>NC_134873.1:14254407-14596561 GCF_049852395.1 Peromyscus maniculatus bairdii | reverse complement strand
CATCTCATCAAAAAATACTTAAACAATTATATCTATAGGTAGTGTTTATAAAAAAAATGTTACAAGTATTTAGCATTTTAACAATATTAGACTATAAAGTCCAGTGGCATGAAGAACATCCACAGTTTTGAAACAATCAGTGCCATTTATTTTCACACCTTGAGAATTAAAAGCATTAAGTTTGCAACACTTGGCCATATGCCTGATATAAAACCACCACTTATCTGGTGTGGTGAATTATGAGTTGTTGAAATGAGATCACAACAATGTGTACATTTTAATACTTGTGAGAGGTATCTGCAATAAATAGTACTTTGATCCTCATCTTGGATGATCAGTAACTGTATCTATTTGGATCTAAATCAGCATTACATTGTAAAGAGTATTAATAATTATAATAATTTTTGTTTGTTTTTCGAGACAGGGTTTCTCTGTGTAGCGTTGCACCTTTCCTGAATCTCACTCTGTAGACCAGGCTGGCCTTGAACTCACAAAGATCCACCTGCCTCTGCCTCCCGAGTGCTGGGATTATAGAAGTGTGCCACCACCACCCCACTTATAATAATATTTTTATTATTATTTCATGCAATTGTGAGATGTTCTTTTTATATATGTTCAGTTTTTGAACTTAATATCATTAAAAATATATTTTTATGACAGTGGTTCTCTACCTTCCTTAATGCTGTGACCCTTTAACACAGTGCTTCATATTGTGGTTACCCCAACCACAAAATTATTTTTTTTTGCTGCTTCACAAATATAATTTTGCTACTGTTATGAATTATAATGTAAATATCTCATATGTAAGATATTTGATATGTGACCCCTGTGAAAGGGTCATTAGACTCTTCAAAGTTGTCACAATTCATGTTTGAGAATGAGATTAATGTCTGAAATTGCTATAGGAATACTATGCCTTTACTTGCTAAAACTCTGAGGTAATATATTTTTGCCCCAGAAGACTGGTGGCTCTGGAATTTTAAGTTCACCAAGATTTGAAAGTTTGGGTCCAACTAACATCTCATGAATAAAAAGACTCAGGTATACTGTTGGACATTTTACAATACCCAGGAAAGTACCCCGTAGGCACAAATTTTCTTTCTCCACTAATGTCAAGTTACAAAAAGTCCTGATGCCATTGATCCGGAGAAAGTAATGAATTGTTTCTAGGGCTTGGAATCAAGAGCTATCAGGGTCTACCAAAGGAGAAAAGTGGGTTTGATTTGTAATAATAAATGTATCAGAAAATTCCACAGTAAAGATTAATTCAGTAAGTTAAGGCTTGAAAGAAACATAATGTTGAGTAATAATAGCAGTAAGTTATAACTTAGTCTCAGAGAATCAAACATCTTTGACACTATGCTCAGGATTGGATAACTATGCAGGTATTATTTTTTAAATACTTTTAAATTTTGAGTTTACATATACCAATTGTTCATATAAATATTTATATTTTTAGTGCATAATATGTTATTTCAACACATATATAATATTTAAATATAAAATTAATCAAAGTTATTTGCATATTTGTGACATCAGATATATATCATCATGTACATAGTAAAACCACTTCACATAGTTACTTCAAAATGTTCAATTAAATATTGTCAATAACTGTAATAGAACATTTGAAAGTTGTTATCTTGTACAACTGACCCTCTATACCCATTAATTATCCTCTCTCCTTAATATTATATACTTCTTTGATGTTTTCTTAGCTTACACATATGTGCCTTTCTTTGCCAAGTTTATTTGCTTCAATCTAATGTTTTTCAACTTTGCATACATGGCCAGAAATGAAAAGATTTCATTCATGTGTAGTGTGTGAATGTGGCTGCACATATAACGTGTGTGTGTGTGTGTGTGTGTGTGTGTGTGTGTGTGTGTGTGTGTGTGTGTGTGATAGATGACAGGTTTGGATATCTATTCCTATGTTCTATCTCGCTTGAAAAATTGCCTCTTTGTTGTTTTATTCTGTATATGAAACTCTGTGGCTTGTGAGCTTCTGGGAATAATTGTATCTCTCTGGCTTATATCTCACCAAAGGAGCCCTGAGAATACAGGGGCTTGTGGAATGCATCCAACATTTGCACAGATTCTGGCAATTCAACTCTCATCATCATGCTCACCTATGCCCAAGTTTCATTCTCTTCAACAGGTTTTTGAAACACACATACAAGCACACATACATGCACATACTTTAACCATTATGGATTAGCACACATTTTTCACATATTCTGAATAGGGTTCCATAAAGATAAGAGTAGATCTGTCTCTTGAACATATTGACATCAGTTCCTTTCTACATACTCCTCATTTGGAGTCTTCAGCCAGTGATTTTAATGACTTTTCCTAATAGGAAATTGGTGATATTTTTAGTTTTTTAAGCATTTGCCACATGATACCATCTTTTGGCTTCATTTTTCACAAGAGTACTTGTGAGTGCAGTCTTTGTCACACATTTTGTGGATGAATTCAATGATGTCAACTAATTACCCAAGATCACCCTGCTGCACCATAAATAAGGTATTATCTAAGCCAGATTTAATTCTACTTTTATCCCAAGATCATGCAAATCCTATGTATTAATTACGTTTGTCTGCTACAGTATTCCATATTCTAGCTGCCTGGAAAATTTCATCATTTTCAGAACTCACTCCAGTACATTTTTCTACATCTACGTTGGTGGAGTTGTTTATACCCATGGTAATCAAGCTCAATGTAGATATTGCTGAGGAAATATTTTCCTGATTCAAATGTGCAATTGCTCTTGATTCTTGATCTTCATACTTGACCACATGACTCATTCTGTAAATCTCTAATAGATAATTTAAATCTAGCACTACTGTATCATGGTATTTTTATATGTTAAGACCTATAACTCACTACTCAAAAACACTAAGCTATCAATCCCAAATCGTATATTGATAACTATCTCTACCGTAGCTCAAATCTCTGAAACCTATGTCTTTACCAGGATTTCTTTTGGGCCACCAACAAACTCACAAATTATGACACAGACACTTAGTTATGAATGATTTGTCTTAGCTTAGACTCCTTTCTTGCTACCTATTATAACTTAAACTGTTTCTCTTCATATACCTTTCCCTTGAGGCTTTTTACCTTTCTTTCCTTCTGTACATCTTACTTTCACTGCTTCTCATGCCTGGTTGGAAGCTGCCTGGCTTCTGGCCCTGAGTATGTCCCTCTCTTTATCCCTCATCCTCTTCTCCCTTTTCTCCTTTTTTTGTCAAGATTTCTTCTAATTATTCTCTCTGCCCACAAGCCCTGCCTATCCCTCCCCTGCCTAGCTATGGGTAATTCAGCTTTTTGTCATACCAATCAGGTGACTTAGGCAGGCAAGGTGAAACAAATGAAACACATATTTACATTGTTAACAAAGGCAGCAAAAAACAAATATAACATAACTTCACATAGTTAAAGTAACATTCTGCAGCATAAACAAAATGGAACACCTCTTTGACTAGTTAAAATAATGTTCCACAGCATATCCCTACTTTTATTAAGTCTATTTTCACATTATCTGTATGTTTTGTACTCCATATATTCATACCATCAATTTTGCTCAGTGGTGACTAATAATAAATTTGTTTCCTCTTTATATTCCCTTCCAAACATTTATGCACAGTCCCTTCTCTCTGTTTTATTGATTCACTAGATGCTACAAAAGGCCTTTCTCCTCCAAAACTTCTCAGTTCCTCATCACAGCAACCCTGGAATGAAAGTTAGACTGAACTCCAAGACTAAAATGCTATTTGTAATTTGCACCTCAATGTTTTAAAAGAATCAATGGCAACTTTTTAATTCCCATGTTTTTACTTTTATTTGATGCACATGCATGTGTTTGTACATTCTTTTATGAAAGGTTCACTTGTGTAGGTGAGTGCACATGCATATTGAGGCATGTGTTTAATACTTGGAATCTCCCTCGGTGGTTCTGCAAATTCTATATTGCTGCCTAGCATCTAAACTGAATCCAGAGTTTGCCAAAGTGGCTGATCTAGCTAACCAACTTACTGAAGTGTTCCAATGTCTAAGAAGGTGGAGACATTCTACGCAATGAAATTATAAGTAAACTGCTACACCTACCTAGCATTTACATGGGTCTGGGGACCTGACCTCTGACAATCACACTTGCTACTTGTGCATCACACATTTTAACTACTGATCCGTCTTCCCAGGTTCAATGGATGACATTCAGTTGGAGTGTGGCCAAAGATTTCCTTCATATATTCAAGTTGCTTACATTCTTCCTCATGTCTAACAGGCATTATTGACAAAAAAGGATCCATTCTCTTACTCACTGGTTCTACTTGTGGCTGTGTAATTCTTCTCAAGATAGCATTCTAGGCAGCCACTAAAACTTGAGAGAAATTTTCATGTGAGATGAAAGTGACTTGCCATCTTGGGTGTTTAATATAAGTCTGTTACTCATTCAGTTAAGCATTTTACACTTAGACATGAGTAATATGAATCAATCAGATACCTCCAACTTCATCCTGATAAGCCTCTTCAGCAGATCTGGTTCACATGAACTCCTTTTCTCCCTTGCGGCTGCCATATTTATCATTGGCCTTCTGGGAAACACTATTCTACTCATCTTGATCCAGTTGGACTCCAGACTCCACACACCCATGTACTACCTGCTGAGTCAGCTTTCCCTCTTAGATGTTTGTTTCCCCCTCATCACCATACCCAAGATGGTATCAGAATTCCCTAAGAAAGAAAGCTTAATTTCCTTTGGAGGTTGTGCAGCACAAATATTTTTCCTGACCATGATGGGTGTGGCTGAAGGAGTTCTACTGGCCCTCATGTCTTATGACCGCTTTGTGGCAGTGTGCCATCCCCTACAGTACCCTATACTCATGAGACATCAAGTGTGCCTGTTTATGGTGGCCTCTTCCTGGCTAGCAGGTGTGCTCAATGCCTCCATCCAGACTTCCATCACTCTGAACTTTTCCTATTGTGCCTCTCGAGTTATAGACCACTTTTTCTGTGAAGTGCCAGCCCTGCTAAAACTCTCCTGTTCAGATACTTCCATATATGAGATGGCACTATCCATCTCTGGGGTGCTGATCCTCATGCTCCCCCTTTTACTCATCATTACTTCATATGGCCATGTTTTGAGGGCTGTTCTGCACATGCACTCACAGGAATCTCGGAATAAGGCCTTCACTACCTGCTCTTCACACATCATAGTAGTGGGACTCTTTTATGGTGCCGCAGTATTTATGTACATGGTACCTGGTTCATACCACACCCCACACCAGGACAACATGGTTTCCCTTTTCTACAGCCTCATCACCCCTACTCTCAATCCCCTCATCTACAGTCTGAGGAACAGAGAGGTGCGGATTGCTTTCTTAAAATTGTTTGGCAGATTTAGAAACAAGCAAAAATGATGATGATGATGATGATGATGATGATGATGATGATGATGATGATGATAAGAGAAACTTCTGGGACAATTATGGTGGTGCTTCATCCTACCTGATTTCTAAATTTATCTATCTGTGGTACAACTAACTGCAAAAGACTTATTTTCAAAACTAATTGTCCTTTTCCTCAGTCCTATAAATGGTTGAAATCCCATTTCTTCTACAGGTCTATAGGAAACAAAAGTAACGATGCCAATCACTTTTCATTTATCATCGCTCTGGTAATGAAGTGTATTCATAGATGAATGGCACTATTTTGTAAAGGTCATGTCTTTCTGTTTTTTAATTGATAATTTGGATACTAAAAATTTATATGCATTGATTGGTGGTTCTACTAAGCATTTGGTTTGTTTTCATGAAAGTTTTGAGATTTAGGAACTATTACAATTTATATTTAAGAAAATAGATAAGACACACATGAATAAAGTAATTCACCAGAGGTAACAAAGGAAATAACGGCATAGTTATAGCTTGCATTTGTAATACTTATAAAAAAGTGAAGTTCACAGTCACTAGAATGATTGATTGACTGATACACAGAGAACTGGTCAGTATACCAAGTAAGTAAGTATGTGTATGTGAGTGTTCAAGTGTACAGGGAAAGACAGTGTATGTTGGATGTATTGAACTGGCAATGTTTTGTATATACCAGATTTTTAAAGATATGAATAATTGCTTTTAATGATGGTTCAAGTCAAATTAAATAGTATTTATAAAATAGTCTTTGAAAGTTTGAGGTTTGTTGAGTTGATTAGAATCTTGCTCCATTTTAATATCATTCAATATTTTTCAAAGAATTGTCATGCATTAATTCTTATGCAAATAAGCATAAAGATTTTAGACAAAGACTAACTTTGAAAAAATCTGTTACTAATATTATTGAGAAATATAGTTGTAAATGAATTTCATGTATTTCAAGTAAATATCTTGATGATCCTAAATTGTATATTCCACTTTGAATAATGATCAAGATCACAAATATACACATATGTGAAGACATTCACAACCACATGTACAGTCTCATACATACATAAGAGACTGTGCATATAATAGTACATGGATATATTTATCTCTGAATCTTCCTTATTTCACTTATTGTGATCAATTTTCCTTAAAATGACACATTTGTTCTTCTGTATGGCCAGACAATATTTCACTGGGTATATGTACCACATATTCTATGTTCAAGCACATGTTGATGGATACCCATTCTATGTCATGGCTATTGTGAATTGTGTTTCCATAAACATAGCTTGGAAAACAATCTGTATTATAATGAATTATATTTCTCCAGGTTTATATATAAAAGGGGTATTGATAGATTAGATGCCAATTCAACTCTTAGATTTTTTTTTTTTAGGAACATCCATTCTGGTGTCCACAGTAGAACCCTAGTTTACATTCACACTAGCTGAATATAAACGTGCTTTTCCTCCGAAGTCTTCATCAGCATTTACTATCCTTGTTTTCTTGATGAAAGCAATACTGGATGGAGTTAGATAAAATCTTGGTGCAATTTCATTTGCATATCTATAATTGTATGAATGCTAAACAATTTTCATGTATTTATTGGGCATTAGTATTTTAAGTTTTATTTTATGTTTATGAATGCTTTCCTTAATATGTGTATTGTACCACTTATGTGCTTGTTGCCCATGGAAGTCTGAAGGATATCTCATTCTCTTGAACTGAAGCTATGGATCATTGTGAACTACTATGTGGGTACTAAAAACTGAACCCAGGTTCTCTTCAGGAGCAAGAAGTGCTCTTTTACCACTGAACCATCTTTCCACATCTGCCATTAGTACATTTAAAAACCATTTTTAGGTTTAAAATTATTTTTAAAATTTATATATAGAATAAGTTTCATTATGACACCATATACTCTTAGGGGATTAATAAGTATTTGATAAGTAAGTGGTATGTTGGAACAGTAATAAATGGATTTGTAAAGAGGTAGAAAGAACAGTATTCCATATCAGGGGATGACTTGGCAGAAGACATGATATGGGTTCAGATTCTGTGAATTAATGCAATGAACTTAGTAGTGGATAGTGTATTCATGTTCTCTTCCCATGGAAATTTCATTTCTCCCACTCTAAGCATTCCCCAGCTACCATTAATATCCTATAAGCTTCCCCTCTTCCATATATATTAATGGGTGTTGTCATTGTTCAAGTTTTGTCTAGGAAGCCATGTTGAGAGGACTTCATAGGTATAGACTCTCTGACATCTTCAAGTCTTAAGTTGTAAGTATACAACCTGGAGTAATTACAGAAACCAGGGGGGAAAAGAGAACCATAGCTGGAAGAGGTGCAACAGAAAGGGAAATAAAAGGATGCAAGTAATTTGTAGAGAAAATTGGCAAAATGATGGAAGCTTTAATTGGAGAGACAGATTAAAATAGAAAAAAAGTAAAATAACAGTAAGGAGGTCTGAAAAAGTCATGAACAATCACATTATTATTGAATGAAAGGAAGGAAGGAAGGAAGGAAGGAAGGAAGGAAGGAAGGAAGGAAGGAAGAAAGAAAGAAAGAAAGAAAGAAAGAAAGAAAGAAAGAAAGAAAGAAAGAAAGAAAGAAAGAAAGAAAGAAAGAAAGACAGGAAGGAAGGAAGGAAGGAAGGAAGGAAGGAAGGAAGGAAGGAAGGAAGGAAGGAAGGAAGGAAGGAAGGAAGAAAAAAAGAAAGAAAGAAAGAAAGAAAGAAAGAAAGAAAGAAAGAAAGAAAGAAAGAAAGAAAGAAAGAAAGAAAGAGAAACACTTCTCCCAAATATGGTAGAGGGAAAAGTTTATTGTATATAAAGGAGGGAATATAGCCAGACACAGAGACATCTGAGAGAATCTGGGATTGGACATGACCCTGATTCATGTGAGGAAAGTAGGGAATAGGAAGATGGGAGGGAGGGGAATCAGGTGCAGCAGCCAATGACAAATGGGCAGGTACCCAATATGGTTGACTTATATAGGGAAGAGCAGCACAGCCCCCTGGACAGTAGAGTTTACAGGAGGGGGCAGGATATGTAAGCTAGGAAGACCCTATAACAGGTAGGGACTGAGGGATACTGAGAGAATCTGGCAGCCAGATTCATTTTGATACATTAAATAGGCACCTCAGCCATTTGTCTCAGGATTTGAAAATTAACAATTATCTTTCTACATATGATACATAAAACTCAGCATATATACATATTTATTTTAAAAGACAAGTTTTCCATCTGGCCTGATAAGGTTTCCTCCAAGAGTCATAATCTATATAATCAAACCCCCAACACTGGGCATGAGAAGCCTCATTTTGAGTTGTTGACCAGAGTTGTCAAAGAGACTGTCAAAACATGGATGAGCTACTGCCCTTGCTTGCTTTCCAGAGGTGAAAGGTATGTTCCCATTGCTGAAGATACCACGTCTATTGGACACAGGACCCAGATGACCTTCATTGAATAGGATGTGAAAGCTACTTCATAAGGGCTAGCATTCATGATACCAGAATGTTGTATTTAAGCTTCCAAAAGAATAGAGCAATTAATAATCCTTTCCATCTGTGATACTTAGGAACTGTTACCACTCTACTTGACAGCATGAGAAAGAGGGGCCTAAAAATGAGGTAGATTAAAGTCACATAAAATGAACAACTTTATTCAGGGCATCAGACAAGTTGTATTATGAGGGCATTCTAATGACTAAGCACGGTCATGTGAACAAAGTTTATTTGAGTTCAAGTTGTATAGAGTAATAAGGGTTCAGTCACATTAGTTTATACTATATAAAGTCATGAGGACAACTTGTGTGTGAAAACATCTTTCTGAATAATAATCAGCAAGATGATGGGTAATCTGAAGCAAAACCCACTCCTATTTCATACACCTGTGAGGGGCAAGAAAGCACATTCCAATAACAACCCATGCTATGGAGGAACAAAGATTATAATACTGTTTTGTTTTTTATTTTATTTTTTACTTCAAGTTTTCTCACAAGGCCTCAAAAAGAAAATCTCACACAGCTTCAATTGTGGACCATGTTCCAAAGTCACACAAGGACCAGCATAGCATGATAACTCCAAGGCACAAAAGTGGCACACATGCTATATTAACTATTTTTTTATTAATGTGAAACACAATCATGAGCAAGGCAACTTAAGGAAGAAATTTATCTTACACTTACAATTTCAGAGAGATAGAATCCATGACAGTGATGGCTATACTTGGTTATTAACCTGACTACATCTAGAATTAACTAAAACATAAAAATGGGAGGACATACCTATGAAAGAATTTTGCTTAATCTGAAGTGGGAAGACAAAATTTTAATCCAGATTATTGAAGTGGGAAGACATACATTTAATCCAGATCATTTGAGGTGGGAAGACTCACCTCTAATCTGGGCCACACCTTCTGATAGAAGTCTATAAGGATATGAAAAAAGGAAGTTTCACTCTTTGCCTGCTTGCTCTCCCCTTGATAACAAGTTCATTTCTTCACTGAAATTGGAGTCTATTACTTCAGGATTCCAGCGTATCTTGAAAATCAACTGAGACATTAGAGGAAGAGTGTCTTCTGGAGGCTCAGACACTACCTGCACTGATTGGAGGAAGAATCAACACTTGTAACTACAACCACCCCAAGCCCAGATGGATAGATGGCAGTGTAATAGTACATTCAGCAACATAAATAGCAATGTGGCACCACTAGAACCTACTGGTTCTACAACAGCAAGAGCTGAACATCTCAACACAGATGAATCAGAAGAAAATGACCTTAAAAACAACAACATTATTACCCATCTCTGAATACTCATTATCATACAGGCTCAATCGCATGTGAGCTGCACAGTTAACTGCTGCCAAAGATCTCAAAGTAGCGCTGGGCTTGCAATCTGTGTGTTCAACACAGAAAAGACCAACAGAAGTCCTAACCCACCCATAGCCAGTAGGCTAAAGGCAACTGAGCCATTCCCTTCCTTAATGAGCCTTAATGCAAATTGGAGTCCTTGTAAGATGATATCCCAAAAGCAAATGGAACTTAAGTTTATAAATTTATAACTTTCAAAGCCAATCGAAATGTATATAACTATTGAATTAAATTTATCATGCCCAATATAATGAAAGATTAACTAACTGTGGTAGCTACTTTTGCTACCAGGGTCTCCACTGTGCTAGCTGTAATAACCAATTATGAAATGGCAATCCCAGAAATAGTAGCAATGATGGTGGCTGTGTGGCCTGGGTAGGTGTCTCCATGACGGGTAAGGTGACCTGCTGATGTCCCACACAACCTAAGTCAGAAGCTCATTTTTTAGTAAAAGGGGGGACCTGTAGGTCTCTGGCCCCTGTTTTGGGTAACTGTTGCCTTGCTTGCATGATATCCTTGACCTTGATATCCTCCCTATGCTAATTCCCTGCCAGGTTTCACCCTCCTGAATGCTTAAGGGAAGTTCCTTGTCTGTGAATCCTGCATATTGGGCATTAACAGCTTAGATGCAAGATTGTAAAACATTGGTAGCAAACTTCTGCCCTGCGGGGTTCTCCCATTGTGCTGTAAGCCTGTATTTAAGACCTCCTCCCTCCTCTAATAAATGACATTCAGCATTAAAAAAAGAAAGAAAGAAAAAGAAATAATCTCAACAAAAGTTTATTATTCTTAGCAATGAGGGAAATACAAATTAAAACACCCCAGTCAGAATGACTAAAATTAACAACCACAACAAAACAAGAAACCAATACTACCAAGGTTGTGGAGAAAAATGAACCCTCATTAACTGTTGCTCGAATAGCAAACTGGCATGATTGCTCTGGTAATCAGTATATAGAATTCTATTTTTTTTTTTTTTTTGGTTTTTCGAGACAGGGTTTCTCTATGTAGCTTTGCGCTTTTCCTGGAACTCACTTGGTAGCCCAGGCTGTCCTTGAACTCACAGAGATCCGCCTGCCTCTGCCTCCCGAGTGCTGGGATTAAAGGCGTGCACCACCACTGCCAGGCCGAATTCTATTTTTTTTTAAACATGTTTTTTCATTTCACATGCCACCCAAGTTCTCCCTCTCTCCCCTCCTCCCACTCCTCCCTCCACCTCTCCCCCTATCCACTCCTCTGAGAGGATAGGGATTCCCATGGGGAATCAGCAAAGTTTGACACATCAAATTGAGGCAGGCCACAGCCAATTCCTACTGCATCAAGGCTGAGCATGGTATCCCACCATAGGGAATGGGTTTTAAAAAAAAGCCAGTTCATACACCAGGAATATATCCTAGTCCCACTGCCTGGGGTCCCACAAACAGACCAAGACACAAAACTGTGTCTCACATTAAGAAAGCCTAGTTCAGCCTCCTGTAGGTTCCCCAGCTGTCAGTCCAGAGTCTTGTCTATTTCCCCCTCTCTGGGCAATCCATGCTTATCCCCCTTAGTGACTTCCTTGTCAGCTAGTTTCTCTGGGTTTGTGGACTGTAGCCTAATTATCCTTTGCTTTATATCTAATATCCACTTATAACATGTTTGTCTTTCTGGGTCTGTATTACCTCACTCAGGATGATTTTTTTTTTCTGATTCCATCCATTTGCTTGTACATTTATTAATGTCATTATTTTTACTGCTGAGAAATTCTCCATTGTGTAAATGTACCACATTTTCTTTGTCCATTATTCAGTGGAGGGGCATCTAGGTTGTTTCGAGGTTCTGGCTACTACAAATAATGCTTCCATGAACATAGTTGAGTACCTGTCCTTCTATTATTATTGAGCATTTTGGGGTATATGCCCAAGAGTTGTATTGCTGAGTCTTGAAAGAGATTGATTCTCAATTTTATGAGAAACTACCATACTGTTTCCAAATTGGCTGTACAAGTTTGTACTCCAATCAGTAGTTGAGGATTGTTCACCTTACTACCCATCCTCTCCAACATAAGCTGTCATCTTAATAGTGTTTTTGATCTTAGTCATTCTGACCGGTGTAAGATGGTATCTCAAAGTCGTTTTGATTTTCAGTTCCCTTATGGCTAAGGATGTTGAGAAATTCCTTAAATGTCTTTCAGCCATTTGAGATTCTTCTATTGAGAATTTTCTGTTTAGATCTGTACCCCATTTTTAAATTGGATTATTTAGTATGTTGATGTCTAGTTTCTTGAGATCTTTATATAATTTGGAGATAGCACTCTTTCAGATGTGAGGTTGGTAAAGATCTTCACATTCTATAGGCTTCTGTTATGTCTTATCCCATGTCCTTTGCTTTACAGAAGCTTCTCATTTTCAGAAGGTCACATTTATTAATTGTTGCTCTCAGTGTCTATGCTACTGATGTTCTATTTAGGAAGTGGTCTCCTGTGCCAATGCATTTGAGGCTACTTACCACTTTCTCCTCTATCAAGTTCAATGCAACTGGATTTATGTTGAGGTCTTTGAGCCACTTGGATTTGAGTTTTGCACAGGGTGATAGAAATGGACCTATTTGCATTCTTCTACATGTTAATATCCAGTTCTGCCATCACCATTTGTTGAAGAGCTTTCTTTTTTCCATTATACAGTTTTAGCTTCTTTGTCAAAAATCAAGTGTTCATAAGTGTGTGGATTTATGTCAGGGTCTTCAATTTGATTTTATTGATCCACATGTCTGTTTTTATGCCAGTACCAAGCTATTATTATTTACTATAGTTCTATAGTAGAGCATGAAGTCAGGGATGGTGATGTCTCAGGAAGTTTCTTTGTTATACAGGATTGTTTTAGCTATCCTGGGGGTTTTGTTTGTTTGTTTGTTTTTTCATAATAATTTGAGTATTTTTCTTTTGAGGTCTGTAAAACATTATGTTGAGGTTTTGATGGGATTGCATTGAATCTATAGATTGCTTTTGGTAAGATTGCCATTTTTACTATATTGATCCTACCTATCCAAGAACATGGGATAGATTTCCATTTTCTGGTATCTTCAATTTCTTCCTTCAAAGACTTAAAGTTCTTTTCATATATGTCCTTCACTTGTTTGGTTAGAGTTGCCTCAAGCTATTTAATATTACTTGTGACTATTGTAAAGGCTGATATGTCTCTGGATTCTTTCTCATCCCATTTATCACTTGTATATAAGAGAACTGCTGATTTTGTTGAGTTAATCTTGTATCCCACCACATTACTAATGGTGTTCATTACCTGTAGGAGTTCCCTGGTAGAATTTTCGGGGTTACTTAAGTATGCAATCATATCATCTGCAAATAGCAAAAGTTTGACTTCTTCCTTTCCAATTTTTATCGCCTTGATCTCCTTTTCTTGTCTTATTGTTCTAGTTAGAACTTTGAGTATTGAATTCAATAGATATGGAGAAAGTGGACAGCCTTGTGTTGTTCCTAATTTTAGTGGAATCCTCTTGAGTATCTCTCCATTTAGTTTGATGTTGACTATTGGCTGCTGTACATTGTCTTCTTTACATTTAGGTGTGTTCCTTGTATTCCTGATCTCTCCAAGATATTTATCATGAAGGGGTGTTGAATGTTGTCAAACACTTTTTCAGCATCTAATGAGATGACTGTGTGGTTTTTTTCTTTCAGTTTGTTATATAGTGGATTACATTGACAGATTTTTGTATGTTGAAGCATCCATGCATCTCTGGGATCAAGTTTACTTGATCATGGTGGATGATTTTTTGATGTGTTCTTGGATTCAGATAGCTAGTATTTTATTGAGTATTTTTGCATCAATGTTCATGAAGGAGATTGGTCTGTAATTCTCTCCTTTGTTACATCTTTGTGTGGTTTAGTATCAGGGTAACTGTAACCTCATAAAAAGAGATTGGCAGTGTTACTTCTGTTTCTTTTGTGTGAAATAATTTGAAGTGTATTGGTATCAGATCTTCTTTGAAATTCTGGTAGAATTCTGCATTTAAACAATTGGCTGTGGGAGACTTTTAATGACTGCTTCAATTTCCTTAGGGGTTATAGGTCTATTTAAATTGTTTATCTTATCTTGATTTAATTTGGGTATGTGGTACCTATCCAGAAAATTGTCCATTTCTTCTAGATTTTTCCAATTTTGTGGAATACAGATTTTTGAAGTATGACCTAATGACCTAAAGATTCTTCTCACTGTCTGTTGTTATGTTTCTATTTTCATTTGTGATTTTGTTAATTTGGACATGCTCTCTCTGCCTTTTGGCTAGTTTGGATAAGGGTTTGTCTATCTTGTTGATTTTCACAAAGAACCAACTCTTTGTTTCATTGATTCTTTGTATTGTTTTCCTTGTTTCTATTTTACTGGTTTTAATCCTCAATTTGATTTTTTGTCATCTACTACTCCTGGGTGAGTTTGTTTCTTTTTTCTAGAGCTTTCAATGGCGCTGTTAAGTTGCTAGTATGAGATTTCTCCAAATTTTTAATGTGGCCCTTTAGTACTATGAACTTTCCCCTTAGCACTGCTTTTATAGTGACCCATAAGTTTGGGTATATTGTGCATTCATTTTCATTGAATTCTAGGAAGTATTTAATTTCATTCTTTATTTCTTCATGTACCCAATGGTAATTCATTTGAGTGTTGTTCAGATTCCACGAATTTGTAGGCTTTCTGTAATTTGTCATGCTGTTGAATTCCCACTTTAAGCTATGGTGATCCAATAAGATACAGGAGATTATTCAAATTTTTTGTGTCTGTTAAAATTTAATCTGTGACTGAGTATGTGGTTTATTTTAGAGAAGGTTTTATGAGGTGCTGAGAAGAATATTCTTTTGTAATTTGGGTGAAATATTATATAGTTGTCTGGAATGTCCATTTGAGTCATAACATCTGTTAGTTTCCTTATTTCTTTGTTAAGTTTTTGTCTGGCAGATCTGTCCATTGGTGAGAATGGGGTGTTAGAGTCTCCCACTGTAACTGTGTGAAGTTTGGTGTGAGATTTAAGCTTTAGTAATGTTTCTTTTACAAATGTGGGTGCCCTTATATTTAAGGCATCAATGTTCAGAATTGAAACTTCATCTTAATGTATTTTTCCTGTGGTGAATATGATATGGCCTTCTCCATCAGTTTTGAATAATTTTGGTTTGAAGTCTATTTTGTTAGATATTAGGACAGCTATACTAACTTGTTTCTTAGAGCTATGTGATTGGAAAATCTTTTCCCAACTGCTGTGGATATCGTTCAATATAAATAAAACACTGATGGCCAGTGACCAGACAGGAAGTATAGGCGGGACAAGGAGAGAGGAGAATTGGGGAAACAGGAAGAGAGAGAGGGAGACACTGCAGCCACTGCCAGGACAAGCAGCATGTAAAGACGCCAGTAAGCCACAAGTGATGTGGCAAGGTATAGATTAATAGAAATGGGTTAATTTAAGATATAAGAACAGTTAGCAAGAAGCCTGCCACGGCCATACAGTTTATAAGTAATATAAGCGTCTGAGTGATTATTTTATACATGGATTGTGGGACTGCGGGGCTTGGTAGAACCTGGACAGATGTTCTCCAGCAACACCCAACCATTTACTCAACTTGAAGTTGAGATGTGTTTCTTGTATGCAACAGAAAAATGGATATTGTTTTTTATAGCTATTCTGATAGCATAGGTCTTTTTATAGGCAAATTGAGCCCATTGATATTAATAGATATTAATGACCAGTGATTGTTAATTTCTGTTATTTTTTGGTTTTGTTGTTGTTTGTAGTGTATGTGTGTGTGTGTGTGTGTGTGTGTGTGTGTGTGTGTGTGTGTGTGTGTGTTTCTTTTTTTGTGTTTTCTGGTATGATATTATCAATTGCTTGTGTTTTGTGGATACAGCTAACTTTCTTGGGTTGGAGTTTCCCTTCTAGTACGTTCTGTAGGGCTGGTTTTTGTGGACAGGTATTGTTTAAATCTGGTTTTATCATGGAACATGTTGTTTTCTCCATCTATGGTGATTGAAAATTTTGGTGGGTATAGTAGTCTGGGCTGGTGTCCCTATTCTCTTAAAGTCTGCAAAATGTCTGCCGAGGACCTTCTGCCTTTCAGAGTCTCCATTGATAAGTTGGGTGTAATTCTGAGAGGTATGCTTTTATATGTTACTTGGCCTTTTTCCTTGAAGCTCTTAATATTCCTTCTTTTTTAGTATGTTTGGTGTTGTGGTTATTATGTGGTGAGGAGACTTTTTTTAATCAGTCTATAAGTGAAGCTTCTTGTAGCATCATTGGTATATGCTTCTTTAGGTTGGGAAAGTTTTATTTTTTGACTTTGTTGAAAATCTTTTCTGTGCCTTTGATCTGGAATTCTCCTTTTATCTATCTCTGTTATTCTTAGGTTTGGTCTTTTCATGATGTCCCAGATTTCCTGGACTTTTTGTGCTAAGAGTTTTTTTCTATTTAACCTTTTTTTTTTTTTTTTTTTTTTTTTGCCTACAGCACCCAGTATTCCCAGGCGCTATTTAACCTTTTTTCTTGACTGATGAATCTATTTTCTTTGTAGTATCTTCTATATCTGAGATTCTCTCTTCCATCTCTTGCATTCTGTTGATTATACTTGCATCTGAAGTTCTTGTTTGTTTACCCAGATTTTCCATTTCAAGCATTCCCTTGGTTTGTGTTTTCATTATCGTCTCTGTTATAATTTCTAGACACCCCCAGCTACATGACCGTGCATGTGCTGTGCATCAGCCAGGCAGAATGGTTAGTCACCCCAGGGCCTGTGTGCCTACATAATACGTGTGCCTCATGATCACATAATCTATGCACATTTGTGGCATTACTACATAAACCTTTATGCATATGCATGTGGGGGGCACCTATAAAAGCAGATTCTACCAGATTCCCACTCTCTCTTCCTCACCGTTTGTTTTTAGTAGGCCTATTGCACAGTGTCTCTTGTCCCTCCACTAATAAAAACACTTTTAGTGGGTTCAGTTGCACTTTGTGTTTTCTCTCACAGGGTAAATAGCACCACGGATAAATAACAGTCTCTATTTCAATTTTCAAGGTTGTATCTGCTTCCTTCAATTGTTGATTGTTTCAGTGAATTTTTCATTTCCTCCTTAAGTGATTCTATTATCTTCATAATGTTGTTTTTAAGGTCATTTTCTTCTGATTCATCTGTGTTGAGATCTTCAGCTCTTGCTGTTGTAGAACCAGTAGGTTCTAGTGGTGCCACATTGCTATTTATGTTGCTGAATATACTATTACACTGCCATCTATCCATCTGGGCTTGGGGTAGTTGTAGTTATAAGTGTTGATTCTTCCTCCAATCAGTGCAGGTAGTGTCTATGCCTCCAGAAGACACTCTTCCTCTAATCAGTGCTGGTGGTGCCTGTGTCTCTGGGGGCCTCTTTTGTGACAGGGAATGTTGGATAGGGGGTAATCAGTTACATATGTTTGGGGTTCGAGGTGGGAAGAGTAGGTTACAGAGTCTGAGATGTGGTGGGAATGTTGGAGTAGCTTGGCTCAGCTCTTCCCTTCTGACTGGCTGCTGGGGCTGCACTGGGTGGGAAAGGGGCACAGGCTATGCCCTGGAGCCTAAAGCCTAGCTAGGCTGTCCAGATGAGAGACCAACCACTCAACTACCTTCTCCTCTAATTGGTGCAGGTACAGACTGTGCTTCTGGGGACCTCTGATGCTGCAAGTGGGGGATGGTTGGCAGTGGGACAGATGATGGGTTCTGTGTTTGGGGGTTGCAGGATCGGAGGGGTGGTAGGGTGGTGGAACAACCTGGTTGCAAGAGTCTTACCTGCTGACTGGCTGCTGGGGCTGTGATGAGTGGGGGAAGATGTGCCCCAGAGCCTAAAGCCTGTCCAGCTGAGATACCAGCCACACACCTCTTGCTCCAATTGGTACAGGTGGGAGAATTCTTAAAATGTAAAAATAAATCTTTCTTTCTTTAATGGAAAAATTAATTTTTCATAAAAATATATTCTGATCATAGTTTCCCCTCCTCCAACTCCTCTCATGTCCTCCCCAACTTCCTACCTACCCAACTACATGCCTTCTTTCTTTCCCTTATTAAAAAACAGAAAAAGGGAAAAATAAAAAATAAGATGCACAAGAAATGCACATGCACAAAACACACAAAATTGGAAACCATAATATACAAGAAAAAGACTAGAAAGCAAAAAATATCCAAACAAAGCAATATGATAAAAAACTAATCAAAATACCACTGAATGTAGAGAGTATGAGGTACTTTTGCACAGAAATATCACTGGGGAAACCAGGAAGTGTAAACAGAGATGCTTATCTCTTCAACAGAAGGAGGTTTCACCCAGGAGCCTGATAACATATATAATTTATAACCTGGTGATCCTTTGCTATTTGAAGGGCCAGGCTTCACCTAATCTACCTAGACTTTTATTTGTTTATGCCAGACTTGTCTCCCTTCAGTCAAAAAAAAATCATCCTAATGAGAAATGTCATTTGTACTTTACAATAGCCTAGGTAACTACTTGTTATCTGAGGGGCAATCCTGACTCCTACAGGCTATTATGTTTACTTCAATCATATTCCCTAGACCCTTATTTTTAATATTGTTTCTGAGTCAACAAAACTCATCTTTATAGAAGAGGCCATATGTACTTGGCTTTGTTGTACACATAGAATTGAGTTAATTATGAACAAGAAACTTTTTCCTCCAAATTGTGTTGCACTTAAATGTGGCTAAAATAAACTGCCTAGGGTCAGATTCTAGAAGTTTGAACTACCACCAGCTAACTAAATCTTGTTGAACTGAATTTCTTCTTTCCTCTCCAGATCATTTCTCTGGTGGCTCTAGTGTTTGCAAAGACTACCACAATTCAGTTCATTTTGTGTTGGCCATCTATGAAAATATAAAAATAAATGCATAATATGACCCAGCAATACTACTCCTTGGCATTTTCCTAAAGGACTCAACATTCTTCTCCACAGATTCTTATTCAGGTTTGGACACTACTAAAAGTATTTACTTTTAAATTAATTTACATTGTTTATTTATTTGATAGGATTTTCTACATATTCGTAAGTTTTATTACTTCTTCAATACAATATTTTAACTGTTTCTGGTCCTACTAGGTAATGAATCCAAAAAAGTTCATCTTAATTTGTGGTAACTATTCTATACCATGTCACAGCACATTTACCTCATTCAAGTTTAAATTATTAAAAATTCTGTGGATATTATATAAAGTTGTGTTTTCTAAGTGGTATGAAAATGGTACATGTAATAGTTGAGAGGATAAGTAAATATCTTTGTGAAATATCTGCCCAATATGTGGGGCCCATTTATACAGGTTTTATGAAAAACAACCTGATCAAAAACAATAGGACATGCTTGAAAGGACATTCTTTTGCAGCCTCTTAATACTGAATAGATGCTATTTTTCATACTGACTCAAAGGAGTTCACTGAATCTGATGCAACTCTCAAGACACAGGTTTCAGATTTTAAATAATAGCCTGAAAGAGAAAAATAAAAAACTGATTTAGTCAAAATTTAGAAAATGACATTCACTAAAACACAGGCTAAAATGTTGGTAGTTAATGGGAAGGTGGGACTAGGAATAACAGGGGGAAATAAGCATGAAGAGCCAGTTTCTTCACCTATACAAATGATGTACATTATTCAGGCCTATAACCAAACGGAAGATGAAGAAAGGATGAAAGATCTCATGGCACAGAAAGAAGTTTCTTTCAATAATCTTTCTCAATCAATTTCTCTTTCTCTTGAAAACAAAAAATATAACCATCTCACATATCTTAATGATTGTCTCCATGATGTTATGTTTTCCAAGTCACTTGGCTACAGTCAATGTACAGACCCAGAGCAAAAAAGATCAAAGTTAAAATGAACATCATTTGTGTGTCTGTCAAATTATAAGCCTGAGCAGATTTAGAATTTGCCCTGTGGTATAGATAAACTTTTATTATATATGAATAATTATATTATCAATCTGATCTTATTACATTACTGGTTCCACCATCTCTGGAAGAATATTGAACTATATTTCCCAGGGTTCTGCATCTGATAACCATATCAAGGTAACAAATAAAACATGTGGAAAACATATTGTAAAGATCATCTTCTATCTCAAATACTATCAGTTCAGTCATACTCATCATACAAATGATCCAGAGATAAGCTACTGTTGAGAACATCTGTTTCCAGCTCTAAGTCAACAAGTTATTTGTATGAACATTTGAATTCAAGTAAATGGATTTCATTAGAGAATTCATAATAATAGAGGTGAAAGTGTCATGGTGCCCATGCAAATTAGAATTCAGATTGACAAAAATTACATCATATTCTCAGTTGTACAAAATGGTGAGGGACACCCTCATGTAACATACATGCAAGTAGCTATATTTATCCCATATATAGCCAGCTTTAAAATATTCAGTGTGATCAAAATACTATTTCATACAAGGCATGTGTTGAATCACTATTTTTGTAAGGGTTTTATCACTGTGAAAAGACATTATAACCACAGCAAGAATAATAAAGAAAATCATTTAACTGATGCTGGCTTACAGTTCAGAGTTTTAGTCCATTATCATAATGGCATAAAGCATGGCACCATGCAGACAGACATGGTACCTGAAAATTTTCCATCTGGGTAGGCAGACAGCAAGAAAGAGAGGGACACTGGGCCTGGCTTGAGAGTCTGAAATCTCAAAATCCACCCTAAGTAGCACATTTCCTCCAAAAAAGGTCACACTTACTCCAACAAAGCCATACATCCTAATCTTTTCAAATACTACTACTCCCCATGAGCTTATGGGGGTAATTTTTATTCACACTACCACACTCTATATGCATTCACATACAACCTAGAAAATAATAATCATGCCATATCCAGAAATCTCGAGAATATGCTGGATACTGTATTGCCTAATTAGTTCCTCAACATGAATGAAGGTTTGTACTTGAGTTCTAAATCACAACTAGAATTTCTAACCTGAACATAGTTGAGGATTATTTATTGGGACAATGGCAATTTATCATCAGTAACACCAATGAAGAAAATGACACCCAACAACTATAAATTGTCAACAGTCTTTGAAACAGTTTCATCCTTAGTTTCAGAGTAACTGAACTAGATTTCATTCTCATTAGTAATGTTGCTGGTATTTTCCACCTTGTTTCTTACTAGTCTTTGTGTTGCTTGTTTTCATCTCAACAGAGGAATCTCAATTGGCTGAGAAACACTTAAATAATTGGGTTGCCTCCTCCAGCCTTGATATGAGGGTTTGCTCCTCATTATTACTTTTTATGCAGTAAGTATCCCTGAGAGACCTTCTCTTTTTTGAAAGGAAATGGAGGAGGAGTAGATCTGAGGAAGAGGAGAAGTGGGGAGCTGTACTGGGAAGAATGGAGGGAGGGGTAACTGCAGTTGGTATGTAATATATGGGAGAGGTTTAAAAGAAAAAAAGCATTCTAGCACACACACACACACACACACACACACACACACACACACACACACACCAAAAAACAGAAGAATGAATTTTATGGATGGATGACAATTCAAGAGCATTCAATCTAATATACTTGCAGGGAAAAATATATAATCAATGTCATCAAAGCTTCCTCTGAAATATGTTCAAGATATCAAACTTAAGGAATTGGGACAATGATAAAATTGGTAAAGCATTGCTACACATGCACAAGGATGTGAATTTGGTTTGGCGATGCTTGTCTGTTACCTCAGAGCTGGGAAGGCAGATACAGGAAGATAGTGAGGGATTAGTGGCACATTGTCCTCTGGTCTACATCTACACATACACACACACACACACACACACACACACACACACGTACAAAAACATATCAAATGACAATGTCCTATGGAGACAGATATATTGCCCAGTAGGTAAAACAATTTAATTTTATTCCAAAGGATCAGAATTTCGGCCCCAGCACTCAAATTGGGTGGCCCAAAAACCAGTGACTTTAATTCCAAGAAATCCAATGCCATCTCATGGCCTCTACAAATGTGTGTGTTTGTGTTTGTGTTTGTGTGTGTGTGTGTGTGTGTGTGTGTGTATACATCACAATACCCAGTCATATAAAATTTCTTAGAAGCATACTGCAACAAAGAAAGCCAAGAAAATATGCTTCTAATTATGAAATTAAATCATTGTGAGCCATGATTTTTATTCCCAACAAAGCTATCTTTTTAAAATTGATGCAGAAAACAATATAAATATATAAATGTTTGGCATACACTCACACACATAAACATAAAACATTAAAAACTTTAAAAATAAAATTAACTTTATAATCCATATACAAAAAATGTGGAGGTAAAGCTTACAATCATAGATAATGTATTCAATTAAATTATAATAAAATTTTGTCAAACCTATAGAATGAAATGGATATCAAAGCTCAAGAGGCACTTAGAAACCCAAGTCAATATGAGGAGAGAATTTTCTATGTCAAAAGTCAAATGCAAAGGCATAATTCTAGGGACAGTTGTAAGGGGGAAAGTTAACCTGCAAGAACTGGCAGAAACATCAGAATAACATCAGCTTTGTTTTTTTAGCTTTTGTTTTGAGACAGGATCTTACAATGTAACCTTGGCTAGTCTTAAATATATAGATAACTTTTTGCCTGTCCCTTGAATGTTAGGATTAATGATGCATACCACAATGACAAGTAACATCAAATTTCTTGGAAGTGTTCTAAAAGAAAACCAAGAAAATATGTTTCTAACTATGAAATTTAGGAACTATGAACCATGATTTCTATCCTCAAAAGAGTTATCTATTAAAAATGTATGCAGAACCAAAAAATTCAAGGTAATCACAAAATAAATTGAGTCCTGAAATGTAAGCCAGTGTTGTGCCATTCATGAGAGCATAGTAAAAAATTGTAATAAATAATGAAGAGTTATGTGGGAATCGATCATAGTAAACCTTGGAAATCCCTCAACCCTTGTGCTAACAGAGAAGAATAAAGAGAATCAGCAATAACTCAACTAACATGTACAACAAGATATGAAAATAAAGAATAGCAACTCCCTCTCAATCATGACTTTAAGGCAAATGTCCTTATCTCACCCTCTAAAAATCCATGAATAACTGGCTAAAATGAACAAAAAATCCTATCTACTATAGGCTCCAAATAACTTATCTTACTATTAACTTAAAAAAAGGAAACAAAGAAACCAACAAACTTGGAAGTCAATGATGTGAAACAATCTACCTAGTATTTAGAAGCCATCAATGAGCTGGCATAATTCTTCTCATATTTGATAAAGTAGACTTTAAATAAAAGCTAGTTAGAAGAGATAAGCAGGACTCTATGTAATAATGAGAGGAAAAATTCATTATGAAAATATAGTCCTGGTAACTATTTCTGGTCCAAATGCTGAGACTACAAGTTTAATAAAACAATTACTGACAGATATGTATGTTCAAATTATTTGATACAATAAAAAGGGATATTTCAATAATCTAATATAATTTAAATACAATATCAATATAATAATCTATGCAATGAATAGAAGTTATACATCTTATGGCCTGTGGAATACTTTCTAAAGTAATGATATTATAGAACACTAAACAAGCACTAAAGTGTGAAATCCAACTTTATGTCTTCTTAGACAATAGATGATATAACTACAAATAAACATCAAGAGAAAATGCAGGAACAATACAAATACATGCAGATTGAACTGTCTACTATTGAATGAACAGTGTTTTGTTGAAGAAAGAAAGGGAAACTTTAAAAATTCACAAGACAAAATGCAAATGACAACACAACTAGACTATAAGCATTGCAGCTCAGATGAAAAGATATCCTGGCAGCTGGGAGTCAAAGAATACTATAAAATCATACGGCTCAAGAAACTTCACACAAGAGATTTATTAGAGAAAAAACAAGAGGGTGGCTGCCTCTGTGTACACCAGAAACAGCAACAAACTGAAGAGGATACAGGGCTTATATAGAGTTTCTTGGGAAGGGGCTGGAACTTTTCAAGATGGAACTTTCCAGGGTGGAGATACATAGGATTTCATGTCAAGAGAAATGGGCTTTTTACTTTGTAGGAGGTAGTGTTCAGCAGTTAGGGCAGAGTATTCTGTGGGTGGAACCTAGCAGTTAAAGATCCTTGGTGTAGGGGCCTGGCCACTTATGTGGCTGTGGCTCAAGCAGTTTACATTCCCCCCTTTTTTGATATTATTGGTAAATAATCAGACCACAGGACAGTGGGTGATGTTGTCATTAGACTACTTCCTGCTGAATCAGGGCATCAAAATCCCTTGGGTGAATTTGACCTTCACCAGCAGAGAATAATGGAGAGTCACTTGTCTCTGGCTCTGTAGCAGGGGCCAGTAATCCTGTAGTAGCAACTGATTAAAAACCTGTTTAGCGATCTTTTGAATCTGTTTAAGAAATCTAGACAAGAAGTTTATAAGGCAGGGTGTAACTATTAGAGTTAACAAAAGCAGGAGAAAGGGAATTAAAAAGGGTAGTATCCAATTCCATATTAGACTGTCAATGATCCTCTAGCCAGAGGCATTGAGTTGTTTCTTATATTTTTGAGATCCATCTGGAGTTGTCTGATCTTGTCTTTTCTATACCTGACTGTTTGACAGAGAAGCAACATTCCTCTATAAGGAAGATAGAAAGACCACCTATCTCTGCTTTTAGTGAAATAGTGGCAAATGAGTCTATTTGGCTCTGGAGAGTAAGGTTGGCCTGAGCAAGTCATTGAAGATTTTGGATAAACTGAGAGGAAAACCAATTATAAATAGCTAGGGAAGTAGTCAGTCCTGGATTTTGGCACCAAAATGTAAGTGTTACAGCTCTGATAAAAAAAGGTATCTGGGGAGTCAGAGACCAAGGAATGCCTACAGCTTAGAAGGGAAAGGTATCCTGGTATTTGGAGGCCAAGAAATACCTATAGCTAAGAAGGAAAAGGTATCCTGGCACACCTGTGTGGCTTTTATAGTAAAACTAAACAAAGCAGGGAGCTCTATATTATCCAATAGAAGAGGAGAGCCAAGAGGATAGAGGAAGTAGAGGAGAAAATAGCTAGAGAAGTACAAGTGTCTTAGTAAGTAGAATTTCATGTGTTAGGGCCCTGAAGGGGCCTACATACTGACAGTATGCCCATGTGATGGACAGTCCAAAAAGTATAGAAGGTTCTTTCTTACACAGTCATAGATAAGAGGGTTAAGTTCTCTGATGCTATGGAGAGAGAGACTAGGTATTGAGCCTGGGTGACATATTTGGTGAGGTTTGATGAGGCTGGAAAAGCTGTAACACTACTATGACAATAGGGGAACAAGAAGATGTGGGTCCCTAAAACTCTGTTGGGTCTAAATAAATGGCCCCAATGTCCAGAAAAAAAGAGATAGATCTCCCTGATAGTGTGATATATACCTGAGGCTCCCAATGAGATGGCAGTGGTTAGGCCAAGGAAGTGTGGGCTCCCTCAGTTGCCCAAGGCCAGATCTGAGAGGTCTGCCAAAGGGCCACCTGAGCTTGATGTCCCCATGCCATGAAGGACATGGGAGCAGTCAATACCCCAATGTTCTTCTTGATGGCACCTTGGACATAGTCTGGGTGGTTTATCAAGGATCACACAGGTAAGGGCCTAGTAATCCTCCTGATTGCATTTGAAATTGGAACCTGGAGGTCTCAGGCTTTGGAAGGCCAAGAAGCCTAGGCAATTGCTATGGCCAGTCAAAAGGCCTTTGCAAGCATCAGGTATTTTTGTTTTCAGAATTTTTCAACTCTTCCATGGTATACCTTAAAGGCCATTGCTACAAATTCTGCCTGTAGAGTGAGTTTAAGTTTGGCTAATATCAGGGAAAATCTGAGAGAAGAAATAGGTCACAAGGAGTTGTTTTTCATCTGGAGTCTCCATATCCAGACTGGTATATTGTAAGAAGGCCTTTGTGAGGCAGTCTACGAATTTCAATGGGTTATCATGTTTGTTCTGGATGGCCACTTGGATTTTTTAATAATTTACCTCCTTAAGGCTAGCCAGTCAGGAGACAACTTAGAAACTGATCCCCAGCATAAATGTACCCTGGGGTATTGTAATTATATTCAGGGTCCTGGTCAGGGACTGTCTCACCATTTCCTGGTTTGGCAGCCTATTGCTGAGATGGGAGAAAGGGAAACCAGAGAGGTTGGAGAGGAAGAGAAGAGAATGTGTTTTGAGGCTTGTTAGTATGATTGAAAAGAGTGGAAGAAACATCTGCTTTGGGCCTCACAACTAGGAGGAGTTGTTTTTCTTTGGATGGCTTATGTCAGTGTTCACTTTTTTTAAGGTGAGAATAAGGCAACATGACAAAGCCCATCCTTTCTAACCATAGCAAAGATGGTTGTCAGCCATGCAACTACCTCCATCCCAGGGGGGGGGGCGGGAATAGCTAAATTGGTAGCAAGCCTCATGTTTCCTTTAAAATTACCTATGTATTTTGACTATCAACCCCGGTGTTATGAGTTTTAAATTAACCCCCGTATTAGAGATTTTACAGGGTTTTAATCAGACCCAGTATGCTTACAAATCTTGAGGTATAGGAAGTTTACATAATAGTTTTATAAATTGTGAAATAAGATTTATACCTTAGCAAAAGTTAAACCAAAACCAGAAGAGTATGAGATGATTAGCAATAGTCCCTTTGGGGAATAGTCTATCCCTATATTTTGTTTTGCTCTGCTTTCTCTGTCACACAGCAGATAGCTCTCCTGATATGGCACAGATATTTTGGTTGAAACCTTTAAACAAGCAGGCTTGGGTCTAGAGGAGTGGGAGCCATACCCTAACTCTAGAGCCAGATTTTACTTTAAGTGGGACAAAATAAAACAACAATCTAATGCTGATCATACCTAAAAGAAACCTCAATTCCTGTAAAGCTAAATGTAGTAAGCCGAGAACAAAGAAGGCTTAGAGAAAGGAAATTGTTGAGTCCTGGCTATAGACATAGGATGCTGCAGGAGGGAGCTGAGAAAAGCACAAGCCAATGAATAGTATCTGCAGGGTGTGTGAATTTTGCAGCCTATTCTTTTGCTTTCTCCCCCTCCTGCTAGATCTTGTTTCTAGCTGCCACTTTGTAACAGACTTACAGATGCATCTATTGTAACTTAAAGGGCAGGACATTTACATAGTGTGTGTGTGTAGGGGGAACTAAACAAAAACAAACATGGCGTGGAGCCAAGAAATGGTAAATGGGAAATTTCTTTCCATTTCCCCTATAGCTCACAGTATTTGTAAAGGTCCCATGTAATTTTAGGATCTAAGGTGCCATTAGTTGGGCCTTTGGATTGATTATCTAAAGGATATTGAAGCCAAATTTGTAAAAGCCAATAAATTTAGTACCCTTCATTTCAGGTGTCAGTGGGAGAGGCTGTAGTTTTCTAGGAGGCATCCCAAGGAAGAATGAGAGGGTATGAAAGACACATAAGAGAAAAAGGTCAGAAAAAAAGTAAATGTCACAGCAGTCTGTAGTCATGGGCATCCCCAAAACTCAGGGAGGACTGAACAAGGACCAAGCCCCTCAATGGGTCATCACCAAGTTCAATGGTGAGCAGGAGCTTAGCCTGGCTAAGCTAGCAGAGAGACTTGGTGACAGGTATCAGGGTCTTCATAGAGGCAATAAGGCAATGAAGACTGAGGCATCCCATTCACAGGAAAGGGTTAGGGAATGGGGTCACAAAAGCCATGAGGGCCTGGAGGAGCCATGGGATTACAGGCAGCTCCAGGGGAAAGGTGGAAGAAGAGGGCAGGAAGGGGCACACTAGCCTGGTTTGGCCTAAGGAAACTTCAACATTGCAGCTCCAAGAGGAATGGGATGGGGTCAGGTAAAGAGGGCCAGCTATAACCTTAAAGATCGTTGTTGGTTTTTATGGTGCTCTTACCTTATGAGGAAAAGTCATGAAACAAAAAAGAATCCACTAACAAGAGTTTTATTAAGATAAGGGAGAGGAACAGATATGCACAGGCCTGTGGAAAGACACTTGTGTGAAGAAGGCCTCTGGAATCATAGTGCTGGCTTACAAAGGCTGGGCTGTGCCTGTGCACACAGGCCCATGTGGCTATTCTACGCATGTGCATAGATCACGTGGTTGCCTTGTGTGCTATATGCAACTGCATAAAGCCATGGTCCTGGGTCACGCCAGACATTTGACCTGGAAATGACTAGGCGGAAGTGATTAGGTCCCGCCAGGCATGCACGACCATGCCCAACTGTGGTGGTATGTTGTAAATTCATATCAACCTGGACTCTTTGGTTTTAAAAAAAAATGGCAGATGAGTGGGTATAGGGCATCCTTTCTCTCAAAGACTGCTTCCAGCTGACTGATGCACATCATTTTGCTCTTGGGGGAATGGGGAAGGGGAGCTTCTGAAGTCCTGGGATGATTGGCTGGCTGGCTGTCATCCATTGCTCATCTGGAGCTGTCCATCCTTCGTGGCTGTGGCTGGGAACCTTTTGTCTGACAAGATACTGGTGACACAGAAAAAGCTTAGAGACAAAAGAATCATTATTATTTTATTTTTTGGAGTGTTCCCAGACCAAGGGAGTTGGCACTTATCTAAGGTAGATCCTGCCTGTCCAGATGGATTTAAGCTGGTTTCTGGAGCTTAGAAAAAATTTCGGACATGTTAAGAATTGGCTGTGAGAAAATTAGTGATTTAGTTTTCTGCTTAATTCTTTACCTGAGACAAGCTTTATTAAAGGTAGTTTATTCAAGGTACCTGTTCCCTTCATTGGTTTAGCATTCAGGAAACACAGGTGATCAGTTGCTGAGCATTTAACAATGATAGACTGTTATGTTACAGTCTGTTTTTGCAGAGCCCAGACATTTTTGGGTCTGGAAGTGTAAATACCTTTTGATTATTACTGGTTTTTGTTTTGTTTTGTTTTGTTTCCTTACCACCTGGATATTTTTAATGGTCCTTTTTGCCTCTGGCTCTGTGTGGCCCTGGTTGAGAAAGGAAGGGGTGATATCTTATTCCTCTGGAAATGGTGACAAGGCAGTGGATGTCCTCTGGAGCTTGAGAGAACACCACCCTGTTTGTGTCACTATATATGAAGAGAGATTTTTTTCTGGGATGGAGGTGAGATAAAATGTTTTAGATGAGACAGGTGGACCCAGTGAGGAAAGCCCTCGAGTTTAGCAGCTGTAGGAGTCACAAGAATTACCTTGAAAGGTCCCTGCAACATAGGGGAAAGGGAGAAGGGCATTGGCCTGGAGGGGAAAGAACCTGATCCCCAATGTGGATTGGAGGTGGGCAAGGATTGTCACATGGCTGAGGTAAGGAATGGTCTGCAAAGCTCCATAAGATAGACCTTAGGTGACATAGTAGGGGAGTTAAGAGGCTATCTGGAACAGTTGGAGGGTTGGATAGAAGATCTGGTGTTAGAACTGGCCTTCCATACATTAGTTCAAGTTGAGAAATTGAAAGAGGCTTTTTAGGAAGAGCCCTGAGCCTGAAAAGAGCTAGAGGCAATAATGTTACCCAGTTCGAGGTGAAGTTCCTGTGACATCTTAGTAAGAATAGTTTTTAAAGACTGGTTGGCATGCTCCACCTTTCTTGAGGATTGAGAATGGTATAGGATATGAATATGCCAAGGTTCTGGAATCTGGTGCATGTGGCGTGACACCTTGGACAGCCTTGGTGCAGTGGGAAGGGGCTTGGACCTGCCCAGGCTCACTGTACTGGTCTCTGCTGACTCCCCATGGGAGACCTCGATTTGGGGATGTGGGGGATGCAGGGTGTCTAGGGAAAAAGAGCATGGAGTGGGAGGAGGGAGGAGGGGGAATCTGTGGGTAATATGAGGAGTAAGTAGAAAATATTTTAATAAAGAAAAATGAAAAAGAAAAGAAAATGCCAAGGAATGTTAAGAGCCTTAGCTAATGTCTGGGAAATCTGAGAGGTTAACTCTGGGCCATTGTCAGATTGAAGACAAGCATGAACCCCAAACCGAGGAATAATTTCTTGGAGAAGGAGATCTGCAACTGTCTGAGATGGCTTATTAGAAACTGGACATGCCTCCACCCAACTTGAAAATGAGTCCACCATCACAAGAAGATATTTAATTTTCCTGATGGTGGGCATATGGGTAAAATTGAGCTGCCAGTCAGTACCTGGAAGGGAACCTGTAACCTGGTGGGTGGGTAAAGGTTGATACCAAGTACAAAAGTACTTGGTATTAGGATCTGTTTGGTTTTTTTGTTTTTGTTTTTTGTTTTTTTTTTTTTTTTTGGCAGATCTCACAAGAGGCAGTAATAGTTCTTAAGAACTGTAAGTCCTCAGAGGTGGGCTGCAGGTGGGCTTTTACAAATTAAGACAGAGTAAGATTATTATGGTGAAAGAGCTGGTGTAGATAGGAAAGAATTTGCCTAGTGTCATGGGTTCCTTGTGAGGGTGTAAGCTGCATTGAAAGACAGAATTTCCTGTTTAGTAGAAGGGACTGCAAGAGACTGGATTAGATGCTTTTTGTCTATAGTAATAGCCTTGTGGTTTGGAGTAATGGTTAGACTCAAATAGGTGACCTGGGGAGTGGACAGCTGAACTTTAGAAGGAGATACCCTGTAATCTCAGCTGGATAAGAAATGTAGAAGAGCAGAGGTGTTAGTTTGGCTAACTTGTAAGGATGGGCTATAGAGTAAATTATCATCTACATACTGTATTAGTTTGGACCCAGGGAGAGTCAGAGAAAGCAGGACAGAGGCCAGAGCCTAACCAAATAGGTTTGGACTGTCCCTGAATCCCTGTGGCAGAACAGTAAAGGTCACCTGTGTGGACAGGTGAGTGTCAGGGTCAGTCCAGGTGAAATCAAAGGTATTTTGAGACTGAGGACTGAGAAGAATAGAAAAGAAGGCATCCTTGAGATCTAGAACTGAGAAGTGAGAGGTTCCTGAAGGGACAGTGGACAGGAAAGTATAAGGGTTAGGCACTACTGGGTGGAGGGGGACCACTGCAAAATTAATGAGCCAGAGGTCTTGAACCAGGCGGTAGGTTCCATTGGACTTTTTAACTGCAAGTATGGGGGTGTTAAAAGGTGAAGAGGTTAGGCAGAGCAACTTTTTTCTGAGGTCAGAAATGATAGGTTTAAGTCCTCTTAGGCTCTGGAGTGAGAGACGGTACTGAGCTTGGGTGATATATCTGGTAGGGTCCTGTAGCTGGATAGTAATAGGCTGGTGGTGCCTAGCAATAGAAGGGTTCTGGGTATCCCAGACTTTTGGGTCTACCTGAGAGGCTGGCAAGGAAAAAGAATCGTTACAGTCAGTAGAGTGGGTGTCTAGGAGAAGAAGAGGAGCTGCTGGCAAGTTGGGGTGAGGCAAATGTGGGGAGCAAAAGAAATGGATGCTCCTACCTTAGCTAGAAGATCCCTTCCCACTAGAGGCACAGGGCAGGTTGGTACCACTAAGAATGTATGTGTGAGAGGGATGCCTCTGAAAATGCAATTAAGTGGTAGTGTCTGATGAGGTAGAAAAGGCTGTCCCCCAACCCTGACAATAGGAAGATGAGAAGGAGAGGTAGGCCCCCAAAGCTTTCTCAGGACAGAATAGGTAGCCCCAGTGTCCAAAAGGAATGAGATGGGGCGCCCATTTACTTTAATCACTACCCTTGGTTCCCTGTGTGAGATGGGAGTGGCCGGGGCAGAAACTGGGCAGCTTCAGTCATCGCTGTAGGCCAAGCCTAGAAAATCAGCCAGAGGATGGTCTTTGTCTGGCATTCCTATGCTGCTAGATGCATTAGGACAGTCAGCTGACCAGTGACCCTTTTGGCAACATTTTGGACAAGGCCCCATCGGTGCCCTTCATGGGGTGGTGGTGCAAGCCCAGGCCCAATGGCCATCTTTACCACACTTAAAACAGGGACCAGAGGGCTTTCAGGGAGCCAGTTGGATAGTGTGTACCAGCATCTGGCAATTCCTTTTCTGGGCCTTCTCATCTCTCCCATGGTAAACCTTGAATGCTACCATTAGCATATCTACCTGTGGGGTCAGAGGGACATTCTCCAAACATTTAAGTTTTGCCCTTATGTTGGGGAAGCTCTGTGAGACAAAGTGGGTCATTAGGAGCTGCCTGCCCTCAGGGCTCTCAGGGTCTAAGCTAGTGAACTGAAGTAGAGCCTTGGTGAGCCACTCTAAAAAATGAGATGGATTTGCATCCTTATCTTGTATTATCATCTTTAGTTTTTCATAGTTTCCTGGTTTTAGAGCAGCCTTACAGAGGCCTGTCAGGAGACAGGTAATAAACCTATCTCTGGCTAGAGACCCACCCTGGGTGTTATAATCGCAATGTGGTTCTTGATCAGGAACCACCTCAGCCCCTGGAGGTTGTGCGGGGTTAGTCTGGTGAACCTCATCTGCATGAGTCCTAGCCTGCTCCCACACCTGCCTGCACTCCTCAGGAAGTAGATTATTAGCAAGTATCATATATCCATCATGAAAGGTGAGACTATAAGACTGAGTTATATATTGAAACTGTTTAATAAAGGAAGCAAAATTAGAGGTATAAAAACCCAGCTTCTTTTCTATCTGAGAGAGTTCTGCAAGAAAGAATGGAACATGGACCTTAATCAGTCCATCCACACTGGCCACCTCTCGCAAAGGGAGAGTGGTTGGTGGGTTTGAATGGCTGGGGTCGGGCCCTTTAGCAGTCCAAGAGCAAGAGGCAGGAGGAGTGAAGGTTGGAGCCAGGGCAGGGTCTTTGGAAACAGCCGTTGCTAAGGAAGAAATGGCTTTAGAAGAAGAGGAATCTGGAGGTGGAGCTGAAGAACAGATGCCCTGGGAGAAGGGGTGGATGCAGAAGGTCAGATAGGTCAGGTTCGTTAGCAGGATCTAGAGCCAGAAATTCTGGAGTCAGAGAATCATCCGGTTCAGGCATAGCTAGGAGTATATGAGCAGGAGAGAAGGAATCCAGACGAGATGGTTTGGCACTGAGAAAGAAGAAAGCTATGACATAGGGCAACTCTTTACATTTGCCTGTTCGCTGGCAGAAATTAGATAATTCCCATAAAATATCGGCATCTAAGGAGCCACTCGGCAGCCAATTTTTTGTTATTTTGTAAGGCATATTTGGGCCATCTCTAAGTACAGAGATGGATAAGCTTAGGAATCTTTAAATAAGGCATTAAGCTGAGAGGTTTTAAAGCTTCAAGAAGACATTCTAGGGGAGAAGTAGGACTGATGGAATTGGAAGCCTTATTTCCCATGTCTGAAGCAGAGAGGCAGAAAAATAAAAATAAAAAAATTAAAAAACAAACGTGATCCCAAGCCAAGGCCCCAGGCATCCCTAAGGCCAAGGACAGAACTTTACCAAGCACAGACTGCCACACAGCTCATCAGCTGAAAGACAGGGGCCTGCACTGTGTGAGGCAAGCATTCCCCAGGAATCTGGAACAGCATTCACCGCTTTGTCAAGCCAGAAAAATTGTGTCGGCCTCACACAGCCTGAGGATGCACCTCAAGGCAGTGGTCCGAAGGGAGGAATATCTCAAACTGCAGATGTGGGGATGGCTAGATATTCAAGCCTGCAATAGGGTCTGACCCTAGCCAATAAAGACCATGGCCAGGAGTTCCCCCAGTTTCAAGAAATCTCAGTGGGATGCTGGAGGCTCAATGGTCATTCCCACAGATTCAGGAAACCGCTTACACTGACTGAAAAGTGGGAGGACTCACCAATCGAAGCAGCGGTGTTGCATGCAGGTCCTGTGGCCAGGTAAATGGACAGTGGTCTGTTGCAGATGGAGGGGACTCCCTGGTTTAAGGTCATGGCTCCAGATGTTGGTTTTTACAGCACTCTTACCTTCTAAGGAAAAGTCAGGAAACATGACAGAATCCACTAACAAGAGTTTTATTGCCGGGCGGTGGTGGCACACGCCTTTAATCCCAGCACTCGGGAGGCAGAGGCAGGTGGATCTCTGTGAGTTCGAGGCCAGCCTGGTCTCCAAAGTGAGTTCCAGGAAAGGAAGGCGCAAAGCTACACAAGAAACCCTGTCTCAAAAAACCAAAAAAAAAAAAAAAAAAAAAAAAGAGTTTTATTAAGAAAAAGGAGAGGAGGACAGATGTGCATAGGCCTGCAAAAAGACACATGTATGAAGAAGGCCTGGGAATCACGGCACCAGCTTATAAAGGTTGGGCTGCACCTATGCACACAGGCCTATGTAGCTATTCTACGCATGTGCATAAATCATGTGGTTGCGTTGCACGCTTTACGCAACTGCATAAAGCCACGGTCCTGGGTCATGCAAGATGTTTGACCCAGAAATGACTAGGCAGAAGTGACTAGGTCCCACTGGGCATGCCCAACCATGCCCAACTGTGGGGGAGTGTTGTGAATTCATATCAACCATGGCTGGGCATACCTCTGCCTGTAAGAGTACCAGAGGGGTGCTGGACACTCAGGTCATTTTCTCAGACTCAGGGAAATGTTTGCACTGACCCAAGGGAAAACTTTCCTAATTGCTACTGATGGATGGGGTGCTGAGAAATCTGTTACAGGCAGACTGGAGATGAAGGATAGGATCCCAGTGCATCTTAAACCATGAGGGGAAACACAGGCACTAAGCGAGTCTATCCAAGTTAGGACACCAAATGTAAGCATTGCAGCTCAGATAGAAATGTATCCTGGCACCAGGAGCCAAAGAATACCACAAAGTCACACAGAAAACAAACCTCACACAAGAGATTTATTAGAAGTGGGAAACAAACAAAACAGGAGGGTGGCTGTTTCTGCTTGGACCAGAAACAGCAGCAAATTGAACAGGATACAGGGCTTATGTTGAGTTTCTTGGGAAAGGGGTTGGAGCTTTCCAGGGTGGAGACTGGTGGGCTTTTAACTCTGGAGGGTCGGGGCAGGGTTCAACAGTGAGTACAATTTGAATATCCGGTGGGTAGAACCTGCCAGTTAGAGGTCTTCACAGAGGGGCCTTACCACTGGTGTGGCTCTGGGCTTACACAGACAAAATCCACTCTTAAGATTTTCCTGCCTCCACTAACCCATACTAGAAATTTCCTTATAGTTATATCCAGAAAGTTGACTGTAGTGGTATTTGCTCCACCAATGACTTTGGGCTATATCACCTGAAGGAGGCAGTGCTTCTTGTTCTTTTATATGACCTCTTACAAGGAGAGGAGAGAGCAATCATGATGTCCCTTCTCCCTGCTTCCTGCTTCCTGGTTTGATCAAACTGTCAGGTGGGTTTGCTCCTGGTCAGATCAGAGAATGACTTAAGTTGTCTACTTGGTTCTGTATTTGTGAATTTTCTTAATCTATATCCTAATAAATTCCAAAAGTATTTCTTAAGCAGTCTCCTGTGGATTTCTTGTATTATCTGGCACCCAGGTTAAGAGCAATGACTGATGTTCCAGAGGACCCAGGTTCAATTCCCAGACCATTGGATATTCAATCACACCAGGATAAAAGGAAGAAGGAAACATATGACCCCTCTCTCCTCTTCTTTTAAGAGGTCACATACAATGGCAAGAAGCACCACCTCCTTTGGGCCCTATAGCCCAAGGTCATGGGTGGAGCAAATACCACTACTCCTGACCCCTATTTGATTCTATATACATCAAAGTGCAATTAATATTAACTATCTCAACTCCAGATTCTCAATAAAAACAGAGGACAAAGAAAAACCGAACCAAACCTTTAGGCCTTTGGAACATTATCCCACATATGCATTACATTACTATTTGTCTATCATACACTACATTCTTGCTTCTGTTTCACTTGTTGAACAAACTAATAAAACTATTAAGTGTTTTGTTGCAATTCAAAATCCTTTGTTAAAACTCCCTCTTTTTTAAGTGAAATAAAACTAGTTTAAAGAGAATGGAAGGGAATATCTTTTCTCAGAAAGTTCACCCACAATTTTCTTTCAGCAATGAATTACAAAACAAGCAAAAAATAAAACAACACAATTTCCTCCATTTCTCAAAGAAAGATTCTAGATTTACTATTAAAAATATCTTTATTTTAGAAGGGAAAACCAAATTTATTTCTGCATGTATTTCTATATAATTCTCCACAGATGGATATTAATAATTCAATGAAGAATGGAAGATTCATTATGACTTATTAAGTTGGGGCCCTTGTGGGTATCCCATGTGTGCAGGGAGTCATGCTGACATGCTGTGCAAATTCAGTGGTAGGCTGGTGGGCATGGCAGTGGTGCAGCAGGTGGACATTCACAACCCAAAGGCTATATACAAGTGGAAATGGTTTCTTATAATGAGGGATGAAGAGAAAGATAGGAAAAGACAGAAAGGAGAAGGAAAAGGAGGAAGGGGTGGGTTCAAGGGTGTGCACCTTGTGGAAGAGAAGCAAAAGAGAAGAGAGAAATGGGTGGAGTTTTTCCTTAAAAAGGAGACTTTTATGTCAGGACACAGGGTGGCACCAAGGGGTGGAATCAGAATATTAACATTTCTCCAGTTTGATTATTATGAAGAGGTGAGTTATGGAAGCAAATGGCAAAACAAGGATGCTGAATCCTCGAGACTATGTCAAGCTGGCAAAGGATGAAGGGGCAGGAGGTGTGAGTGAAGAAGCACTATTAGCTGTCATTATAGAAATCTTCTTTGAGGTTTCTGAGCCTGGTAGAGGTGGTACCAGTAGTAAACTGAGGGACGTGTTCTTCAGGACTGTAGGAGCCATCATATCTGTCATTTCTCTGGATATAGAGGTACATCCATCCCAGTCAGCATCCTAAGTTGGAGATTGGCATCCCCAGAGCTGGTGCCAGTTGTTGCAGAGGCGTATTAGAGAGCTGCTTGACCCAGGCAGGAGGAGGGAAACTGAAAAATATTCTTGAAAATGGATGAGGTTAAAATGGGCTCTGGAGACTGATTTTATCAGACCTGATTTTTTGATACAGTAGCAGAACTTTTCCCAGGGACGTGTAGGTATCTGTAAGACAGCTGAAATAGATTTATATATCATAGATAGATAGATAGATAGATAGATAGATAGATAGATAGATAGATAGATAGATAGATAGATAGATAGATAGATAGATAGATGATAGATCATAACAAAAGGGTTGAAAATCCATAGAAATTTAAGGACTCTTAAGAACTGTTTGTAGTCAATGTTCTACCAGTTTATCAAAGCTGCATTTATCAATATTAAAATTTTGAACCTCTGAATTAGGCATAACTGTCTGTAATTTTAATAAGAAATTTATTAATGAACTGTCAGTAATCTTGGGGTTGAGGCTGTCAAATTGATACACCCTAGTCATCGAACATCATCAGATCTGAGGATAAATGCAAAAAGTAAGACAATTTTCCAGCTACCTAGGCAGCAATCCCAAGACTCTCTGTGGTTGCCGGGGAGGGGAAGAAGCTCCAAAGGAAGCGTTTGTTCAGCTGATAGGCCCCAGAAGACCTTACAAATTTTTTTCTGTGAAGTAGTAATTTGGGGGAGGTCATTCTACCTATCTTGGCAGAGAGGACAATCTATCCCTGTTGCTCCTCTTTATTCATGGTCTGGACAGGATCTCTCCTTTCTAGATATTGGCCATTCAGTATTGAGTACTTGGGGGGCATAGCCCCTCGATAGTCCCCTCCCAGGGTCCAGGAAGAATATACAACCAACTGATAATGAATCTTTTATGAAAGAAATGAATCTATGTACATGAAACTCCTTAGTCCATATACTAAGCAATAGCAATCCCCCAGTCGAGCAAGGTCACCAGGCTTGAATTCTATGGGGTCATAAAGGTAAGTAAGAATTTTCCTCAGCCAATGTCCATCAGGCTTTCTTTTACAATCCAAAATGGGAGTGGTAAAAGAGGAGGTCAACTGAGTGCTAATGACCAGTTAGTATATGAAAAAGGGGATCTATGTGCTCACTCTATATTCTGAGAAGTGGTTAGGTAAGAAGATAGGGGTCTATAAAGTTATTAAGGCTGTAAGAAAGAAGGGCCTGAGCTAAATTGTGTAATGCTATTATGTTACATCCACCTGACTGAGGTAGGCGGTGTCTCCTTGTGAAATTTACCTTAAATTAAGAGACTAGCATGTAGACTGTTATTTCTATCAGTCCTTGAAAGTGGCTAAGGGAGATATCTGATTCCAGTGCTGAAAGGGGAGAAACAGATGAGCTGGGGGGAAGGAAGCCTTTCCTGAGGTAGTTCTTCAAATACCTTGAATGTGAATGTTCAGAGAGTGATCAGTCCACACTGTTAGTCATTCTTAAGGAAAAATCAATGGGAAAACTATGAAGGCACACATGATTTTCATAACAAAAGACAGCTGATATATAACAAGCCAAATAACACCAAAAGCTCCTTGGAATTTGGCTTCCTCTGAAGGAATTCCTTGATCCCTTCAGGTGGTGACTTTGCCATAACCAGCTGAGTTCCTATAATATTTTCCTGTGGCCCACAGCATATATGGTTGTCTGACCTGGCTGTAGAGGCCAGGAGACAATTACATTTGGCTGTGGTCCACATCACATAGACAAGAGTCTCTGTTGGCATTCATGGCAGGGAAAGTGCTATGGGTTCCATAATTGCTGCTTTGATTACCAGCCTGCTGGAATATAGACTAGAGATGGGAGTTAAAATTTATTAATTTATTTGGAGTCTTCAGGTCTGTAGTTTTGGTAACTGGAGACCAGGAGAGAAAAAAATGCCATCTTCAGGAATAGGCATGAGGCAGGGATGGGGCACCTGAAAAGCAGCAATAGACTCATACCTATAGGTTTAAAATCCTGAGCTTGTGACCCAAATAATATCAGAATTGTATTAATGTTAAAATCAGAAATGTAAAATATGGTGATATTTTATTTGTGCTGAAATGTGACTTTATTTGTATGTTAATAAAGTTGCCTGGGGATCAGAGCTAAGAGAAAGCCATTAAGCAGAAGTCTGGTAGTGGTAGCACATGCCCTTAATCTGATCACATGTCAGGCAGAGTCTCTGTGTGTTCAAAGACACAGCCAAGCAGTGACCTGAACCTTTAATCTCAGTACCAACCATAGAGACCTGGAGGTCTGTATAGACAGGCAGTGATGAGGAAGTCATGGGGTTGGGTTTACAGCCAATGAGAAGGCAGAACAGAAAGGCAATAAAAATACAGGGCACAGGAAGAACGTCTCTCTCTTGGGGGAAGGGCAGCAGCGAGTGGTAAGATAAGGTGGTCTTAGCTCTTGGCTACTGCTCAATCTCTGGGCTTTTAACTCTTTATTTGGCTCTATATTTCTTATTTAATAAGACCATTTAGAATTACAGCTACAGTAAAATCTTAAGCATTAGTGCTGCTATCATATTCTGGCATAAGAGTGTACTCTCCCTGCCCACCCTAGTGGCTGTAGGGGAAGAAATGCCAGGATGAGACTGAAATTCCCTCTGCCTGCTCAAGGCTGAGAGTGGCAACTGAGGACTACCAGGCCAATGAGCTGGCAAGTTGGCTATCTGGGCCAGAGGGGAGCTCTGGGCCCTACTCACATGAGAGAACTAGCTGTCATGGAGGAATGAACAACAGACTGAGACTGGACCTCTCTTCTGCCCAGCCCAGACAATTCAAATGCCTGGTGCCTTGCCTATGCTGCCCTTAGTAAAGATGGCGGAGAGATCATATGACCAGCCTGTTTTGACCTTAGCCAAAATGGAGGCTAGACCATGTGGTTGCCCTTATTTAAATGGCAGCTTAATCATGTGGTTTCCCTTATATAAGATGGCCTGCCTGATCATGTGATTGCCCTATCAAATATGGTGCCTAACCATTTTTTTTTTTTTTTTTGTCAAGAAAAACTGAACAGATAAGGAACAGGTAAAGTGGAGCATTTAAAATCAGTCAGAAACAAGTTAACATGGCCATCTCTCAAGCCCCAGTAATGGCAGCAACACCAGAGGAAAGTGAGCTGCAGGAGAATGAGGCCGGAGGGGGGGGGGGCGCAAAAATACAGTCAAGTAACCAGATATTTTTAAAGCTAGTCCTTGGGCTGTTGCAGGGGCAATTTTACATGTTGTGCAAAGGAACCCTTTGACGGGTGATGATGTAACTGGTTAGCAGACTCTGGAGGAGCATGGGGAGGGGCCTGAGATAGGGTAGATGCATTTTTACATAATGAGGTATAGTGGCACAACATAACCAAAGGACTATCGTTACAGAGGCTATGGGCTGTGGAATTCAGGGTACAGGCTGCCTCCATATGCCATCACAAATGGGCAGCCTGACAGCAAGCAAAACAAGCCTCTCCTACATTGTCCCAGAGAGTCCGAAAGAATGAACAGCTCAGGACAGCTAATGGACCATCATCCAATGGCTGTAGGCTGTGGAGGAGGCATAGGCCTGAGGGGCATACAACCTGAAAGAGAAGTGGTCAGCACCAGGATCAAGAGAGAGGAGTGAATCAAGTGAATCCTCAGTTATGGGAAAATGGTCAAAAAGGAAGGGAAGAATCTTACCTATCCAATAGGGTAAAGAATTTCCAGTGGTCTTCCAGCCAGAAAAAATGGTGGGTAGTACAGGGTCCCAAAAGCTCCTCAAGATTTCCAGTGGGCAGGAGAAAGCAGTGGGATTGCCTGGCAATGCTGGGTGCCAATGTTATGAATTATTATGTGGGGGTTCCCCGTGGGTATCTCACATGTGCAGGGAACCATGCTGGTATGCTGGGCAGATACAGCTGGCAGGCATGGCAGTGGGGCAGCAGGTAGACATTCACAACCCAGAGGCTGCATCCACATGAAAATGGTTTATTTTAATGAGGAATAAAGAGAAAAATAGAAAAAGACAGAAAGGAGAGGGAGAGATAGGGAAAGAGAGAGGGGAGTTCAGGGATGCATATCTCATGGGAGAGAAAAGGAAGAAGAGAGAGAGAAATAGGCAGAGTTTTTCCTTAAAATGAGACTTTTATATCAAGATACAGGGTGGCGCCAAGGGGCAGGATCAGAATATTAACAAGATTAATATTAGAAAATAGAACAGTCTAATCTTCACACTGCTATACAAATATTATTAAAGGGCTTGTGCAATGTCTTAGTGGTTAAGAGTGCTTTCTGCTCTCCCAGAGAATCTGAATTTGACTCCTATACCCATGTGGGGAAGTTCAAGATTGAGTAAGTCTTAAACTCCAGGGGAATTAAATGTCTATGATGACCTTGGTAGGCAACCACAGTAACAGTCACACTTTTACACACATAAATACATGCACCCCAAATAGTTGAAAATAATAATAAAATTAATTAAAAACAAAAATTTTACAGAACATGATTAACTTGTATGCATGCCAATAAATAGCATGCTAAAAACTAATACTGGAGGCACATAATAAAGCATAGTTTTCTTCTAGCCATACAGTCACTTCACATATAAGTTAAAATTTAAGAAATACTAACTTGCTCAAGTATGTGTTTTATGTCTAAACTTTTGAATTGAGTTCTTGTCTGGTCTTAACAAAAATAATGTAGCGTTTGGGGACAATGATACAACCTAGCAGCCCTACACTGGAGGCCAGAATAGAGAACATTTCAACTGCTACCATGACTTTCCCCTTGGTGCTATGGTAGACAGGGAGGAAGGTGATACAGACACTGGAGAATACCAGCATGCTGAATGTTAAGAACTTGGCTTCATTGAATGTGTCAAGCAGATTTCCAAGAAAACCACTGCGAAGTTCCCTAGGGCCAGAGGTCCTAGGTATCCAAGAACAAAATAGAATGCTGTGATTGAGCCTTTGCTGCATGTGATGATAATGTAGCCATGTTTAGAGTGTACATCAATGTCAACAAAAGGAGGTGATGTCACTAGCCAGATTCCACAGATAGTAATTTGGATCAGTGTACAAATGGGAATTAATGCATTTGGGTATCTTTAATATCAGCAATCTTTATGTTCTCCCTAGAACAGTGATCCTGAAGGCCAAAACCACAGTAATAGTTTTGGCCAAGACTGTGGATACTGCCACAGTGAACAGAATTCCAAATGTGATTTGCTGTAGGATGCACATGGTAGTATTCAGATTTCCAATGAAGAGCAAAGAGCAGAGAAAACAAAATGTGAGGAATATTAGCAGAATGTAGCTGAGAGTTCGGTTATTAGCCTTCACAATGGGAATATCTTTGTGCCTCACAAAGACCTCAAGAACAAGAGTGCAGAGAAGCTTAGGGTGAAGCAGTGGAGAGTCATCCCCAAGGTATCTTCATAATCCAGAAATGTCACAACTTTTGGCAGGCAGCAGGTTTGCTCTGTGTTGGCATACCAATCATCTGGACACTTCACACACTATTCCACATCCATTGGTAAAAGAAAGGGGTCATCAGTATATTTTTATACTGTCTCTTAATTATATGGTACCTCAGCCAAATATTTGGAAGAACCTTAACACAATTTGCCTTTTTTGCTATAAATAGCCATTGACATAGATAGCTCTAAAGCAGCATTTCATACCTCATACTGTCTTTTGTATTTTTGATATGAATAAAACTTTATTTACCTTGCATATTTATGATATTTTTTCACTATCTTGAAATAAAGCAAAATTATATTGCATCTTAGTAAACTCAGTATTGTAAAAGAACATAGCTTATAATTGTTCATTTACAATTGTCTAAATTTTACATATAATGTTTATGAGAATGTGTCAGTTGGGCTCTCAGAGAAAGCTGGATTTATGTTAGGTGAAATCTAACATAAATCTGTGTTCACATGGTCACAGGGATATAGAAATATGATTCCCTCTAAATTCTATTTACAGGGGGCAAAGATTCTATTGTTGAAGATTAAAATCTTGGGAAATGACTGCTGTACAAAGTTCTACTTCATGATTCCATCACTTTGGATTTCTGTTTACACATACTTATTTTAGGGAGGCATAGCACATAGGTATATCTTTAAATTCTACAACTATGAACTTTGATCTGTGTTATTATATAAGAGACATGAACTTACTGAAAAAGAACAGCATGAAAATAATTTTCTAAATTCTAGCAGAAATGACATGTAAATACCTTTTAACTGTTATTGTTCTTATCACCTGGATATATCTGATGGTCCTTAGACTTTAGTTCTATGGTGATGCTGTAACAATTAGTTAATTAGAAGAAAGAATCTGGAATAGAAAACCTTGTTGGGTGAGACCTCATTTTTCTGGAATTGGTGACAAGGCAGTGGATCCTGTTGTCTTCTGGAACTTGAGAGAGAGCAGGGCCCTGTCTTTGTCACTGTGCATGCTGCTGACTGGTCTGGAGTGTGACACATGGAGGGATCAAATGAAATGAAAGCTCCTACTTTAGCTGGAAAATCTTTTCCCATTAAGTAACTCTGAAAGTACAATTAAGTCTGGTGAAGTGGGTAAGAGTGTCCCCCTATCCTGACAATATGGAAATGAGGAGAGGTAGGACACCAAAACTCCCTCAGGAATGAGTAAGTGACTTAGTGTCCAACAGGAAGGAAACAGATCACCCCATGCTGCATTCTGGGTTCCCTGTGAGCCTGTGGCCAAGCCTAGGAGGTCTGCTGGAGATCTTAGTTTGGTGTCTCCATGCCACAGGGTGTATGGTGCTGAGCAGCTGAGCAGTTATCTCTCCAGGTGGCATTTTGAACAAGGCTCAATTGGTGGCCTAACAGGGCATGCACTAGCCACTAGCTGGTGTGGTCTTCCAAAACAGGGACCCAGAAGCCCTTTATGCAGCTGCTTGGATAGCATGTGCCAGCATTTGGCAATTTTGTTCAAGGGCTTTCTCATCTCTCCCATGGTACACCTTAAATGCCACAGCTGAAACTTCTGCCTGTGGTACCAAGAGACCTTACTCTCCAGATGCTTAAGTTTAGCCCTAATGTCAGGGAGCTCTGGGAGACAAGAGACTAATTTTATTCTGTATCTTGAATTGTTCTGATAGTTTGCTGGCTTGAGGACAGCTTTAGGAATACCTGTCAGGAGGCAGGCTGTAAACTGATCTCTGGCTAGAAAGCCATCTAGATTATTATAATCCCAGTGTGGGTCCTGATTGTAAACTTATTTGCATGTATCCTAGCCTGCTTCCAGACCTGTCTGTGCTTAGCAGGGCAGCAGAGAATGGGTGACAGTAAGAGTGAAAGTGGAAGCCAGAGTTGGAGAGTTGGATAGGCCTGACCAATATCAATATCAGAGAAGAGAGTGGAGGTCAGATGAGTGAAGATTTTTGCAGTCAGGGATCACTTAGGTTGAGGAATGCAAGTGGGCAGGAGAGAAACACTCAGAAAGGGATGTTTTAGAGCTTAGGTAAAAGTGTGGGGATAAGTTAATTCTTTTCATTTGCCCATTTGCTGGCAGAAGTTAGATAATTCCCATTAAATATCGGGGTTCAAGCAGCCATTACATGGCCAAATTTACTTGTATCTGGGTATATTTAAGGCATTTCTCAAAGGAAGAGTGGAATCAAGAGGAGGAAGCCTCCATGTCCCATGACAGCAGCCAAGAGAAAAATTCAAATTAAAATAACAAACGGGATCCTAGGATTCCATCTCAGCTATCGCTGAGGATAGGTAATCTCTGGACCAGCATAAATTATCAGCACAAGTTACCCAAACCATCATCGTGAGAGGGGCAAGGGCTGAGAGGCGTACATGTGAGAAGGACTCCCTGGGAGTCCAGACAGCATTCAATACTTTGTCAAGAGAGAATGTATCATGGTCTGAAGCTGAGGGCTTCCTAGGGGTCCAGCATGAGAAATATATCTCAGGCTACAGTTGTGGGAAATGGTGGGAGATTGGTGAGTGATGCCAGCAGCTGGGCAAATGAAAAGAGTGGAGGTTGCAGTCATAGGTCCAATAAACCTTGGTACAGGGTCCCGGAACCAGAGCCCCAGATGCAGAGCACTGGGAGAGCCTGTCTCATCACAGCACTATGTTGGTTTTAAAAAATGGTAAGCGGTGCTGTTACCAGGCAAAAAGGTCATGAGACATGACAAAACTCAGTATCAGAGCTGTATTAGGAGGAGAAGCGGGGGGAGGGGTGGTTGATGACTGAAGAGAGTAACCAGGCTCACGTGTGTGGAGAGAGAGAGAGAGAGAGAGAGAGAGAGAGAGAGAGAGAGAGAGAGAGAGAGAGAGAGAGAGAGAGAGTTGGGGGAGGAGAGAACAGAGAGAAAAGAGAGGAGGAGTCTGTGTCTGTTTTTAAAGATTCCCATGCACATGCACAGGTGGGCTTATGGAGCTATGCCACTCATGTGCTGATTGCATGACTGCTTTGCACTTGTTTGCATGATCACGCAGCACACCAACGATGCAGGATGTAAGACCTCTTACTTAGCTACTGACTGGGCATGTGAGGTCACACAGCTGGAAAAGTGGCCTGAATTCTAACAGTCAGGATCTCACTTTTTTAGAAAAGTTAACTTGTAAAGAGTAAGTATGGTGTCTTATGTTATAAGGAGTCCAGCTGTGTATTAAAGCTATACCTTAATCAGGCCAAGGGTCAGTCAAGTGGGAAGCCATCTAGCATGAACTGTTGGGTGTTGCACAGCTTAATATTCAGCTGTGCCTTTTTATGAATTTCTTGTGCTCACAATTCCCATAGAATGTGTGTGTGAACTTCCTGCTTGGGCCAGTACTTAGATAAGGTCATATAGGCAAAGCCAAACAGACCATTCCCTTGCCTTGAGGCCTAGTGGCTCTCAAGAGCAATTGACTGAGGAAAAAGAGGTTTTTACCTATCAAGTTGGAAGGTAGGGTAGAACAACATTCCTGAGGAGGCCAAGAACTGTGTGGCCAGGGGAAGAAGACAGGCATTTTCTGTAGAGGCAGACAGACTGGCATGACCAGAGAGAAGGGAAGAACACAGAGGTTTTGTAGATGGTAAGGCAGAACTCTTGTAGGGTTCATCAGAGCCAGGAGTAGAGAGCAAGTAGAGATGCAGGGCAAAGGAACAGAGGATAAAGACAAGGCTGAAAGCATAAGAGCTTAGCTTTTAGCAGGACTATGAGAGGGCAGTAAAAGCGGGGACAAAGAGGAACTGAGTGTCAGGATGGACCTGAAGCTATATAGACAGGATTTCATCCCAGAGAAATAAAGTAGATGGACAAAGAGCTTGGTGTATCTAGATTTATTCCTGCCCTGAATGCCTGATGGAACTGTAGCTGTTTTGATAGAATTTTGTCTTAGAGGAATAAAGTTAACAGACATAAGAGCATAGTGTACGTGGATTTTTTTTTTTTTCCTTCAGATATCCCCCGCTGGATGCAGTGTCTTCCCCAGACTCTGGTCAATCCATGTCTGGTGCCTTGAACAGGTTACTAATAGAACCAGGGGAATAGGTAAACAAATACATCCAGGGAGAGATATCACTTGGCGGAGGCTGTCCAGAGAGAGGCAGTTTCCCAGAGGTGATCATAGAGGTGATCTCTGAAGGTTTCAGCTATGTTGCAGATTTCACCAAGGGTGCTGCAGACCGGGTATCTTCATATCTCGTGAGTGGTAACTATCAATAACCCTTTTCGCTTTACCAATCTCTTCCCTAATAATATTAGTTCTTGCACCATTGGCCAGAACCACTCAAAAAAAAAAAAAAAAAAAAAAAAAAAAAAAAAAAAAAAAACAGTTTTTGATAGAAGTTACAGGACACAGACTTAAAATGAAAGGCATTTCAGTCAGCTCCGGCCAGTTTACAGGCTTAGATATGGAAAAGCCGCTGACCTTATGGAATGGCTTTAGCAACAGAGATCCTAACACCTCCCTTCTAGGGAGAAACTTGCCATTATTTCCTTAGGGATCTTACAGAGAGATTACACCACAAGACCTCCTGAGAATGTGTACTAGAGTAAATGAGATTTGCTGTTTTCTCTGAGATGGCAATTCATGTTTCAAACAAATTTTTTTCTGCTAAAACTCACTGCAAAACTGAAGTATTAACTTGAGCTGAAACCTCCCTGCAGCTAGCTAGGAGCTTGGTTCCAGCAGCCTTCATTTAAATAATAATACAAGCCTCACAACCCCACCAGAGTCTGTTTAAAAACTAATGGCAACCCCCATCTCTCCTATCACTGTTTCAAAAAAAATGTCTTTTTCTCTATCCTTCTCTTTCTGGACTTCTACAAAGTTCTTAATTAAAACCTTGGCCAAGTCCCAGAATCTCTAACTATCAAATATGAAGGAAGGGACACCTTCCGACTATCTGAACTCTTACAGGTTTTCTCGGACATCCGGAGATGTCTGGAGACTAAAAAATCCTACCTAAATAAGTGCTTATTTCTCTTTAAACATCTGCTTTCCTTTTTCTCTTAGAATCTAACTCTCTGCCACATGTGCCTCAGCTCAACATCTCCATCCCTATCTCCACCCCTTCCCTCACATTGCCATTACTGGCAACTGGTGATGAACTTTATACAGGCTGCAACTTTACAAATGCAACTTGAGGCTGGAGAGACAGCTCAGAGGTTAAGAACACTGGCTGTTCTTCCAGAGGACCCAGGTTCAATTCTCAGTACCCACATGGCAGCTCACAACTGCCAATGCTAGCTCCCCAGGAACTATTTGTAACTCCAGATCCAAGGGATACGATATTCAACACACAAGTGTACATGCAGACAGGACACCAATGCACATAAAATAAACATAAAAAAGAAAGGGACCCTCTCCCCTTTTTTAAATTCATATAACAATTATTTGGGGTTTTTACTATGCTTATATTAATTCATGATATACCATAGAGGATTTATAAATTGTTACTCTCCTTATATGCTATATTTCTATATAAGAGCTCCTGTTTATGTTTTAAAGTAACTTCAAGTACAATGTTTTTAAGCCTAACCTATAGGTATAAAACTTAAAGTTCTAAGTTTATAAGAACAGCTAACTTATAAACTATTAAGAATAAGTTTACTTTAATTATAATTTAAAGATAATTTAGAAATACAACCTACTGATATATTGGTCAACTTAACTGTAAACTGTTAAGCATCAATTGACTTAAATTATAAGCTATTAAAGATAATTATTAAGATACAAACTAAAGCTTGATCATGTTAATAATGATCAAGTTCTCTAACATATAAAAATCATATTTATAGACATGCTAAGTATGCCAAAAATAATCAATTCATTACTTAGCCCCCCTGGCATTTTAAAAATGTTTAAGCTTCCCACTTTAAACTTTGTACTGCCAGGGTTTAGTCCAAATTACATCTTGAGATCATTTAGATTATATTTCCATTTGCTAGGTCTAAAGATAATTTACCTTTTTATCCAATTTCAAATAAAAGATAGCTCACCATACTGATTTCAAAATGACCTTTTATTGTTCCTCTGATTAAAAGAAATTCACTTTACATTGTCTGTTCTCAATAATCAATCACCTATATCTCCTGATGAATTAAATATATAGATACTTTTAGATGTAAAGTTTTTATAAGGATATAAAGATATAAAAGATATTTAGGAAGGTTAAAAGATAACTTATGACATATGAATTGTCAATTATTATGACAGATAAATATAACATAAATATCCAGATATATTATAAATGATATATAAATCTCATTATATAACCTAGAGTATTGAGGATGTATACCTAAGTTAGATCTATGCATAAAGTTGTTTTTTTTTTTAGAGTTTATTATGGGAACGTTTTGTTTGTTTGTTTGTTTTTAATTTTATTTTATTTTACAATACAATTCAGTTCTACATATCAGCCACGGATTCCCTTGTTCTCCCCCCTCCCGCCCCTCTCCCCTTCCCCCCAGCTCACCCCCATTCCCACCTCCTCCAGGGCAAAGCCTCCCCCCAGGACTGAGATCAACCTGGTAGACTCAGTCCAGGCAGGTCCAGTCCCCTCCTCCCAGGCCGAACCAAGTGACCCTGCATAAGCCCCAGATTTCAAACAGCCAACTCATGCAATGAGCACAAGGACCCGGTACCACTGCCTGGATGCCTCCAAACAGATCAAGCCAATCAACTGTCTCACCCATTCAGAGGACCTGATCCAGTTGGGGGCCCCTCAGCCATTGGTTCAGAGTTCATGTGTTTCCATTCATTTGGCTATTTGTCCCTGTGCTTTATCCAACCTTGGTTTCAACAATTCTCGCTCATATAAACCCTCCTCTTTCTCACTAATTAGACTCCTGGAGCTCCACCTGGGGCCTAGCCATAGATCTCTGCATCCAGATCCCTCAGTCCTTGGATGGGGTTTCTAGCATGACAATTAGGGTGTTTGGCCATCCCATCACCAGAGTAGGTCAGTTCTGGCTGTCTCTCAACCGTTGCCAGCAGTCTATTGTTGGGGGTATCTTTGTGGATTTCTGTGGGACCCTCTAGCACCTTGCTTCTCCCTATTCTCATGTGGTCTTCATTTACCATGGTCTCCTATTCCTTGTTCTCCCTCTCTGTTCTTGATCCAGCTGGGATCTCCTGCTCCCCCAAGCTCTCTTTCCCTCCACACTCACCCTGCATTACCCCCACTCATGTTCAGGCTGTTCATGTAGATCTCATCCATTTCTCCATGATTGGGTGATCCCCGTGTCTTTCTTGGGTTCCTGTTTTCCAGGTAGCCTTCCTGGTGATGTGAGTAGCAATCCAGTCATCCTTGTTCTACATCTAGTATCCTCCTATGAGTGAGTACATACCAAGTTAGATCTATGCATAAAGTCTTTATTGAGGTCTGAGATATACAGTTTTTAGGAATGGACTTATATATGCCCTATCACAGAGTCTGTGGACATCCCCCTAATATAAGCCATAGCTCCTCTGTTGTACAAGATATAAAAATTGTCCCAGGAATGGTTGATTCCTGAGTTTACTGAGAAAATTTAAATTATTGTACAACCCTCAATAAAAACAATTCAGATCCATACAGGAGAACTGTAGATGAATTTCTAAATGGTCTTATTAAATAAGAAACACAGAGCCAAATATAGTGGTGAAAGTTTTAGAGATCAGGGAAATAGTGATAGCCACCAACCTTACCTCTACAGCTCTGCATCTACCAAAACGGCTGCTTTCTGTCTTACCCACACCTTTATTGCATTGCTGTTCTGCCCTCTCATTGGCTCTTTGCCTAGCTACCTCACTTCCTTGTCACTGACTGTACAAACCTTCAGGTCTCTCTGGTTGGTACTGGGATTAAAGGCATGTGTCACCACACTTGGCTGTTCCCTAGTGTGTCCTTGAACACACAGGGGCCCTACCTGCCACGTGGTTGGATTAAGGGTGTGTATTACCATTGCCTGACCATTTCCTCTGATCTCCAGGCATGCTTTATTTATTAGCATACAAATAAAATATCATCACATTTCAACACAAATAAAATATCACCACAGGCAATCCCATGTGGGTTCTAATGATATGGCTTTCAGGGTTCAGAAATTAAATATTCCAGACCAACTAAATGCTTAAAATATAGGGAAAGAAAACAATTAAAGTGCTAGACATAAGTACAGACATTTCTTACATTTCAGGAAAAGATTGGACAAGTACCTAAAATGATTATTACTCCTTCATCTCTTAGAGGCCTAGGTCAAGCTAGTATTGTAACCAAAATCTCAGGAATATTACAATGGTCAGATGTAAAAAAAATATGATATATTCTGCCCATATGTCATCTTCCATACTTAACACACTATGGAGAAGAGACATGATGTAACAAATGGATGTACCATTAACCTCTGCTATGGAATAATGTCAGCTCAAATGCCATAGATGGGTTTTAAGCTTAAAACAAGTTGGGTAAACAAGTCCAAGGGCATAATGGAGCCCAGTATTCCAAAAATTATAAATAACAGACATGACATGGGATATCAAAATTTTCCTAGGGACCACTGGCCATGGCTGACCCCATTACTTGTAAATCTGATGCTAATCAATGACTTATAAATATTAAAAAAAATTGTAATTGCCACCTGTCCGGTGGAGGAAAAACTTAAATATTGAACATATAAAGCTCCCCACCAGCCCGTAAATCACCCCAATATTTTTTTATTTAGGAAAATCAGGCTTATAGAATGTTACAAGACCTTAAGAAATGAAATAGGCCGGGCGGTGGTGGCGCACGCCTTTAATCCCAGCACTCGGGAGGCAGAGCCAGGCGGATCTCTGTGAGTTCGAGGCCAGCCTGGGCTACCAAGTGAGCTCCAGGAAAGGCGCAAAGCTACGCAGAGAAACCCTGTCTCGAAAAACCAAAAAAAAAAAAAAAAAAAAAAAAAAAAAAAAAAAAAAAAAGAAATGAAATAGAATTTATTGAAGCCAAAGGGAATCCCAAAGCTTAGCTTGCCATCTCTAACAGCCATCCCCCGGGGGGGGGGGGGGGGGGGGGGGGAAATCATCACAGATTTACAAGGTTGCTTCTTTACCATATCTCCTCACTTTAAAGATTGTCAGCATTTCACTTTTAGCTTACCTTCTTGCCCTGCCATGATGGAGGCCAAAACTGACATACAGAACAGGAGATACAAGTTCTATTTATCCAGGGCTCATTTTATTGGGCAGAGTTCCTCAGTATACATATACATTAACAATCAGAACTGTCAATTATAGTTCCTTCACAGTCCCCCAACCCAGTAATTTTATATATATATATATGTGTGTGTGTGTGTGTGTGTGTGTACATATATATTATAATACATTTATTGCACAGATGATATTATATTTATATCAAACTATAAAAGTTATGAGTCTATAGATTGACAGATAGGTTTACAGAATATATTTTCACTTTCTTATGCCTGACTAACAATTACAAATTCTCTTCCTATGAAAGCTCACCCATGAGGCCTATGTCCTTATGATTTATGGCTATAAAATAATACACCATTTATTTCACTGCTTTTCAATCTTAGGAGTGCCTAGAGCTCATATATGGACAGAGGTCTTACATATACTCTAAGAGCTCCTAAGAATTGGTGTTTATCTTTTCATATCTCCCACTAAAAGTATTCCTTATTACCCCTAGGCTAAGCCATAAAGTTACACCCAAGATGCTACGACCTTCTCACTGATATTTTCAAAGGTCCTGGTGGCTTTTTTCCATATGTAAAAGCAAAGAATCTTTATTTTCAAGCTCTGAGCTTGGTCTCTCTGTCTGTCTGATGTAGCAGTGAGAGCAGAGAACCCTGAGCTCAGGTGGGGCACAGGGTTTTTTTTATTTTTATTTATTTATTTATTTATTTTTCTATTATCAGCTTGATGCACTATAGATTCTTATCATAATAGTGATAGTGAAATGTTTCATTGAGAATTGGCCAGTAATTGACTAAAACCAAAACTTATTATAAGCCACAATCATCCTAGTGTCCCCCCTGCTATGTAGCCTCTCTGGTTCTGTGGGTTGCAGTCTGATTGTTCTTTGCTTTATATCTAGTATCCACTTATGAGTGAGTACATACCATGTTTGTCCTTCTGGGTTTGGGTTACCTCACTCAGTATGATATTTTCTAGTTCCATCCATTTGCCTGCAAACCTCATGATGTCATTGTTTTTCTCTGCTGTGTAGTACTCCATTGTGTATATGTACCACATTTTCTTAATCCATTCTTCAGTTGATGGGCATCTAGGTTGTTTCCAGGTTCTGGCTATTATAAATAGTGCTGCTATGAACATAGTTGAGCATGTGTCCTTGTGATATGATTAAGCATTCCTTGGGTATATGCCCAAGAGTGGTATAGCTGGGTCTTGAAGGAGATTGATTCCTAATTTTCTAAGAAAGCACCATATTGATTGCCAAAGTGGCTGTACAAGTTTACATTCCCACCAACAGTGTAGGAGTGTTCCCCTTGCTCCACATCCTCTCCAACAAAAGCGCTATCTTCAGTGCTTTTGACCATAGCCATTCTGACAGGTGTAAGATGGTATCTCAGAGTCTTTTTGATTTGCATTTCCCTGATGCTTAAGGATGTTGAGCAATTCCTTAAATGTCTTTCAGTCATTTGAGATTCTTCTGTTGAGAATTCTCTGTTTAGCTCTTTAGCCCATTTTTTAATTGGACTGTTGGGTATTTTGATGTCTAATTTCTTGAGTTCTTTATATATTCTGGAGATCAGCCCTCTGTCAGATGTGGGGTTGGTGAAGATTTTTTCCCATTCTGTAGGCTGTCATTTTGTCTTATTGACTGTGTCCTTTGCCCTACAAAAGCTTCTCAGTTTCAAGAAGTCCCATTTATTAATTGTTTTTCTCAGTGCCTGTGCTACCGGTGTTATATTTAGGAAGTGATCTCCAGTGCCAATGCATTCAAGACTACTTCCTACTTCCTCTTCTATCAGGTTTAGAGTAACTGGATTTATGTTGAGGTCTTTGATCCACTTGGACATAAGATTTGTGCATGGTGACAGATATAAATCTATTTGCAGTCATCTACGTGTTGACATCCAGTTATGCCAGTACCATTTGTTGAAGATGCTTTCTTTTTTCCATTGTACAATTTTGGCTTCTTTGTCAAAAATCGTATGTTCATAGGTGTGTGGATTAATGTCAGGGTCTTCAGTTCAGTTCCATTGGTCCATATGTCAGGGTTTATGCAAGTACCAAGCTGTTTTTATTATAGTAGCTCTCTATAGTAGAGCTTGAAGTCAGGGATCATTATACTGCCTGAGGTTGTTTTATTGTACAGGATTCTTTTGGCTATCCTGGTTTTTGTTTTTGTTTTTGTTTTATCCATATGAAGTTGAGTATTGTTCTTTCTAGTTCTGTGAAGAATTGTGTTGGAATTTTGATAAAGATTGCATTGAATCCGTAGATTGCTTTTGGTAAGATTGACATTTTTACTGTGTTAATCCTACCTATCCATGAACATGGGAGATCTTTCCATTTTCTGACATGTTCTTCAACTTCTTTCTTCAGGGACTTAAAGTTCTTGTCATACAGGCCTTTCACTTGCTTAGTTAGAGTCACCCCAAGGTATATTATATCATTTGTGGCTATTTTAAAGGGTGACATATCTCTGATTTCTTTCTCAGCCCATTTGTCATTTGTATATAGGAGGGCTACTGATTTTTTCTTAGTTAATCTTGTATCCTGCTATATTACTGAAGGTGTTTATCAGCTATAGGAGTTCCCTGGTAGAATTTTGGGGTCACTTATGTATACTATCATGTCATCTGCAAATAGTGAAAGCTTGACTTCTTCCTTTCCAATTTGTATCCCCTTGATCTTCTTATGTTGTCTTATTGCTCTGGCCAGAACTTCAAGTACTATATTGAATAAGTATGGGGAGAGCAGACAGCCTTGCCTTGTTCCTGGTTTTAGTGGAATTGCTTTGAGTTTCTCTCCATTTTCTTTGATGTTGGTAGTTGTCTTCCTGTAAATTACCTTTATTATGTTTAGGTATGTTTGCTGTATTCCTGATCTCTCCAAGACCTTTATCATGATGGGGTTTTGAATTTTGTCAAAGGCCTTTTCAGCATCTAGAGAGATGATCTTTTTTTTTCTTTCAGTTTGTTTATATGGCGTATTACATTGACAGACTTTCATATGTTGAACCACTCTTCCATCTCTGGGATGAAGCCTACGATCATGGTGGGTAATTTTTTAATGTGTTCTTGGAGTCTGTTTGCCAATATTTTATTGAGTTTTTGAAATCAGTATTCATGAGGGAGATTGGACTGTAGTTCTCTTTCTTTGTTGTATCTTTGTTTGACTTGGGAATCAGGGTAATTGTAGCCTCATAGAAGGAGTTTGGTAATGTTCCTTTTGTGGAACAATTTAAAGAGTATTGGTATTAACTCTTCTTTGAAGATCTAGTAGAATTCTGTGTTGAAACCATCTGGTCCTGGGCTTTTTTTGGTTAGGAGATTTTAATGACCGTTTCTATTTCCTTAGGGGTTATTGGTCTATTTAAATAGTTTATCTGGTCTTGATTTAACTTATGTATGTGGTACCTATCCAAAAAGTTATCCATTTATTTTAGGTTTTCTAGTTTTGTGGAGTAGAGGTTTTTGAAGTATGACCTGATGATTCTCTGGATTTCCTCATTGTCAGTTGTTATGTCTCCCCTTTCATTTCTGATTTGCCTAATTTGGATTCTCTCTCTCTCTCTCTCTCTCTCTCTCTCTCTCTCTCTCTCTCTCTCTCTCTCTCTCTCCCTCCCTCCCTCCCTCCCTCCCTCCCTCCCTCCCTCTCTCTCTCTCTCTCTCTCTCTCTCTCTCTCTCTCTCTCTCTCTCACTGCCTTTTGGTTATTTTGGATAAGGGCTTGTCTATCTTGTTGATTTTCTCAAAGAACCAACTCTTTGTTTCATTGATTCTTTATGTTGTTCTCTTTGTTTTGATTTCACCTCTCAATTTGATTATTTCCGGGTGTCTATTCTTCCTGGGTGATTTTGCTTCTTCTTGTTCTAGAGCTTTCAGGTGTGCTGTTAAGTCACTAGTGTGAGATTTCTCCAACATCTTTATGAGGGCATTTAGTGCTATGAATGTTCCTCTTAGCACTACTTTCATAGCATCCCATAAAATTGGGTAAGTTTTACTTTCGTTTTCATTAAACTCTAGGAAGTCTTTAACTTCTTTCTTTATTTCTTCCTTGACCCATTGGTGATTCAGTTGAGCATTATTCAGTGCCCATGAGATTGTAGGCTTTCTGTAATTTTTGTTGGTGTTGAAATCTAACTTTAAATCATGGTGGTCTGATAGAACACAAGAGGTTATTCCAGGTTTTTTTTTTTTTTTTTTTTTTTGTATCTGTTGTGATTTGGTTTGTGGCCAATTTTAGAGAAGGTTCCATGGGGTGCTGAGAAGAAGGTATATTCTTTTTGTTAGTATGGAATATTCTGTTGATATTGATTAAGTCCTTTTGAGTCATAATATCAGTGAATTCCCTTATATCTCTGTTAAGTTTCAATTTGGCAGATCTGTCCAGTGGTGAAAGTGGAGTGTTGAAGTCTCCCACTACTAATGTGTGGGGTTTTATGTGTGATTTAAGCTTTAGTAATGTTTCTTTTACGTATGTGAGTGCCCTTGTGTTTGGAGCATAAATGTTCAGAATTGAAACTTCATCTTGGTGGATCTTTCCTGTGATGAGTATGTAATATCCTTCTTGATCTCTTTTTACTGATTTTAGTTTGAAGTCTGTTTTGCTGGATATTAGGATGGCTACACCAGCTTGCTTCTTAAGACCGTTTGATTGGAAAGACTTTCCCCATCCTTTTATTCTGAGGTAGTGTCTATCTTTGAAATTGAGGTGTGTTTCTTGTATGCAGCAGAAAGATGGGTCCTGCTTTTGTATCCATTCGGTTAGCCTGTGTCTTTTTATAGGTGAATGAAGTCCATTGATATTAAGGGGTATTATTGACCAGTGATTGTTAGTTCCTGTTATCTTTTGGTGGTAGTATGTGTGTACTTCTCTTATTTGGGGTTTACTGCTGTGGCATTATCTATTGCCTGTGTTTTTGTGGGTTTATCTGACTTTCTTAGGTTGGAATTTTCCTCCTAGTGCTTTCTGCAGGGCTGGATTTGTGGATAAGTATTGTTTAAATCTGTTGTTTTTTTTTTTTCTTGGAATGACTTGTTCATTCCGTTTATGATGATTGAAAGTTTTTCTGGGTATATTAGTCTAGGCTGGCATCCATGAGCTCTTAGTGTCTGCATTACATCTGTCCAGGTCCTTCTGGCTTTCAAAGTCTCCATTGAAAATTTGGGTGTTATTCAGATGGGTTTGCCACTTGGCCTTTTTCTTTTGCTGCTCTTAATATTCTTTCTTTATTTTGTAGGTTTAGTTGTTTAATTATTATGTGGCGAGGAGACTTTTTCTGGGTGTCTAGTCTGTTTGGTATTCTATAAGCTTCTTGTACCTTCATAGGTATTTCCTTCTTTAAATTGGGAAAGTTTTCTTCTATGATCTTGTTGAATATATTTTCTGTGCCTTTGAGTTGGTATTCTTCTCCTTCCTCTATCCCTATTATTCTTAGGTTTGGTATTTTCATGGTGTCAGATTTCTTGGACTTTTGTCTTATGACTTTTTTGGCTTTTGTATTTTCTTTGATTGACAAATTTAATTCCTCTATTATATCCTCTACACCAGAGATTCTCTCTTCCATCTCTTGTATTCTGTTGGTTATGCTTTGCATCTGTGTTTCCTGTTCATTTACTCAGAATTTCTATTTCCAGCATTCCCTCTGTTTGTGTCTTCTTCATTGTTTCTATTCTTTTCAGATCTTGAACTGTTTCCCTCACCTGTTTAATTGCTTTTTCATGATTTTTTAAAGGGATGTATTGTTTTCTTCCAAATTTTTATTTGTCTTTTCCTCTCTTTATAGATTTCTTCCAATTTTTTTGTTTGTCTTTTTCTCAATTTCTTTCACTTTTTTGTTTGTCATTTCCTCAATTTCACTTTTCATTTTTCTTGAAAAACCTCTTGCATCTCATGATACTATTCTTAACATCACTTTCTTCTGGTTCTTCTACCTTGTGATGTTCAGGTCTTGCTGTTGAAGGAGGGCTGTGTTCCGGTGATGCTGTATTGCTCTTTATGTTATTGTATGTACTTCTGCCTTGACACCTGCCCATCTCCTCCTCTAATGGGTGTAAGAGGTGGCTGTGTCTGAGCAAGTTGCTGTTGGTCCACTCTGTGTTTGTTGTGTCTGTGTCTCAGGGGACCCATCTGGGTCCTATCTTAGCTCTTGGTCTCATTGGAGCAGGCAGATTGTTTGTCTCAGGGAGCTTATCTTGGGTCAACCCAAGCTAGTTGATTCTGTGACTCACTGATCCACTCTTGATCTTATCAGGGCTCTTGGTCCAGTCAGAGCTGACAGATTCTGTGTTTTAGGAAGCCTCTCTTGGTCCAATGAGAGGTGGCAGATTCTACTTCTCAGAAAGCCACTCTTGGTCTAATGAGGGCTGGCAGATTCCCTGTCTCCTGAGGTTACTCTTGGTCCAATGACAGATCTTTGTCCAATGAGAGCTCTCTAGACCTGATGAGGGCTGGGGGTTGGTTTCCAAGCCTCAGGAAGTGGCTGGGGTCTCGGGCAGATGGGTATGGGGTCAAAGTGTGTAAATTGCAGGGTCCGCTGGGAGGTCTTGGTGAGGGAGGGACTTTCCCCAGGAGCCCTGCCTGCTGGCCAGCAACAGGGGCTGAGTTGGGCGGGTGTTCCCCGGGGAAATGGCTGGGGCCCAGGAATGGGTCCTAGGGGCAGGGCTTGCTGGGTATGAACAGAGTCACTCTCCTCTAGGCCTGATGAAGGCTCATAAACATTTATTATATCAAAAATTAAATAATAACTACAGCAGCTTTGGCCCAAGGATTTTTCTTGGGCACTCTGACCATTAAGAGTTAATAATACACTGTTCAGGACATGGCAATCTGCCCAAGCTGGCTTGGGGATTTCTTCCTGTCTAGCATCCTTGAAGCTACAAAGGTGGCAACCTGAAAACAGGTTGTCATATGCCTCTAGACACTTAAAAATTGGGTTATGGGGTTTTTGAGTAAAAATGATTACAAGAGATAATTCTGTTTACCAATGATGACTAAACTTGAGGGAAAACGATTATAAAATAACTTTGTTCTGTTATTAGTTATCAATGATGAATAAACTTAGGACCCCACTTGTGTAAGAAAAAAATTAAACACATTTCCAAACCCGCAAATGATATGATCTATGTTTTGGAACAACATGAGTCTATTGCTGTTTACTGAATTCTGTATAGATAAAGATGTACTCTGTCTGCTAGATAGTCAGGCTGCAAGATTCTTGCCACCACCATGGCCTTGTTCACTTCTTCCTTTGCTGACTCCTTACCTCCTCTCTGGGAACTGGCTACCACTGGGGACACACCCCTTGCAGAGATCCACCTGCCTCTGCCTCCAGAGTGCTAGGATTAAAGGTGTGTGCTACCCCTCCCACGGTCACAATGCATATTTCTTAAACAAAATATAAAAATCTTTGAGCATTTGATCATTTTTGGTAATCTAGCTGGGAACTAGTACAATAGGACTGTGGAAAGCTTATGTTTTCCATCTGATCTATATGTTGGTGGAAACAATAGCAAGTAATTACATATGTGAAATTTCTAAGAAAATTAATAGTTGCCTTTATATTTAGCCAGTTTATCTGAAATAATACACTCTATCCCAGGTCAAGAAATAGCCAACAAATGTGACTAAAGGAACAGAATGAGTATTTTATCTAGGGACAATACTATTAATCATGTCAATTCTGCAAATTAAGTGATTAAAATAGGAAGAAATTTTATCGATAAAGTTCCCTTCCAGGGTCCTTCATGTTCATAACAAATGAGGAACATGATAGTCAAGCTGAAGAATTTTCTCCCAAGGCATGAAATGACCTGTGGTATTGAAAATCTCATTGGCAGGACATCAAGAACACTCAACATATCAGTCTGATTTTCCTTCTTGGTGGGATTTCTTGAAACCAGGACAGCAAGATGCACTGCACACAGAGGTGAAAACTGAGGAAAATCAGATATATGTTGTTAACAGAAAATTTTCTCCTTTCATATCCAATTTCTTTTACCATATTGACATATGGATTAACATATTGACATACAGGATTAATAAATCTTATATTTTTCAGAAAGACATTTTCTTAACAATGTATAATCTTATGATTAAATATGCTCACACATTAAGGCAGAAATATTCTATGGAATATGTTCTTTACTTTTTAATCTCTCCCTTAAAATGCTACTACTTTAGTACAGGTAACTAACCAACATGGTAAAAATGGTGTGTGTGTGTGTGTGGGTGTGTGTGTGTGGGTGTGTGTGTGTGTGTGTGTGTGTGTGTGTGTGTGTGTGTTTATGTGTGTTTCATACACATGCAGGTACCCAACAACATGCATAGAAGACCAGACAATGGCATCAAGTATCTTCCTTTATTTCTTTCTGCATTGAGTTTCTTGAGATAGCCATACTGGTTTTTGGTCCTTGTGGTTAGCCACTGAGTTTTTAATATATGCCTGTTTTTCCCTTTCCAATACTGGGATTATAAAAATACATATACATTCCCAGTTTTTAACATAGGTGTTGGTATTAAGTCTTAATTGATGCACAGTGTGTTAATTTTAAATGTCAACTTGCCACAAACTAGAATCACAACCTCCATGCATCTAGGCTTTATCCCTTCCCAACTTTCCGTTACTTGAATATCTAATTGTTGTAGATGCATGTTGTGAAAGGCATCAGTATCAATGTAGACACTAAACTTCATCCATATATGACTTCTAAAGTGTTGCATACATTCTTTTTAGTCAATTTCCAAAGATAAAGATCTTGTAATGAAACACATCTTCACTCTGAATTCACTGGCCACTTTGGCCAAGGAAGCAGATAGGCTAACTGGAGATCTTCATCTCTTCCTCCATTCCTCCAAATCCAACTCCCAAGTCTCATTCCCAGATTTGTAGCAGGCCACCCACTGAAGCTTCCTCTAGACTCTACCTGCCCCTCCATTTCCAGTGGATCACACAGATCTTTCCTTCTAAAGTTTCTTCCCTACAGTCATTTCTTTAAAACAGTTCCCAACTCCAGCAGGCACTACCTGGGAAATTTTAGGTCACTCCAGCAAGGGAAGCAAGTAGCCTAACAGCAAACCTTAATCTCTTCTTCCTCTCCTCCAAATCCACTCCCTCAGCCTCATCCCCAGGTCTATAGCAGACCACTTCCTGCAGACTCCCTTTCCTCTCTGTCCCCATCTTCAGTGGATCACAAAGTACTTTCTCTCCAAACTTCTTTTCCTAGACATATTCCTTTATCCCAGCCTCTAACTCCAACAGGCATTCTCTGGAAACCAGACAGCCAAGCCTGACAGAAGAGTGAGTAGGCCAGCAAAACAGGTAAATGAGCTTCAGGACTTCATTCTCCCTCCTCTCCTCCATAAATAATCCCCCAGTCTCATCACTGTTTCTGTAGCAGACTACTTGATGCAGCCTCCACTTTCTCTCTGCCCCTGTTATCAGAAGACTAAGTAGATCCTGATAGTAGACTCTGCTTTCTTCCCACCTGTAGATTCTCTTAAGTACCTGCCCCCAAGCCCATCCCCATTCCTAAGTGTTAGCTCCCTAGACCTAGAAACACATTTTATCAGGAACCTTTTAGTGGCCTTACTGAGGAGGATGTGAGAAGAAATTTCCTACAAGGCAACAGACAACCACCACACTTATCTAACATATGCACCTTAACACCAAGGTGACATTATTTCTGGGTAAAAGATATTCCATGAAAATGAACCTAAGAAGCAAGCTGGTATTTAATATCTGACAAAATAGGCTTCAAAACAAAGCTAATCAAAAGAGATAGGAGAAAACATTATATACTTATTACAGAAAAAACCACCAAAGGGACATTGCAATTCTTAACATCTATGCACCAAAAACAAGGGCACTAAACTTCATAAAAGAAACATTACTACAACTTAAATCACATATTGATCCTTACACACTGATAGTGGAAGACTTCAGTGCTCCACTCTTGCCAATAGACAGGTATCCAGATAAAAACTAAACAGAGAAATGCTAGTGCTAACTTAAGTAATAAACCAAATGGACCTAATAGATATTTTTAGAACATTTCAACCAAACACAAAATAATATACAGTCTTCTCAGTACCTAATAAAATATTCTCCAAAACTGGCCACATACTCAGACAAAAAGAAAATCTCAACAGATGCAAGGAAAGTCTGAATCCTGACTGACCACTAAAAGTTAAAGTTGGACATCGACCACAGAAACAACAGAAAGCTTACAAACTCACTGAAACTAAGTACCTCACTACTGAAAGAAAAGTGGGGTAATAGAGAAATTAAGAAGTAAATTAAATGTTTTTTTTGGAACTGAATAAAAATGAAAATATACCCAAATGTGTGGGGCACAATGAAAGCTATTCTAAGAGACAAGTTCATAACACTAAGTGCCTATATAAAAAAGTTAGAAAGATCTCATACTAACAAATTAACACACACTTGAAAGATCTAGAACAAAAAGAAGAAACCTCATACAAATAGAGTATACTGCAATAAATAATGAAACTCATACCTGAAATCAATAAAATAGACTCAGTCAATCAATCAAACAGACAAACAAAATTACAAAGAATCAATGAAATAAGGAATTGGTTCTTTCAGAAAATCAATAAACTTGACCATCCCTTCTCCAGATTAACTAAAAGGTGGAGAGAGAATACCCAAGTTAAAAAAAATTAGAAATCAAAAGGGGAACATAATAGACAACAAAGAAATTCTGAGAACCACAAGGACATTCTTTAAAAACTTGTACTCTGCCTGATAGGAAAATCTAAAAGTTATGGATAATTTCCTTAATAAATACCTCTTACTGAAGTTAAATCAAGATCAGCTCATCTATTTTGGCAGTTTACAGCAAGCCCATAGCCAATATCAACTGAAATGGAGAGAAATTTAAAGCAATTCCACTAAAATCAGTAATAAGACAAGGTTGTCCACTTTCTGCATGTCTATTCAACGGAGTACTTGAAGTCTTTGGTAGAGAAATAAGACAACTGAAGGAGATCAAGGGTATACAAATGGAAATGGAAGAAATCATAACTTTATTTGTAGCTGATATGATAGTATATATGAGTGACCCAAAAAAATTGCACTGGGAAACTTCTATAGCTGATAAACACTTTGAGTTAAACAGCTGGATACAAAATTAACTAAAAAAAAATGAGTAGCCTTCCTATGTACAAAAGACAAATAGTCTGAGAGAGAAATTAGGGAAACAATACTTTTCACAATAGCATCAAATAATATAAAATGTCCTGGGGCAACTCTAATCAAGGAAATGAAAGATTTGTATGATAAAGTTCAAGTTTTTGAAGTAGTAGAATTTAAGAGATTTTAGAAGATCTAAAGTTTTCCAATGCTCATGTATTGGTAGGATTAACATAGTTAAAAAGGCAATCTAACCAAAGCAATCTACAGATTCAGTGCAATCCCCATTAAAATTTCAACCCAATTTTTCTCAGATATTAAAAGAACAACTTTCAGCTTCATGCGGAAATACAAAAATCCCAGTAAAAAACTATAGCAATCCTGAATAATAAAAAACTTCTGGAAGTACACTATCCCCGGTTCATGTTGTACTACAAAGCTATAGTTTATACATGCTATAAAAACAGCATGGTGTTGGCACAAGAACATACCTGTTGATCAATGGAATTGAACTGAAGCCCTAGACACAAATTTACACACCTGTGGATACCTGACTTGAACAATCTAGATATATATGTACCAGATAAAAGACAGCATCTTCAACAAATGGTGCTAATCTAATTGGATATCTGAAAGTAGAATAGTGAAAATAGATCCATACTTATCACCCTGCATAAAACTGAACTCTGAACAGAGTGAAGTTCTCAGCACAAAACTAGATACTGAACCTGACAGAAAAGAAAGTGGAGAGTAGGAAAAGACTTTCTGAGCAGAACACTGTTAGCACAGCATCTAAAGTCAACAATTAATTAATCTGAGAAGGTTCTACACAGCAAAGGACACTGTCATGTGGACAAAGCAGCAGCCTCTAGAGTGGAAAAAGATTTTTACCAAGTACATGTTATCAAAAGATCATATCTAAAATACATAAACAACTCACAAAAATAGAAATCAAGAAAACCAATAACTCAATTTAAAAAGGGGGTACAGATCTAAACAGATAATTCTTAAAAGAGGAGACTAAAACAGCTGAAAAGCATTTACAAAAATAACATCCTTAGCAATTTGGGAAATGCAAATCAAAACTACTTTGCTGTTTCTTATTACACCCATGAGAAAAAGATCAATAAAACAAGTAACAGAGATGGCAGAAAGCGTGTAAGACTGAGAGGGGATGGAGGACACCAAGAAAACTAGGCCCCCTAAATCAACATTATTAAAGCTCATGCAAACTCACAAAGACTGGAGCAACATGCAGAGGGCTGCACCAATCTGTACTAAGTCCTATGCATATATATCATGGCTTCCAGTTTAGTGTTTTCACTGAATTACTGAATATCTGAATGAGCTGGTATCTGATTCTTACGCCTTTTCTTGGGGTCTTTTCCTTCTATTTGCTTGTTTTGTCCAATTCCAATATGTTAGTTTTGTTTTGTTTTTTGTTTTGTTTTGTTTTGTTTTGTTTTGTTTTGTTTTGTTGTTTTCCCCTAGAAGACGGTTTGTTTTCTAATAAAAGAAAAAAAAAAAGGAGTGAGTCCTGATGGGAGGGACAGTGTTGAGGAAATGGGAAGAGTAGAGGGAGGGGAAGGAGATATTATGTGGGAAAAAATCTATTTTCATTAAAAAGAAAAAAGAGGGGACTTCCCTTCTGGACCAGAGGTGAGTACCCGGGACCCCATCCCTGGGCACCAGCCACTCCGGGGAGGCCTGCACAGCTTGGCGCCGGGTTCTGGCCACCGGGCAGCTCCCCTTCTAGCCCCACTGGAAGGGATCCCCTTTTCCAAGCCCCCCGACAGCCCCTGCAGTCTCCGCGCCCTGCCCCCACGCCCATCTGCCCGAGACCCCAGCCACTTCCTGAGACTTAGAGACCGGCCCCCTGCTCCCAGCCTGCCCCCGACTTCCCTTCTGGACCAGAGGTGAGTGCCTGGGTCCAGCCCGGACCCCATCCCTGGGCACCAGCCACTCCGGGACGACCTGCCCAACTTGGCACCAGGTTCTGGCCACCGGGCAGCTCCCCTTCTAGCCCCACCGGGAGGGATCCCCTTTTCCAGCCCCCCCCCCGGAAGCCCCTGCAATCTCCGCGCCCAGCTCCCACGCCCATCTGCTCAAGACCCCAGCCACTTCCTGAGACTTAGAGACCGGCCCCCAGCTCCCAGCCTGTCCCCGACTGCCATTCTGGACCAGAGCTTGCCCCTGACTTCCCTTCTGGACCAAAGAGTTGGACAAAAGAACTCCCTTTTGGACAAGAGAGAGAGTCTTCCTGAGTCTGTCAGCTCTTTGTGAAACAAGTACACTGATAAGACCAAGAAGGAACCACAAGGAGATGGGCAGACGTCAAGGCAGAAGTACATACAGCAAAATGAAGAGCAATACAGCATCACCAGAACCTAGCTCGCCTCCAACATCTAGACCTGAACACCAAAAATTGGAAGAAGCAGAAGAAAGTAGCCTTATGAGTAACTTCATGAAGAAGGTAGAGGCTTGTGTAGAGGAAAAGACAAGAAAATTGGAAGAACGCTGTAAACAACTAGAGGAAAGGGCAAACAAATTAGAAGAAAACAATAAAGCCCTCCAAGAAAACAATAAAGTCCTGGAAGAAAACATTAAAGTCCTGGAAGAAAACAATAAAGCACTGAAAGAAAATCATGAAAAAGCAATGAAACAAACAAAGGAAACAGTCCAAGAACTGAAAAGGGAAATTGAAAAAATAAAAAAGACACAAACAGAGGGAATGCTGGAAATAGAAAACCTGAGTAAAAGATCAGGAACTTCGGATGCAAGTATAACCAACAGAATGCAAGAGATGGAAGAGAGGATTTCTGGCATTGAAGATACAGTAGAAGAAATAGTTCCATCAGTCGAAGGAAACACTAAAGCCAACAAAGTCATGAACCAAAATGTCCAAGAAATCTGGGACACCATAAAAAAACCAAACCTACGAATTATAGGGATAGAAGAAGGTGAAGAATACCAACTCAAAGGCACAGAAAATATATTCAACAAAATTATAGAAGAAAACTTTCCCAACTTAAAGAAGGAAATGCCTATGAAGATACAAGAAGCCTATAGAACACCAAACAGACTAGACCCCCAAAAAAAGTCCCCTCGACACATAATAATTAAACAACTAAATGTACAGAATAAAGAAAGAATATTAAGAGCAGCCAAGGAAAAAGGCCAAGTGACCTATAAAGGTAAACCCATCAGAATAACACCCGATTTCTCAATGGAGACTTTGAAAGCCAGAAGGACCTGGACAGATGTAATGCAGACACTAAGAGACCATGGATGTCAGCCCAGACTAATATACCCAGCAAAACTTTCAATCATCATAGACGGAAAGAACAAGACATTCGAAGACAAAGCCAGATTTAAACAATACCTATCCACAAACCCAGCCCTACAGAAAGCACTAAAAGGAAAATTCCAACCGAGGGAAGTCAGATACACACTTGAAAACACAGGCAATAGATAAAGCCATAACAGTAAACCCCAAAGAAGAGAAGCACACACACACTACCACCAAAAATAACAGGGATGAAGAATCACTGGTCATTAATATCCCTTAATATCAACGGACTTAATTCACCTATAAAAAGACATAGACTTACGGAATGGATACGAAAGCAGGACCCATCTTTCTGCTGCATACAAGAAACACATCTCAAATTCAAAGATAGACACTACCTAAGAATAAAAGGCTGGGAAAAGACTTTTCAATCAAATGGTCTTAAGAAACAAGCAGGGGTAGCCATCCTGATATCCAACAAAATAGACTTCAAACTAAAATCAATCAAAAGAGATCAAGAAGGACATTACATCCTCGTCACAGGAAAGATCGACCAAGATGAAGTTTCAATTCTGAACATATATGCCCCAAACACAAGGGCACCCACATATGTAAAAGAAACATTACTAAAGCTTAAACCACATATAAAACCCCACACATTAATAGTGGGAGATCTCAACACCCCACTTTCACCACTGGACAGATCTCCCAAATCGAAACTTAACAGAGAAATAAAGGACTTAACCGATGTCATGACCCAATTGGACCTAATAGATATCTACAGAACATTCCATCCTAACAAGAAAGAATATACTTTCTTCTCAGCACCCCATGAAACTTTCTCTAAAATTGACCACATACTTGGCCACAAAGCAAATCTCAACAGATACAAAACAATCAGAATAACCTCCTGTGTTCTATCAGATCACCATGGTTTAAAGCTAGATTTCAACAACAACAAAAACTACAGAAAACCTACAACCTCATGGAAACTGAATAATGTTCAACTGAATCACCAATGGGTTAAGGAAGAAATAAAGAAAGAAATTAAAGACTTCCTAGAGATCAATGAAAATGAAGACACCACATACCCAAACTTATGGGACACTATGAAAGCAGTGTTAAGAGGGAAATTCATAGCACTAAATGCCCACATAAAGAAGTTGGAGAAATCGCACACTAGTGAATTAACAGCACATCTGAAAGCTCTAGAAAAGGAAGAAGCAAAGTCTCCCAGGAAGAATAGACGCCAGGAAATTATCAAAGTGAGAGGTGAAATTAATAAATTAGAAACTAAGAGAATAATACAAAAAATTAATGAAACAAAGAGTTGGTTCTTTGAGAAAATCAACAAGATAGACAAGCCCTTATCCAAACTAACCAAAAGACAGAGAGAGAGAATCCAAATCAACAAAATCAGAAATGAAAAGGGGGACATAACAACAGACATTGAGGAAATCCAGAGAATTATAAGGTCATATTTCAAAAACCTCTACTCCACAAAACTGGAAAACCTAAAAGAAATGGACATTTTTCTGGATAGATACCACATACCTAAGTTTAATCAAGACCAGATAAACTATTTAAATAGTCCAATAACCCCTAAGGAAATAGAAACAGTCATTAAAGGTCTCCCAACCAAAAAAAGCCCAGGACCAGATGGTTTCAGCGCAGAATTCTACCAGATCTTCAAAGAAGAGTTAATACCAATACTCTCTAAATTGTTCCACATAATAGAAACAGAAGGAACATTACCAAACTCCTTCTATGAGGCTACAATTACCCTGATTCCTAAACCAAACAAGGATGCAACAAAGAAAGAGAACTACAGACCGATCTCCCTCATGAACATTGATGCAAAAATACTCAATAAAATACTGGCAAACAGACTCCAAGAACACATCAGAACAATTATCCACCATGATCAAGTAGGCTTCATCCCAGGGATGCAAGGGTGGTTCAACATACGAAAGTCCATCAATGTAATACACCATATAAACAAACTCAAAGAAAAAAACCACATGATCATCTCACTAGATGCAGAAAAGGCATTTGACAAAATCCAACACCCCTTCATGATAAAAGTCTTGGAGCGATCAGGAATACAGGGAACATACCTAAACATAATAAAGGCAATATATAGCAAACCAACAGCCAACATCAAATTAAATGGAGAGAAACTCAAAGCAATTCCACTAAAATCAGGAACGAGACAAGGCTGTCCACTCTCCCCATACTTATTCAATATAGTACTTGAAGTTCTAGCCAGAGCAATAAGACAACATAAGGAGATTAAGGGGATTCAAATTGGAAAGGAAGAAGTCAAGCTTTCCCTATTTGCAGACAACATGATAGTATACTTGAGTGACCCCAAAGATTCCACCCAGGAATTGATAAAGCTTATAAACACCTTCAGCAACATAGCAGGATACAAGATCAACTCAAAAAAATCAGTAGCCCTCCTATATACAATGGACAAAGAAGCTGAGAAGGCAATTAGAGATACATCACCCTTTACAATAGCCAAAAATGACATAAAATACCTTGGGGTAACACTAACCAAGCAAGTGAAGGACCTATATGACAAGAACTTTAAGTCCCTGAAAAAAGAAATTGAAGAAGATCTCAGAAAATGGAAAGATCTCCCATGCTCATGGATAGGCAGGGTTAACATAGTAAAAATGGCAATCTTACCAAAAGCAATTTACAGATTCAATGCAATCCCCATCAAAATACCAACACAATTCTTCACAGATCTGGAAAGAACAATACTCAACTTCATATAGAAAAACAAAAAACCCAGGATAGCTAAAAGAAACCTGTACAATAAAACAACTTCTGGAGGCATCACAATCCCCGACTTCAAGCTCTACTATAGAGCTACAGTAATAAAAACAGCCTGGTATTGGCATAAAAACCGACATGTGGACCAATGGAATCGAATTGAAGACCCTGACATTAACCCACACACCTATGGACATATAATTTTTGACAAAGAAGCCAAAAGTGTACAATGGAAAAAAGAAAGCATCTTCAACAAATGGTGCTGGCATAACTGGATATCAGCATGTAGAAGGCTGCAAATAGATCCATATCTGTCACCGTGCACAAAACTTAAGTCCAAGTGGATCAAAGACCTCAACATAAATCCAGCTACTCTGAACCTGCTAGAAGAGAAAGTAGGAAATAGTCTTGAACGCCTTGGCATAGGAGATCACTTCCTAAATATAACACCAGTAGCGCAGACACTGAGACAAACAATCAATCAATGGGACCTTTGAAACTGAGAAGCTTTTGTAGAGCAAAGGATACGGTCAACAAGGCAAAGCGACAGCCTACAGAATGGGAAAAGATCTTCACCAACCCCACATCTGACAGAGGACTGATATCCAGAATATATAAGGAACTCAAGAAATTAGACATCAAAAGGACCAACAGTCCAATTGAGAAATGGGCTTTAGAACTAAACAGAGAATTCTCAACAGAGGAATCCCAAATGGCTGAAAGACATTTAAGGAATTGCTCAACTTCCCTAATCATCAGGGAAATGCAAATCAAGACAACTCTGAGATACCACCTTACGCCTGTCAGAATGGCTAAGATCAAAAACACTGAAGACACTTTATGCTGGAGAGGATGTGGAACTAGGGGAACTCTCCTCCACTGCTGGTGGGAATGCAAGCTTGTACAACCACTTTGGAAATCAATATGGCGCTTTCTTAGAAAATTGGGAATCAATCTCCCCCAAGATCCAGCTATACCACTCCTGGGCATATACCCAAGAAATGCTCAATCATACCACAAGAGCACTTGCTCAGCTATGTTCATATCAGCATTGTTTGTAATAGCCAAAACCTGGAAACAACCTAGATGCCCTTCAACTGAAGAATGGATAAATAAATTGTGGCACATATACACAATGGAATACTACTCAGCAGAGAAAAACAATGACATCACACGGTTTGCAGGCAAATGGATGGATCTAGAAAAAATCATCCTGAGTGAGGTAACCCAGACTCAGAAAGACAAATATGGTATGTACTCACTCATAGGAAGATGCTAGATGTGGAACAAGGATGACTAGACTGCTACTCACATCACCAGTGAGGCTACCTGGAAAACGGGACCCCCAAAAAAGACACGGAGAAATGGACGAGATCTACATGAATAGCCTGGTCATGAGTGGGAACAATGAAGGGCGACAGTCGAGGGAAAGAGTGGGAGATCCTAGCTGGATCAAGAAAAGAGAGGGAGAACAAGGAATAGGAGACCATGGTAAATGAAGACCACATGAGAAGGTGAGAAGGGGAGGAAGCAGAGAGCTAGGGAGGCCCACGGAGATCCACAAAGATACCCCCTCAAAAGACTGCTGGCAATGGTCGCGAGATGGCAGGAACTGACCTGCTCTGGTGATGGGATGGCCAGACACCCAGATAGTGGTGCCATAAACCCCATCCAAGGACTGAGGAATCTGAAGGCAGACATCCACGGCTGGGCCCCTGGTGGAGCACTGGGAGTCTAATTAGTGAGTAAGAAGAGGGTTTATATGAGCGAGAATTGTTGAAGCCAAGGTTGGATAAAGCACCGGGACAAATAACCAAATGAATGGAAGCACAGGATCTATGAACCAAAGGCTGAGGGGCCCCCAACTGGATCAGGCCGCCTGAACGGGTGAGACAGTCATTTGGCTTGATCTGTTTGGGAGGCAGCTGTGCATTGGTGCCAGGTCCTGGGCTCGTTGCATGAGTTGGCTGTTTGAATCCTGGGACTTATGCAGGGACACTTGGCTCCGTCTGGGAGGGGGGAATGGACCTGCCTGGACTGAGTCTACCAGGTCAACCCCGGTCCTCGGGGGAGACCTTGATCTGGAGGAGGTGGGAATGGGGGGTGGGCTGGGGGGAGGGGTGGGCGAGAGGGGGAGAACAGGGGATTCTGTGGCTATTATGTTGAACTGAATGGTGTTGTAAAATAATAATAATAATAATAATAATAATAAATAAAAAAGAAAGAAAAAAGAGGAAAAGAAAGAAAAATAAGATACAATATACAATATGTTTGTTCAAGAAAGTACCACATGGAACAACTGTGAATGACCATCTACATCAGAAAAATGTTTTTAATTCTCTAGTGTTTCCTTGTATCCAGGAAAGCACTGTGCTCAGCAGCTCTTAGTAAAACTGTAATTTTCATTTCAGTGTCTATTGATGTTCACACATGTAGCTCTGGACTTCTCACTGGAGGAGTAGAAATGCCAGAACTCTGCTCAAAGGGATTTATACACGATATGATGTTGGAGAATTACATTAAGCTGGTCTCTGTGGGTGAGAATATTTTCTTGCTGAATTCCTGTTTGATCCTTTGTATAAACCTGGTTCTTGGTGTGTAGACTGTCTTTGAAGTTGTCTTAGAAACTATGGAGTGTTAGGGCAATTCCAGTAGTAGAAAAGAACTTTTTCATGACATTTGATGTTTTCTTTATATTTTCCTTTTGAGGTACAATGCATCCTTCATTTTGGTTCCAGGATGCACTCAGAAATTCAATAAAATGTAATTTCCCCACCCACATCTTAAATTTTGTATTCACAATTGTATTTTACATGATTTTAATTAGGATGAGGCTATGAAAATAAACACCATACGGTGAGTTCTTAAGGGAATATTTATTTCTTCAAGAGAAATGCATCGATAAACAAAAGAGCATCTGATTGCAGTAGGAGATAAGTGAAGGCTTATTATTTTGAAGGCCCTCATCCCCAGGACCATCTGATACTCTAAAGGAACTATATTCAATCTGGAATCTTTGTTGTTGTTGTTTTTCAAAAAGAAATGTTCAATGATCTGGTCATTCCTGGGCCTTTGGTGTGTGCCACAGCATATTAACAAGAGAAAACAAGCTCATAAAATGGTGGCTCATGTTCCATGGAAGTAAAGTACTTCATTCACATTAAGTACTGATAAAGCCAAATGACTGAGAAGACCCAGAGCATCCTCAGCTTGAGGCAAAACAGATATAGAATTCTGGGTAATACTGCCATAATTGAACACCCAGAACCTTAATTTAAATTTAAATAAAATTTAAATAATTTTAGAAAGAGAAAAGGAATTAAATGTTAAGTACAAATCACAATTAATTTATGCATTTATAGCCACCTGATAGAATGAAAACTTTGCCAGAGCATGTTCAAATAATAAATAGAAGGTGCATGTATACATAGGAGAGGATCATGGGGTTTGAAATAGCTGATGATCTGAGATGATTATTATCTAAACCAAAGGTGCCTAATCCTAACCTAATGTCTTAGAGGGCTGGTGGAGTGAAAGAAGAAGCTTCACAGAGAGACCACAGCATTTTTGCAAACTGCTTCGACCTAAGGAAAAAGGAGTCAGACATTCACTCTAGAGATGGTGGTACCCAGATCTAACCATGACCACATGCATTAGTCCTGGTCATTCTACAATTGATGTGCAACACACGCAGGCAGAGAAAAGGAGCTGGTTGGAAAAGAAGGGATCATATCTCATATTTTGAAGTCTTCATTTATATTTTATCTTCAACTGTATTTTTAATGTTGCACATAGAGTTCACTCTGAAGGCCCCTGAAACAAAACAAAATTATACTTTATTTTTGTTTCCTCATTTTCTTGTCAGTTTCACCCCATCTCTCATTTTACCCTGACTTAGGAGTCCACAAATTTCATCAAAATATCTGTGCTCATGGACTTGGACCTTTCTAGAGGGACGCTTAGGGCTGGGCTCCTGATGAGCTGTGACATCACATCTGGTGCCCATGACTCTCTAAGGAGGATTATATCATAATTCAACTCTGTCACACATCCGTATTCCTAGAGCTGCACTATAAAGTGAGTATCTTCATTGGGACAAGCTTCACTTTCTCAAAGAGGATGTTGGGTAAAAGCTGAAGAAAAACTTAAACATGACTGGGCAGATGTTTCAGAACACAATGATTATTCTCTCTGTGTTATTCTAACTGTAGGTGTGTGTGCTATGCTATATTAAAAATTCTTTATATTTGTGTGTGAGTGTTAGCTTCCATGTATGTATGTGCCCTATGTGAGTAAAGTGCCTGAGGAAGCCAGAAGAAGGCATCAGACCTTCTGAAAATTGAAGTTACAGGTGTTTGTAAGCCATTGTAGGTATTGGGAACCAGACCTAGGTCTTCTGTGAGATGTGTTAGTTTTCTTACTAACTGAGCGTCTTTCCAGATCCACCCTAAAAATTTTAAAGATACTTACAGGAAATTGCAATTGAGGAATCATTTCTAGAATCCCTTATTGTTTCATCTCTGCATCTGCTGAGCACAGTACTATTAGATCTCCAAGTACCTTTTAAAGAATTAAGCAGTTATTTTTGCATTCTTGATATATTCTGAATAGTAGCCTATTTCCATATCAAGAGCTGCTAATTAATTTATCCCATATCTAGGCTCCCCTTTCTCTCTGGTAATTACTCCCATTGTTTCCAAAGGTTTATTTATTTTATTATTTTGTTCTTTCAAAATTAACCCTATATAGGTCCTTGAGACAGTGATAAAGAGGTAGTTTTGTTGGGTGAATCTGTCATATTTTGAGCTTCCTTCTTCTGATCCTTATTTATACTATCAACTCTAGTACCTGCCCCATTTCAGTTACCATATACACAACCATCTCACACAGGATTTGTTTGCTTTTCAAAGCAGTGGACTTTCTGCCATTGACTCTTCTTGATTGTACTAGTCTAATTGGTGAAAGAAAGGACTATTGTCTGAATATATAAGATGCTGTGACTAATGATTCCATGCATGTGGAACATGATCAGGTATCATGTTCTATTACATGGAGACAAAATCTTACCATTTTAGAGATCTCACAGAGCAGTGTTGTTAGTGAATTTTGTCTTAGTTTAAATATTTAATGCCAGTCTGAGGACACCTTCCTAATTGTTGTATGTTATAAATCTTACATAAGTCCATGAAATAGGATAATTATGGGATTTTATTCCTTGAAGATGTTTCTTCATATTTTAATTTATCAACTTTTTCATGGGAAAACAGACAAAGATCCTTCTAGAAAACTATCACCCAGTGTCTGGATCAACAGCAAGTAGTGAAGCATGAAGATGATCAGTTTCAGTTGCTACAGGCCCACCACCATCATCCAGTGGTAGACCTGAACTACCTGGGGGATGGAGGCTGATAGGAATGTGGGGGGAGGTTCTTTCTGTGATAGGGGGACTTTATCACTTCTTTGGAATTTCCCACTTGAAACATTTATGGCTACTATATCTCACCAGCTCCATGCTGCAACCTCCTTGCCCAGCTGTTCCACACAAGCATTGGCCAGGCATAGGTAGGCCTGCAAGTGTAGCTAGGTAGGTCATGGCCAGTTGCAGCCTACACAGCACTACCAGCACCTGGAGGCACAGAAGATGCAGCAGAGGTCAGCTTGTTAGGGGAGAAAATAAACTCTCCTTTCACTGGCTAGGGTCTTCTCAGATTATCCTAGGCCTCAGACACCCACCACATGCACCCAGTCTCTTCACAACCTCTACCAAAACAAACCCAGGGAGGTTGTGTCACACATGAGTACCTGTTGCAAGAGTTCCCAGGCCTCAGCCTTCATTCAGAGCCACAGGGAGCATAGGGGAACAGGAAACTAGTGTACAGAATTAGTAAGTTACCAATGAATTACAGCCCCAGCCCTCTACTTTTTTCTTTCTGGTGTAAATGAGTCTTTCTCTGTATCACCATCCCCCAAATAATGACAGTGAGACTTATTATTAATTATGAAAGCTGAGCCTTAGCTTAGGCTTGTCCCACTAGCTCTTATAACTCAAATGAATCCATTTATTTTCATCTGTGTTCTATCTAGTGGCTCCTTACCTCATCTCTCCATACAGCCCATGCTGTTTCCTCTACATCTGGCTGGTGACTCCACCTTCTTCTTCCCAGAGTGTTATAAATAAATAAATCTGCCCTGAAGTCCCCCCTATACCTCCTCCCTAGCTATTGGCTGCTCCTTTTTTTTATTACACCAATCACAGCAATACATTTTCACACAGCATACAAATATCCCACAACATTCTGATCTGTTTTCCTCATTTCAAGTTCAAACTCAAAAAAGGAAAAGAAAATGTCCCAAATGGTTCTTTCTACACTCAGGGTTGGACTAGGTTTTCCTTTCTGGTTAAGCATGTGCCCATGGGTTACACCACATCCTACATGTGCTTCCTTCTACTAGGATTCAGCACATATGCATGTACTACACCTCCATAGTGTCACAGGAACTTTGGCCAGTCAGGACACTTGTGCATTACCCCTGTGGCTTTGTGACCGGATGACTGATGGTGTTGAACTAAATAATATTCTCTCTCTACACTTTAACTTACACTTTTCAAAAGTGCTGGCACATGCACTATAACTCCTTGGTCTGTGTATTGTCATCCACTTTTTAGTACACTGCTTCTGGGCTCACATTAGCTTCTACAGTGCTCAGTGGATCACCTCATGAGCAAATGACAATCACAACAGTCATGTGAATTGTGAAATTAAGCAATAAATAGATCTGAATGTTTGAATGTCCTATGACATTCAAAAAGCCAATAACCAGGTTAGAATGGTATTTTTGTTGTTGTTGTTGTTGTTGTTGTTGTTGTTGTAGTTTCCCCCTGATTTCTCTTTAGTTCCTTCCTGAAAGAAAGCCTTTGCAAACCAAAGAGGTTCTCACACAAGTGTCCAGTATGGAAACTATGAAAATGGTCCTTTTGAGGCTGGAAAGGTAGCTTGGTCAGTACACTGCTTGCTGTGGAAGGGGTGAAGACCTGAGTTTGATTCCTTAGTCCAGCCCAAGCCTTCCCACCTCAAGACCTTGCTCTAATCTTGTATCTGCTGGTCTAGACAAACCACGTATATATGTCTCACTCTCATCCTCTGTTTCTTGTCATGGCCTTCCCCTCTCCATAGGTCCAGCTCTCAGTACAGTTTGAGGATGAGCTGCATCAATGCTACAGGCTTACCACTGTCACTTAGCAGTAGACAGGAACCACCTGCTGGAGCAGGCAGTGGAAGCTGCAGGAGGTCTTCTGAAGGCCAGGGGACACATCTAGGTCCCCTCATTCCCTGGGTCCTCCTGCCTGAGTGCTTACCTACCTCTGGTTCTTTCTCAGGCATCCTTCTTACACAGCTGGCCAGGCTTAGGTAGGTCTGCAGGTACAATAGGGTCATGGCCTCTATCAGGAGGTAAAGTGCCACCAAAACTCAGATGCACAGAGAGTAGAAACCAATGTTCTACAGCCTGCAGCAAGATGCCAACCATCAAGTGAGCACCCTTTCACCTGCACCAAGTCTCCCTAACTCACCCCAGGTCTCAGACACCAATATCTGAAAAGAAAGTCCACTAAGGCACAGACAGAAGGCTGCATCCTCCACAGGTATCTGCAAGAAGACCCAGGCTACAAGCTTCCTTTTGAGTCACAGGGTGGACAGGAAGCTGGAGTGCAGCAGCAGCCTAGGGATGAGCATCATGGTGGGACCAGACTCTTGACTCCCCCAGCCTTTTTTGTAACCCTCACTCTATTCTACCAGAGAACGGCCCTAACTGCATCAATGGTTGGTCTACAGATAGGGTAGAGCATTTGGGTTTGTCTGGGCCAGTAGCAGGTCTGGTGAGGAAGGTGCCTTAAGATTAGCCCCAAGTGAGTGACCAGCTTAGCTATGGGAAACCTAAAGACAAGAGAAAGTTTCAAGTACCCTATAGCTGCTCAGAATTTAGCTTAGGTGCCTCTGGTTGCTCTCTCACACATATATATCCTTATCCTCCAAAATCCAGTCCTGGGGATTCACACCCAGTCTTAGCCCTTCTTCTTCACAACCAGTTCTAAGTTATGGGTCATGAATACCATGCCTGGAAAAAGGAGAGAACCAAGTAGCATGTATTTCAAGGGTTTCAACCCCAGGCTGGCTGGTAGGCTAGTTCTCAGAACCTACCTGTCTCCACCTACCCAATGCTATAGTTACACACAATTGCAGACAATGCTGCTCTTCTCTCTCTCTCTCTCTCTCTCTCTCTCTCTCTCTCTCTCTCTCTCTCTCTCTCTCTCTCTCTCTCTCTCTCGTTTGTTTTTCAGGACAGGGTTTCTCTGTGTAGCTTTGTGCCTTTCCTGGAACTCACTCTGAGAACCAGGCTGACATGGAACTCACAGAGATCTGTCTGGCTCTGCCTCCCAAGTGCTGGGATTAAAGGCATGCATCACCACCACCCAGCCGATAATTCTCATTTTTAACTGGGTACTTAGGATTCCAACTTGGGTCATCATGCTTGCAGAGGAAGTACTGATACCCACTGGCCAACTCCCCAGCTGAGACTACCTCTAATTTTAATTTTTTGGTGCTATAGCATGGCAGCACAAGAGCTAGGCTGATACATATACTTGGTAGGGAGGATATTTACATCCAACCCCTTGTCTGAATTGTGGGTTGTCTATGGCTTGTACCTAGGAGAGTTCGAAGCTGGAAGGGGCTGTGCCACAAACATACCAGAGCAACCTTTCTCCCTCCTCCCTCCAGCTTGAGCCCTTATTGTCAAAAACACTTAGGAGCTTTTGTGGAAGGGAAGAATCAAGTCCAGAGACCTTTTTATTTTTTTTTAAACATTTTCACATTTAGATGTATGTGGGAAAGAGGCATGTCATCACAAGCACATGGAAGTCAGAGGACAACTTGTGGGAGTCTATTCTCTCCTTCCACATGTGAATCTCAGGGTTTGTACTCTGGGTATCAAGCTTGGTGGCAAGCGTATTGATGTGCTGAGTACATCTTGCCAGCTCTAGATACCTATTATTCCTCCCTTGATGTTTTGGTTTGGTTTTTTTTTCCCTCTTTTATAATCTGCGATGTATTTTATGTGTGCCAAGGTGGTAGTGTGTGTGTGTGTGTGTGTGTGTGTGTGTGTGTGTGTGTGTGATCACACGAGTGTGTGCCTGAATCTACTCTCCTGTCCCCTCACAGAAGCCATAAGAGGACATTTGGTGTCCTCCTCTATCACTTAGGTAGGGTCTCTCCCTGAACTTGGGGCTGAGTTCATTAGGCCAGCAAGCTGAACAGATCCTCCTGTCTGAGCCCACCCAACTCAACCTCCAGCTTGGGTTCCTAGCATATGAAAGACACCAGGCTAGTTAAGTAGTTGCTGGGATCCCAAATCCAGTCCCACTGCCCCACAATAAGCATACCGACCTCTGAGCCATCTCTTCAGTCCAGGACACAAATGAAAGAGGACGGGTACTGCGTGAGGCCTGGCCTTCCCAAGTTGAACTGATTTTTCCCATTTTTAGTTGTTTTAATAATTCTATGTGGGTCTACTCCTGTGAAGGTGCCTGTTCACATCTCTGATGTCAGAGAAGAGCATAGAGTATCTTATTATACCATTCTTGGCCTATTTCCTTTCAGACAAGTTCTGTCACTGAACCTGGAGCTGAGCCACCATGCCCAGCCTACTCCTAACCCCACCCTCTCCATGGTACTACCATTACAGGCACCCTGTTTGGATTTTAATTTGTTGCATGTTTGTGCTTGGGGATTTAGGTTGTTAGCTTTCTTTTGGCACATATTTTTTCCCTAAGGGGCTGGAATGCCTTGTTAGGCTGGATCTCTTGTATCTGAAGTCGTCAGAGACCAGGGTGAGGGGTCAGGACACGACAGTGTCCTTCTGGATCAGGGTCTGCTCCAACCCGAAAGAAAGCATGTGGAGTGGTTGTATAGGAGAGAGGCCAGGTGCAGCAGCTGTGGGGTAGGAAGCCAGACACAGAGTGGGCGTGGCCGCTCTCAATGGGGAGGAGAGACGTTCATCCACGTGACAGGAGTGATGGGGGCGGGTAGAGAAACAGTAAGGGTGAACTTGAGAAATTCAAGCCTGTGGTGTGGGCGGGAGTCAAGGCTGTGACGTTCCGGAACTGATGGCGTAGTGGGAGGAGCCAGAGAAAATTAGCAGAGGCTACGGGGACTGGAAAACTCAGGGATCCAGACTAACCCCCTGCAGCTAGAGTAAACGGCAGAGGGGGAGCCGAGACCGGGTTCCAGCGAGGCAACCAGGACGTGAAAGCTCACCCGAGCTACGAGAGTCACGTGGGACGGACTGCAAAACTCACCCCGGTCAGAGCATCACGGTGGCGGGAACCACAGGCCGGGGTCTGGAAAACTATCAGGTCAGCGCAGCGGTGGGTTTCGGAGGAAAAGGACCAGGGTTTGATGTTCATTAAGGAAACCAGCTAGAAAATACTGTTTGCTAATATTTTATCCTTCAGTGTAAAGTTTTGGTAATAAGAACTGGGTAATCCTAGTTGTTATTATTTATCTCATATGCCTGAATATTTTCATAACAATAATCTCGTAGATAATTTGAATGTACTTGTTGATGTTTGTAAATTAAGAACAGCGCCTGTGAGACTGTAAGAAATACTTTAATTGTTGTTCTTTTTGCTGTTGTGGAAAAACAAAGCGTTTCCTAATTTAAAGTCATCCATGAATTCTAACGTCCTTTTCTCCCAATCTGATATCTAAGGCCATATCATTAGTACCTGGCACTTTGGCCAAGAGAGCTTGTTAGTTTGTCAGGTAGGAAAGACTCCGATTTGACTGAATGAGAATAAATATGTGAGCAAGCCCCACAGTTACAGTTCTAAACATTAATTGTTAGTGTTCCATCTGAGATACATACACTCTGTGATGTAAATACAGCTATCAGAAATGCACATTCTTATGCTGAGGTCTTAATATTACACTTTAGGGTCCAGACAAACACAGCGTGCATGCTGAGTGTGAGGAGATCATTTCCTACTATTTTTATAGCCAGAAAATGCACTATAGAACAGGATGATGCCAGAAAGCATCTTTTGAATAATTATGATAACTCATCTTCATCAGAAAGATGTCTCTTTTGTTTCCTTGATTCAAGAAACGTTCTCTTGCAGTGGACAGACACATGCCCAAGCTGTTGTGTTTTATTTCATTGTTGACATGCAGTGATGTGACTGTGGACTTTGCCTGGAGAAGGAGGAATACTTAGACCCTGCCCAGAGAGCTTTGGACAAAAACCTGCTGATAGAGAACTACAGCAGTGTGATTTCTGTGGGTAAGAAGAGATTTTGTTTGTTTTTCAGTGCTTCTTCCTTATTCTCGGGTTCCTTGGCAAATAAATGGTTCTGCATGTGTGTTAGGTGTGAGCTTTGTGTTGATGAGTCTTACATTTCATAGAGCAAAGTGAAAATCTCAGAGGAGAAAGGAGTGATTTCATGACATTTTGTCTTTTCTTCATGTTTGTCCTTTTGGAGGGGTTAAACTTCTTCCATTCTGTTCCATGAATAATTAAGAAACTCAATAATGTACAGTATTATCGCCCAGTCATAAAGTTCTGTTTCTACTCTAGAATTTTGACTGAGCTGTAATTAGAATTGGGACTCAAGATACACATATGAATCTAAATATTTTCAATATTCTGACAGGAAATAACAATTGGGAAGTAATTTCTAGAGTCCTCTTTTGTTTTCTCTTCATAGGGCACAGCACTGTATTTGATCTAAGTACTTAATGAATCAATCTGTTTCTCACATGCAAATCTCACACTGATGACACCTGGTCACCTGTCTGGAGCAAAACAAAGAGCCTTGGAAAGTGAAGAGGCAGTAACAAAGGTACCAGGGAGGGTAGAGGCAGGGCCCAGGTTCAGGTTTTCATGAAAGTGGAAACCTGATGTGAAAAGGGTTTGACCACATTTTGTTTTACTAGAAATGATTATAGACAAGACTGCTGAGGAGAATCTCTTCAGGATTGCCCTGTTGTAGACATTAGACTTTCTATGTGTGGATATACATATACATATAGTTTTACTTGACTATGCTTGTGAGTTATGATGTCCCTGTTCCATTCATGTCTCTGTGCTTTCATACCAGTATTACATGGTTTTCATCACTATAATTTTAATATATTGTAAAGGAAAATTGATGCCTCTAAATTTGTTCCTGTTCTCAATTTCAAAGCTATTTGTAGTTTCTTCAGATTTTTATATCTGTTAGAGTTAATTTCTCCATTTTCTCTAACAATTCTAGGAGAATTTTGATAAGAATTGCTTAGTATCTTCACAAAGTGTTAAACTCCATACATCGCCTTCCCCTTCCTATCTCTGGTTGTCCGTCTTCATGCCAGTACCACGTGATTTCACTATAATTTGAATGTATTTTGAAGTCACCTCTAAATTTTCTCTTTTTTTTTCAAAGTTCTTTGAACTCTGTGTTTTCTCAAAATTGTATATCCTTCTAGGATTAATGTCTGCAAAAAAGATGTCAGTAGGATTTTGATACAAATTGCATTAAATCTTTTCAGAGGACTAACTTCCTCCTACATTTTGTTCTCTTGTATGATTAAGAGCATGTTAACCATGTGTCGGTATTCACATACCATTTATGTATTATGTTTTCTATCTGCTGTTATTGTCTATACTCTAGCTGCTATTGATGTCCTTATTCCAGATTGGTTGTTTTATATATGAGGCATTACAGTACAGAAGAGTGTTACTTGATGGTTCAGAAGTTTGAATCCTTCTGCTGTTGTGTGTCTGATTCTCTGCAGGCCTGCTAGGCATAATTGGCTCTGTGTACTGTTCATGGTCTGCTTTCTCTACTAATATCCTGTCTGATTTCTTTCTCTTCAGTGACTGTGGAGTATTGACTTTTCCCAGCACCACTGTCCATTTTTTTTCCCTGAAAATATACCAAGGCTTGCTTTATCTTAGAAAATGTTTTGTAAAATGTGTCCATATTGATCACATAGTCTTTTTTTTTTTTTTTTTTTTTTTTTTTTTTTTTTTTTTTTTTTTTTTTTTTTTGGTTTTTCGAGACAGGGTTTCTCTGCGTAGCTTTGCGCCTTTCCTGGAGCTCACTTGGTAGCCCAGGCTGGCCTCGAACTCACAGAGATCCGCCTGGCTCTGCCTCCCGAGTGCTGGGATTAAAGGCGTGTGCCACCAACGCCCGGCTTGATCACATAGTCTTATAATGAATGGGCCATTTTGTCCCTGGTTAGTAATATTCTTTGTTTTGTATTTGAATAGATTTTTCTTTGTCTATTACCTACTATGATTGTGACCATGACCCTTCCTTCTTGCTGAGGGTATATCTTTTTGTTTGGTTGGTTTTATTTTGTTTTTCCCTCCCTAAGGGACAATAATAAAGTGAAATATAAGAACATAAAACAAAAACTAATGCATCAGACTACAACAAAACAAACAAACAGAAGGAAAAGAACCCTAGAAAAGACAGAAGAAACAGGTACAGACAAGTTCCACTTGTTTGGGTAGGTCTCAGAAATCCTATAAAAAAACACTAAACTGGAAACCATAATATATACCCAAAGAACCTGTAGGGTAATTAGAGAGAATATATTAAAAATAAACAAAAAAAATAAATAAAAGTAAGATAAAATTAAAAAGAAAACAAATAAACAAAAAACAAGTATAAAGCCCTGACACAACATTATGAGATAAGGAACATCCAAAGATGCCATTGTGTTCATTTTCTGTTGGCTTTGTACTGCTGTTAATGTAGGCTACCCTTAAGAGTAGTTTCCCAGTGAGACTCCCTTGGAGCAAACTAAATTTTTTTTTTTTGGTTTTTTCGAGACAGGGTTTCTCTGTGTAGCTTTGCACATTTCCTGGGACTCACTTGGTAGTCCAGGCTGGCCTCGAACTCACAGAGATCCGCCTGCCTCTGCCTCCCAAGTGCTGGGATTAAAGGCGTGTGCCACCACCGCCCGGCCTGAGCAAACTAAATTTTTATTAGCAGATGATTATCAATTGGAGATTGCTTCTGGGTTAGAGATGGGGGCATATGTCTACTTTCAGCTCTAGGATTCAATCTGGTGCAGACCCCTGCAATCCCAGTGCATGCTGCCTCAATCTCTGTGAGTTCACATATGCTTCAGTCCTGTTGATTTGGAGGTTTGTTTTCTTGGGGTCCTCCACCCCTCTGTCTCTTATATTCTTTCTGCCTCCTCTTCTCTTAGTCCTAAGGAGAGGTATTTGATAGAGACATCAAGTTTAAAGCTGATTGTTCCAATGTCTCTCACTCTCTGTATTTTTTGGTTGTGACTCTGTTTATTCCCATCTGCTATAGGAGGAAGCCTCTGGTGATAGCTGAACAAGGCACTGATCTATGAGTATAGTAGAATTATACCAGTCTTTTTCTTTTGTCTTTTGTATATAGTTGGGCTACTCATTTTTGTGAGTTGTTTTTGTATCCAGGTATTTTGCTGAAAGTGTTTGTGAACTGGAGGTTTCTCCTGATGGAATTTTTGGGTCACCTGTATGTACTATCATTTGCAAATAAAGATACTTTGACTTATTCCTTTCAGATTTATATCCCTTTGATCTCTTTCTGTAGTGGGTAGCCATTCCAGCTTGGATCTGGAAGTTACAACCCCCATTGAGACTCTGGCACCTGTCACGCCTACGAGGTGGGGCGAGGGGAGGCGCCTGGAGACCCGAGAGCTGGATAGGCCAGCTCTCTCTCTGTGCCCTCTCTCTGTGCCCTCTCTCTGTCCCGGGAGGCTGAACGGTGCAGAGCTCCGGAGAACACCGCTGGACTGCGTTACACCTTCCCCAGACCCTGCGACCTACCTATTACTTAATTTGTGAGTTACGCCATTAAATAAATATCCTTTTAACTACGTGGAGTGGCCAAAATAATTTCTCCAATATCTGGCGCTCACGTGGGGCAAACTCCAAAGGCCTGGACAGCTCCCACCCTCTCCTCCCTAGCTGGCGGGTACCTAAACCCGCCTGCAAAGTTCCATATAACCAGGGAACACCTACACGGTTCCATTCCCTAAAAAGGGAGCAGCTAGTCTGATCTCAATTCCCTAGCTTAGCCCCAGACCAGCGAAAGAGGCAGGGGAGTGCTAGCTCTGATTTCCGCCATCTCCCTCCGACTCCAGCCAAGATTGCCAGGAGGCCCTGTTTTGGAGCTGTACCAATGCCACCTGCTGGCTGAAAAGTGCTACTACACACCCCAAAAGCCACGAAAGGTAAGCATATTGTTTCAAGTAAAGGTACTTGATAATTTTACACCTTAAAATTGACTAACAAATTTTGAGTAATTCGTGTAATATGGCCGACAACATTACCTCACAAGAATTTAAAAACCTTTTGCCTGTATGATGAGTGACATCTTCCTGGAAATATACGACATTCCTAAGGCATATCTGGGCTATACCATTTTGGCATTCATCATAATAATTCACACAGTGTTCAAACACTGGTTTAAGAACAAAGATGAGTCGTTATTGGGACTGATACAGGCTTTAAAAGATAGCAATGAAGGCTTACAGAAAAAGATTCTTTCTCTAGAATCTGCTAATCAGGATTTACAAAACAGGCTTGTACCCAAAATTGATTTTATTGATAATAAATATGAATATTTAATGGATAGAACACTAACTCTCCAGAGTGAAGTTGTGGCTACTCAGACAGTATATAAGGAAGAAAGATTATCGTTAATTGATAGGATAAGGTCCATGGAATCATGTTTTTCTGAGGAACATAAAAACTTCTTTGATTCCATGAGAAATCTGGAGTCCCTTGCAAGAGAGGAGGTTCACTCCCTAGAACAGACCCTAGGTGCTCGTTTGCAAGCCCTAGAAGAAACTCTCAGTAAACATGACAAGGGAACTAATAAGCAGAAGGTCAAGACCATAGAGGTTGTAACATCTCCAAATGGCTCTCATACAATGGCTTATCCTGTTATCGTCCATGAGAAGCCAGCAGATGAACACACACCCCGAGCCATATATGACATATACATTACAACCAATTTCAACAAGGGACTTTAAAAATATAAAGGAAGCAGTAGTTATGTATGGGATACATTCCACATATGTAAGACAAATGTTAAATTTGTGGTCTACCTCACATAGAATCATTCCAGATGACTGGCATCAGTTAATTTCAGCTGTTCTAGAATATATCCAGCAGTTACAGTGGAAAAGCTGGTTGAGAGAAGAGGCAAAAAATTTAGAACAAGGTAAAATCAGAGGTTTTGTGATCTCCCAAGATCAAATACTTGGTGAGGGATGTTTTGCTGACAGGAATGTACAAGCTACTTATGATGAGCATACAATATCCCTATGCCGTACAGCAGCTCTAAATGCTTGGGAAAAAATTCCAGAACCTGGAAAACCAACTGAGGTATACACAAAGATATTTCAGGGACCGCACGAACCCTTCACTGATTTTTTACAAAGGCTGAACACAGCTATAACAAGAGCTGTGTCAGACAAAGAATTAAGAAAAGTATTAACTGAGTCCTTGGCGTTCGACAATGCTAATGCAGAATACAGAAGAATACTTACACCATTAAAGATCAGATCAGCTCCTTTGGAAGAATGGATTCAATATACTAATGGTGTTCAGTCTCTTAACTACAGTAATGAGGCTTGGATAGGAGAGACAAATCCCAGAGGTGAAAGAAGGCCCCGTGTTACCAAATGTTTTAAGTGTGGTACACCAGGTCATATAAGTAAAAACTGTACATGGGGTTCTCCTAGAAGTAATACTCCTTCTAGGAATAGCCTAAACAGGAGACCCCAACCACCTCCTGGATTATGTAGAAGATGTGGCAAAGGCCGACATTGGACCAGTGAGTGCAGATCAATAATAGATATACAAGGCAACCCTTTACTGGCGGGAAATGCCTCAGGGGGCCTCTTGCAGGCCCCCAAACCAAACGTAGTACGAACATTCCCAGCCACTGTGGAAGAAATTCCTCTCCAGGACAACTGAATAAACCAATGCCTAATGTAAAAACCGATACTGCAATGGATGATAAAACAGCTTTGATAGATGGATCACAGTTTACAAAGAACACTATAAAACAAATATTTTGGCCACTCCACATAGTTAAAAGGATATTTATTTAATGGCGTAACTCACAAATTAAGTAATAGGTAGGTCGCAGGGTCTGGGGAAGGTGTAACGCAGTCCAGCGGTGTTCTCCGGAGCTCTGCACAGTCCACCTTCACCGTTCAGCCTCCCGGGACAGAGAGAGCGCACAGAGAGAGAGCTGGCCCATCCAGCTCTCGGGTCTCCAGGCGCCTCCCCTCGCCCTACCTCGTAGGCGTGACAGTTGCCTACTGGGGCTTGGAACTTCCAGATCCAAGCTGGAATGGCTACCCACTACACTTTCAGTTGTTATATTGCTCTAGCTGAGACTTCAAGTACTGTATTGAATAGACATGGAGAGAGTAGATAACCTTGCTTTGTTCCTGATTTTAGTGGAGTTTCTTTAAGTTTCTCTTCATTTAAAGTTGATATTTGCTTTGTGTTTGCTGTAAACTGCTTTTATTTTGCTGAGGTATGTTCCTTGTATCCCTAATCTCTCCAGGTCTTTTATCATGAATGGGTGTTGTATTTTGTCAAAGGCCTTTTCTGTATCTAACCAGATGATCATGTGGTATTTCTCTTTCAGTTTGTTTATATGGTGGATTACATTTATTGATTTACATATGTTGAACAATTCCTGCTGGGATGAAGTCTACTTGATCATGGTGGATGATTATTTTGATGTGTGCTTCAATTTGATTTGCAAGTATTTTATTGAGAATGTTTGCATCTATGTGCATTATGGAAATTGATTCACAGTTCTCTTTCTTTGTAGGTCTTTATGTGGTTTGAAAGTCTGGTAGAATTCTTCACTGAAATCATTAGTCCCTAGGCTTTTTTGGATTCATAGGTTGTTAATGACTGCTTCTATTTTACTAGTGGTTAAGGGTATGTTTAAATTGCCTACCTGGTCTTGGTTTAACTTTTGTAGGAGGTGTAAATAGAGAAAATGATCCATTTCTCTTAGATTTTCCAGTTTGGTGGAATACAAATACAAAATGATTCTCTCGATTTTCTTAGTTTCTCTTGTTATGTCCTCTTTTCCTTTCTAATTTTGTCAACTTGGATATTCTCTTTCCACCTTTTAGTTAATTTGGATAAAAATTTGTCAGTCTTATTGTTTTTCTCTAACCAATTCTTTGTTTCATTGATTCTTTGTATTGTTTGTTTTTTCTATTTTCTATTTTTGTATTTTCTATTTATTGATTTCAGGCTTGAGTTTGATTATTTCTTGCAGTATACTCCTTTGGTTGTTAATTCTTCTCTTTGTTCCACATCTTTCAGGTGTGTTGTTAAGTTACTAGTATGAAATCTCTCCAACTTTTTTGTGTAGGCACTTAGTACTATGAACTTGCCTCTTAAAATTGCCTTTATTGCGTCCCATAAGTTTAGGTATGTTGTGTATTCATTTTCATTCAGTTCTAGAAAGTTTTAATTTTTTTTTTATTTCTGTCCTGACTCGTTTTTCATTCAATAGAGAATTGTTCAGTTTTTATGAGTTTGTAGGCTTTCTGTTGTTTCTATTGTTGTTGATGTCCAACTTTAATCCATGGTATTCAGATTGTTTGCAGGATATTTTAATTTTCTTGTATCTGTTGACACTTACTTTGTTTATGAGTATGTTGTAAGTTTTAGAGAAATTTCCATTAAGTGCAGAGAAAAAGATATAGTTTTTTGTGTTTGGTTGAAATGTACTGTAAATATCTGTTAGGTCCATTTGGTTTATAATGTTGATTAGCTTCAGCATTTCTCGCTTTAGTTTTTATCTGGATGACCTGTCTATTGGCAAGAGTGGAGCATTGAAGTCTTTCACTATTAGTGTGTAAGGGTCAATATGTGATTTAAGCTGTAGTGTTGTTTCTTTTATGAACTTATTTGCCCTTGTGTTTGGTGTATAGATGTTAAGAATTGCAATGTCAGATGAGTGGCAGTGGCACGTGCCTTTAATCCCAGCACTTGGGAGGCAGAGCCAGGCAGATCTCTATGAGTTTGAGGTCAGCCTGGTCTACAGAGCAAGAACTAGTACAGAAACCAAAACTACACAGAGAAACCCTGTCTCGAAAAACCAAAATAATAATAATAATAATAATAATAATAATAATAATAATAATAACAACAATTTAAAATGGCATGACTGACTTGCTTCCTGGATCCATTTGTCTCTAATTTTTGTTATGGATTCCCGTATCTCTACATATCTCTACAGTCCCTTCTAGCTTTTAAAGTCTCCGTTGAGAAATTAGGTGTAATTCTGATAAGCCTACATTTATGTCTTGGTATTTTTCTCTTGCAACTTTTTTTTTAAGAGTGTGATAAAGATTTATTTTTTATGTGTTTCATATTTTCTTTTTTTTAAATTTATCTATTTATTTTTATCTTTGTTTTTATTAAGAGATTTTCTATTTGTTTTACATATCAACCACGGATTCCTTTGTCCTCCCATCTCCCATCCCCCCAGCCTTCCCCCTCTAGTCCACCCCCCACTCCTACCTCCTCCAAGGCAAGATCTCCCTTGGGGAGTCAGCAGAGCCTGGTACATTCAGCTGAGGCAGGTCCAAGCACCTCCTCCCTGCACCAAGACTGAGCAAAGTGTCTCAGCATAGGCACTAGGCTCCAAAAAGCCAGCTCATGCACTAAGGACAGATCCCGGTCTTACTGCCTGCCCCCTAAACAATTCAAGCTAAACAACTGTCTCACTTATCCTGAGGGCCTATTCCAGTACCATGGGGGCCCCTGAGCTATTGGTTCTCAGTTCAAGTGTTTCCACTAGTTTGGCTAGTTGTCTCTGTACTTTTTCCAATCATGGTCTCAATATCTCTTGCTCATAGAATCCCTCCTCTCTCTTGTCTATTGGACTCCTGGAGTTCCACCTGGGGCTTGGCTGTGAATCTCTGCATCTGTTTCCATCAGTCACTGCATGAGGGTTCTATCATGACAGTTAGGGTGTTCGGCCATCCGATCACCAGAGTAGGTCAGCTCAGGCTTTCTCTCGACCATTGCCAGTAGTCTATAGTGAAATCATCTTTGTAGATTCCTGTGAACCTCTCTAGTATTCTGCTTTTTCCTATTCCCACGTTGTCTTCATCATCGTATCTCTTTCCTTGTTCTCCCACTCTGTTCCTGATCCAGCTGGGACCTCCCACTTCCCTAAGCTCTCTTTCCCCCAACCCTTGCCCTCCACTACCCTTCCTTGCCCCCATTTTGCTCATGTAAATCTCATCCATTTCTCTGTCACTGGGGGATCGCTGTGTCTTTCTTAGAGTCCTCTTTACTAGATAGCCTCCTTGGAGCTGTGAGTTGCAGTCTGGTTATCCTTTGCTTTATATCTAGTATCGACTTATGAGTGAGTACATACTATGTTTGTCTTTCTGAGTCTTGCTTACCTCACTCAGGATATTTTCTAATTCCATCCATTTGCCTGCAAACCTCATGATGTCATTGTTTTTCTCATGGTCAGTTAGACAAAACGACAGCCTACCAAATGGGAAAAGATCTTCACCATCCCCACATCTGACAGAGGGCTGATGTCCAGAATATATAAAGAATTCAAGAAACTAGACATCAAAATACCTAACAATCCAATTAAAAAATGGGCTATAGAGCTAAACAGAGAATTCTCAACAGAGGAAGCTCAAATGGCTGAAAGACATTTAAGGAATTGCTCAGCATCCTTAGTCATCAGGGAAATGCAAATCAAAAAGATTCTGAGATACTATCTTACACCTATCAGAATGGCTAAGTTCAAAAACACTGAAGACAGCTTATGTTGGAGAGGATGTAGAGCAAGGGGAACACTCTTCCACTGTTGGTGGGAATGCAAACTTGTACGGCCACTTTGGAAATCAATATGGCAGTTTCTCAGAAAATTGGGAATCAATCTCCCTCAAGACCCAGCTATACCACTCTTGGGCATATACCCAAGGAATGTGGTATCAATCATACCACAAGGACATGTGCTCAACTATGTTCATTGCAGCTCTTAATACTCTTTCTTTTCTTTTTGTTTGTTTTTTGTTTGTTTGTTTTTGGAGACAGGGTTTCTCTGTGTAGTTTTGGTGCCTATCCTGGATCTCACTCTGTAGACCAGGCTGGCCTCAAACTCACAGAGATCTGCTTGCCTCTGCCTCCTGAGTGCTGGGATTAAAGGCATGCGCCACCATTGCCTGGCCAGGTCTTGTATTCGTATTGCCCCCCCCCCCTTCTGTAAAATTCTTTGTGATTTGGACAGAATAATGTAGCTTTCACATTTGTGTCTGTGTACTCAGCAGCCACTTATTCTCAGTATTTGATAAGTTATGAGTCTCTGAAATATCTGGTGCCTGTTGCTGAAAGCAGCATAGGCTATGGGTTTAAGCAGAATCACTTGAAGGAGATTATATATATCCTCTCATTGTGTCTACCACCTTCCCTTTCCATGGGCTTTTGCTAGGTTTATTGTGCCTTGTGTGTTTTTCCTTCTGTGGAGAGGGCCTCAAATTGAATCAGAAAGCACGTGGTTACCAGGAAACAGTCTTGGGACCATTGCAACAGTGAACATACCTTGCCAGGTAGGGTGGAATTATAGCACACAGGGTCCACATCTGGGTATTGTCCTGGTCACTCTTCTTCTCCAGCAGCCTGCATACCACCTTTTGGTGCTATGATTGCTAGTCATCAGGGAGTCTAAGATTTTTTTAGGACACTCTGAGTGTTCAGCTGACTTGTCAGCACATTTTATTGGTATGTACAACACAAACTGACATTTGTATGTGGATTTTTAAGCTTATGAATAGCTTATTAAAGTTATGAAGTGTAACCTTAATCAGATGTAATATTCTGATGAATATTTATAGTCTCTGAACTGCAAAATTATATTTCTTGCTAATTGGGGTAACTTGCATTCTGGCTTTCCTATGTTGACCCTTTAAAACTTTTTTTATTCCAGCTTACTCTGGGTAATAATTGATGCACTATGTTGAATTGGTATGGATGCCTTTGTCTCTATCCTGATTAGCATGGGATAAGTCCAGTTTTGTCATTTAGTATTTGGATTTAGGTTTGTGGCTTATAGTCTTTGTTTTGTTGAGGTTTCTTCCTTCTGTTTTCAGAATGTTCAAAGCTATTAAGCAAATGTGAAGTGTGTTCCAAGGCTTCTTAGGAATCTCTGCACATGATTATGTTTCTTCTCTCACTGAGTCTATGCATTTGCTTTGTTTTTTTATTGATTTGTTTATGTTGAACAAATCACTCTTACAATAGGAGAATGAAATAAACTTTAATTCAGTTTTCATGTAATTTAGGGAAGACCTTTGTGTCTGTTTCCGTCCAGGCAACATATCAATTACATGTTTTACTGTAGGAGTAACTTGAAAAGTAAAGGCAAATTAATTGGAAATATATGGAAGAAAAGAATGAGTTCTTAGTAGCACATGGGGAAATAAATTTTCAGTGTTACAAAAGTAGAATTGATCTTAAGCAAGTTCCTTTCCACGTGCTTGTCCTTTCTACTTTTGATATCACAGTAAATCTGGCTTTGTACACTGAGTTTTCTGCCATTTTTTTCCCTTCATGTTTTAAGCAGTCTCTCAGAGAAGCATCAGTGTAATAATTTTATAAAGGACCTGGGGAATTCAGCACTGAATCTGTCCAGTCCTAGAATATTTTTAGAGGAAAACTGTTCCTGCCTCAATCTCAGAACTTGCTTAACATCAATTCTACTTTTGTAACACTCAAAACTTTATTTCCCCATGTGCTACTAAGAACTCATTCTTTTCTTCCATATATTTCCAATTTATTTGCCTTTACTTTTCAAGTTACTCCCACAGTAAAACACGTCATTGATATCTGTTGCATGGTTTTAGCTCTAATTTATGGTCCTCACCAGTATGTGGCTCTCTCATGTTGTATGTCATGTATGCCATGTTGAACTAAATCCAGGTGTAAATTTTCCAACACCCTGTTAAAAGTTATGAAAGTTTGATACTTTCTTTGCTATGGGATTTCTCTGAAGACTCCTTATGAGATTTCTCTCAAGGCTCTGCTCTGGCATTCCCTCCTCTACTTTCTCACTTATGACAGTTACTATCTCGATACTTGCCTTATTTTCACTCATATTGAAACTCCTTGGCAGGACTTAAAGGAAAACCTCTCTTCCCCTTCAAGGCCTTGTTCTGTTAGCCTCTTGATGGTATATTATTGTTTCTCACAAATGCTCTTCTATCTTAAGCCTGGGTCATGGTGTTAAGGCCCTTTTCCTAGCAAACCTCATTTCTGAAGGGTAATTATGTGCCCTCTTCCCTTCCAGCCTGTCACTCCATTATTATCTGTAACAGTCAGAGCAATCAGAACAAGAAATGAGAAGCTAATGTCTAGCTTCACAGAATCAACAGAGATTGGCTCACTCCTTACTAACTGAAGCAGTCAGTCATGAAAAACTGAGCCTAACCAGTATTTACAATTTTACTATTTCTTGGTTCATTAAGAGCTACATCAATGGGTTCTGCATGTTTATAAAGTCCCCATTAGGGATTATTTTAGCAAACAGATGCATTCATTTACTGAGCTAAAAAAGAAGTTTCTTGCAGTATTACTTGCTGCCCATTTATAACACTCTGGTCTCCCAGGGACTGTGAGGGAATGTACAATGATAGTGATGTTATTTTCATGCCTGCTTATAAATCATATGGATGATATCTCTTCTGCAACCTGTTGATCAAGGACTCATTCTGGTGTTAAAGCTGTGTGTTGAAGAATTACTGTTCATTGTTTCTTATATGACACAGACAGTAATTCTTCCAACTGACCTGGACAGGGAACACAAACATCTGCAATGATTCAGCATTGTAGATGGCAACAAGAAACTCTGAGACACCAGAAACGGCAGAATTAAGTACCACTTGAGAATAGAGGATTTTTTGTGGTTTTCATGAGAAATGTCTCCCATAGTCATATGAATACATGGTCTTTAGTTGCTAGTATGGTTTGAGGATGTTTGTGTGTGGCCTTTTGTAGGAAACATGTCACTGGAGGAGGGCTTGGAGAGTTTAAAACCTTTTCCCAGTTTGCTTGTATTTGAAGACGTGAGTTCTCAGCATCTTGCTCCAGGCATCATGACTCCTGTTTGCTTCCATTCCTGCCTAACACAACAGACCCTTATCCTGTCACTATAAGCCCAAATAAACCCCGCCTCCTATTAAGTTGCCTCGGTATGGTTACCTTATCATAGCAACAGAAAAGTAATTAAAACATATTCCTATAAAAATCTAGTTTAAGGGTTTACGATACAAGCTAAGGAACGATCTTGAGAGTATCTTTGTTCTTGTGACAATTAGAAATAAATGTGGAGCCTGCACTGTAGCTGGAGAATTTCTCTCCAGCTCCTCCAAGTTCCGCCAGTCCTGGAACCCATTTATAAAATAAACACACAGACTCTTACATTATTTAAACTGCTTGGCCATTAGCTCAGGCCTGTCATTGTCTAGCTCTTACTCTTATATTTAGCCCATTTCTATTAATCTTTACTTTGCCACGTGGCTTGTGGCTTACGGTACTTTACATCTTCTTTGTCCTGGTGGGGGCTCCAGGCGGTCTTTCCTTTTCTTCCTCCTTCCTCAATTCTCCTCTCTGTTAGTCCCACCTATACTTCCTGTCTGGCTATTGGCCAATCAGTGTTTATTTATATAGAGTGATATCCATAGCACTGCATATGTGATGAGATTGCTGATACCTCCTGACAGCATCAGAAAGAAGGTTCCTCACAGATAAGGAATGAGCTTCTTTTGTTCATGGAGTCCAGAGCTAGTAAATACCCATTGTCATGTGAGAATATAGGGTTTATCATATGGATGATGTAGGTAGGAATGCAGGAATAAGTTCTGAGAGGATCTACCCTAATTATGAAGGAATTTCTAGTACAGAGAAGTGCTGTCACCTAGCATCTTCTATGACAGAGAAGTCTTACAGAAGAAAAGGTGAATTGTATTTGATATTCACAGTTTTCTTATTCTACTATGTAGCCACAGCACCCAGATCTTCAAAATCTCCACAGTGATCAGTCAGTTATGATCTGTTCCCACTGTCCATAGCTTATGATTGCAAAACAGAACTCATCATCTGCATCAGAAAGTTAAGTTTTTTTAAAAAAAATTTAAGGTCTGTGTATTCATTTTGACCTAAGTCACCTTCAACAAACTGTTCCATATTCTTCATATATATTTATTTTTAAATCTAAAAATATTTTATGTGTATAGGTGATTGGGTTGCATGTATATCTGTGTACTGTATGCAAGCCTGATGCCCCTGGAGGCCAGAAGAGGGCATTATATCCCTTGGAACTAGAATATAACTGGGTACAATTGGTTTCTCAGTGTATTTAAATGTATAAAGAGGGATTAGAGAGGTGACTCAGAGATTAGGAGCACCGGCTGCTTTTCCAGAGGGCCCATATTTGATTCTTAGCACCCACATGGCAGCTCACATCATCTGTAACTCCAGTTCCGGGGAATCTGTGGTGCCCTCTTCTGACCTCTGCATGCAGCAGGTGCAAAATTTGTGCACATGCATACAGACAAACACACACATGGAATTAGTATAGAAATAATTAAAAAAGAAATTATTAAAATATCCATTAGCAATCAAAAGACTAAAAGTATGATATACTTGTAATGTATATGTATATATAATGGCTCCATATTTATGTAAACACGAGATTAGCAATAGTATTCAGACATTCTGAATATATCTTTATTTTGTGATACATAATGAACATAAAATGGAATATATTGTTAAATAAGCTGTATGTGATTAGGAAAATGTCATACATTTGTTTTGTGGAAGTACAAAGTTGACCTTAAATCCCAGTACTCAGGAGAAAAAAGCAGGCCGTCTCTCTATAGGACCGAAGAAGACAGCCAGCACTACTTAGTGATATTTTGACTCTAAAGCAAAGGGGATATGGGGAGGGACTGAAGAGATGGCTCAGCAGTTAGAAGTATTGGCTGTTCTTGCAGAGTACCTGAATCTATTTCCCACATGTTGCTCAAAACCATCTATAACAATAGTTCCAGATGATCTGACATCCACCTCTGGCTTCTGCAGGCACCAGGCATCCATGTTGCACAGACATACATGCAGCCAAGGACTTATATATGTAAAAAATAATAAAATAAATTTTAAGCCATTATTTGCTGACAAGGATTGCACTGATTACTTAGACTATTATTGGGAATATGGCCACTTGTACATTGTCATTTATCTTAGTCAATGTGCATGGAAACCCATTTTCTTATTTATATCTTTCCCTCCCCCCCCTTTTTTTAATTTAGTACCTTAAAAATTTTATCACAAGTGACAGTGTGTATAAGATCGGCACAAGAGTTCAAACCAGACAAAAAAAAAAAAAAAAAACAGCATTGAGAAATGGAAGCGGGCACACATTCTCATCCCTGGCCAAGAACTTTGTAATTGCTATCTGCTAGGAAAGCGAAAATGAGTTTTCTCCAATGAAGTATTACTGGGTATCAACCATATTCCAGGGCAGACCCCATGCCAAGGAGTAGTTGCCCAACATAAAACAGATTCTTCTGTGTGTGTATGTGTGCATGCACACGTGTGCATGTATGTACCTTTTGTTTTAGATTTTTTTGTCATATTGTCCCTTTTTGTTTGTGGATTTTCATTTTTAATTTTTTTGTTATTTTTCCTGGTTTTTGTTTTTTCATAAGAGAGAGAGAAACATGAAGTTAGGTGGGGAGGGAGGGAAGGAGGATCTGAGAGGAGTTGAGGGAGGGATGAATATATGAAATATATGTAAAATAATTTTAAATAAAAATTTTACAGTTCATCTTAGAAGTTATTTAGCTCCATAGTTAAGCTTATTCCTGTGCCTTTTGAAAAGTACTGTTAGCGGATTAATTTCCTAATTTATTTCTGCATGTGCTCATTTTAGGCACATGGGAAAATTAGTAATTTTTATATGTTAATTTTCTGTTCAGTATTACTTAAAGCACTTATCATATCTAACAGTTTCTCATGGTATCTGTGGGACTTGTATTTATATGATCATGTCATCACTGAAAAAAGTAGTTTGATGTATTTCTTTCCTACTTTCATTGCTTTTTTTTTCTTTTTCAGTTTTCTCATGCTAACTTATTTTGTTGTTGTTGTTGTTGTTGTTGTTGTTGTTTTGTTTTTCGAGACAGGGTTTCTCTGTGTAGTTTTGGTGTCTGTCCTGGGTCTTGCTCTGTGAACCAGGCTGGCCTCGAACTCACAGAGATCCATCTGGTTCTGCCTCCCACGTGCTGGGATTACAGGCATGCACCACCACCGCCCAGCTTCAAGCTAACTCTTAATACTGTTTATTAATTGAAACTGAAGAGAGTTTGTATATTTTTCTTGTTAAAATTTTATAGGTAAAGGCTGGAGAGATGGCTCAGCAATTAGCACTTGTTGCTTTCAGAGAACCAGGGTTCAGTTCCAGTACCCACATAACCCCCCACAAGCAGGGGATTCAGCACTCTCTTCTGAACTCCAGAGGCACCAGATACACACACATGGTGCACATACATACTTGCTGGCAAAACACTCATAAAATAAATAAATCTTAAAAATTGCAGTGTTAGAAATAATAATATACATATTTTTCTTTGCCCTGCACTGTTGTCTTAATTTTGGCATACACATCCTTTATTGTGTGAGCTCTGTTCCATGTATTCCTAGTTCCTTTAGAAGTTTTATCATGAATACTTGCTAAGCTTTGTGAAATGACATTTCTGTTTCTATTGAGAATTTTATTCCAGAGGATTTCTTCCCTCTGATTCATTGCTATTCTTGGTGATTGGATTATTGGTAGTACATTTCTGTCTTCCTTCTCGAAATCAATCCTTTGCTGTGTTTGGACACATTTAGTTACTGCATTTGTGTATTACACAAATGAAATGTATCATTTCCTATCTTCTCATAGATATTTTCTCTCTAATGAGTCTGTTTATGGTTTGTCCCTATTTGTTATCTGTAGTGCTACTTTTGGCTGAAATGAATTATGTTAATTTGTGTTTATCTTTATCTCCATCAATTTTACAAGGCAGTTTTTCTGGGTGCAATAATGTGGTTGACACTTCTTTGTTTTCAGGCCTTTAAATATATATCCCATGCTCACCTGGCTTTAGGATTGTTGACACAGCATCTGGCATTATTCTGGGGGTTTGTTCCTCTTATGTTGTCATTGTGTCTTAAAAAATTTTAGTATTAATTTTAGCATTTTATGTTTGACATTTTGATATGGAAGGACCAGAAGAATTCCTATCATTGTTCTTAATACAAAAGGCTGAGAGAAGAGAGCAACAAGGAGAAATGGATGGTTCTCTGGTAAACACATCTCAGGTGGGTAGTAATGTCTACTTTTCTGTTAGAAATGTTATATATTGAAACCTTGCGAACCTTTAATTATGTGCTTCTGATAATGCTATCTAAAGTGTTTAATTTCCATAATTTTTTGTCTTCTTGTATATAGAAAAGCACTCTATTTAGTATAGTAGTTCATGATAAAACTATGGTTTGTTATTTCAGGGTCTGTTGACATTCAGGGATGTGGCTGTGGACTTCTCCCAGGAGGAGTGGGAATACCTGGACTCTATTCAGAGGGCTTTGTACATTGATGTGATGATGGAGAATTACAGCAATCTGGTCTCTGTGGGTGAGAATATTTTTATTGCAGAATTTCTAGGTCAATCTGTCACTCTTTGCATGGCTCTAGGTACTTGACCTGAGTAGTGGCAGTGAAAGAATAAAGAAAGAAAAACAAACACATGAACACCCAGAAAATCTGAGATCAGGTGGGCTTAGTTCTTAGATGGAGAAACCACAGAACCCTGGAAACTCAGTGTGTTTATTACATAGAGTTGAAGAAGGAGGTGGGGCTACTGCATAGAGCTGAACAAAGTGTGATTTTATATGAATAAACAAGGAAGCAGGATTATGGTATACAAGGAGGCAGGTTTATGGTATACAGTTGAATCAAGGGGACAGATTTAGTTAAATTTATTAGGAGCAGTCACTGTAGGGGAGCAGTCTTAAGGCCATAAACATATAGGAGAAGAAAGCTAAAGCGGACATTTTCTGCACACACGGTCATTGTTTCCATATACACCCCAGAGGAAGGCTTTACTATCTTTCTAAGCCTCACCCTGAAGATGAAGACTTCATCATTTTCCCATAGGTCTGAGACTGTGGTCTTTAACATGGCCAATTCTGTAACAATGGACTCTTACTCAGGACTTCACAGACTCAGGGCTTCCTCAGCTCCTGACATTCATTCTTTGTATGCATCAGCTTTTTAGTGTGTAGACTCTGTGAAGCTGTCTCACAAACTAAAGGAAATTATCAAAATTTTGGTAGTAGAAATGAAGTTTTTCTTTGCATTATGTGTTTGTTTTGTCCTCCCTTTTGGAGGTATTATGCATCCTTCATTTTTGTTCTATGATACATTTAGAAACTCAAAAACATATAGTGTGCCCACCCATATCTTAAAGTTCCATTTTCATCATTCATCTGATACAGTTTTAAAATCCAAAGGCTGAAAATATTTCCTAAATATCTTCAAGATACTAACAGGAAATAACAATTGGCAATTTGTTTCTAGAATTCTTTAGTTTGTGCTCTGGTCATCTACTGAGCAGAGTATTGTGTTAGCTTAGATGTCCAGGTAATTTTTTAAAGAATCTAGCAAGGGTTATGTTCCACTTTACAAAGCACAGGAATTGTCTGTAAGGTAGACTTGGTCACTTCTTGGAAGCCAGACAAAGTATCCTTAAATGTGAGGAGAGAGGAGACGATAGCCAGATAGATAGAGAACCAGGTGGTGTTGTGAATGAATGAACAGGTCCAAAATAAGGGGTTCAAGTAAAACAGGAAGTACTGTCTGAAAAGGCTTTACCACATTCAGTTCTACTCACAGTAATTCTTGAAGTTACAAAATGGTTTCCTCAAGATACATCAGAAGACTCTCTGTCTTATTATATCTGAGTTATATTGACTTAATACTAGTATGCAAATGCTGTCATCTTGAAATGATTGTGTTTTATAATCTGTCATAAGTCCATGAAGTAGGATTATTCTTTAATTACCTTCCTTGTAAATATATTACACCCTTTATTTTTAAAAATAGTATAATCTATCATGACTCCATGTAATTGCCTTCGTTGTAAATATATCAGCATGTTGAATCCTTCATTTGTTTTCTTAGTGGAATTGCCCTTCCAGAAAGTTATCTCAAGAACCAGTGAAAGCAGTGGTCTGGGGAATTTCCATTTAAGGAAATAGGGAAAACAGTAGTATGTGGATCTAAGTCAACATAGGGTTAGAAATAAACAATTACTGATAATGATGTCTCTTCCTCTAATGATCTACAGCATATGATACCTAGCAGAAATATTTATTTTGCCCTCACTTTTGAATACTCAACATATCTTTGAGAAAAATGCCCCATGAAAGTTTTAAGGAAGCATTTAATTTTAAAAGAACTTAAGTATTCTAAAGATTAATCTTTGCTGCATATACTTAAGTAAATATTATAAATGCAGTATTGAATTAAACTATTTCTTTATTAATTTTTTAAAAAAATAAATAAGTAATGTATTCTAAATATAGTCAGAAAGCTCCATCCCAAATTTAATTACTGATTCCTCAGTAATTACTGTGTACATTTTTGTGGGAATCCATAACAATCATACTGGGCAAAAAATCTCCACTACTGAGAGCTCTATTCTAAATTACTGGTTTACTTAAAAGAACTTAGGGAAACAATTATACATTGAATCTGTTTAATCTTATATCAAACCCTATTAATGTACTCATTTTTCAGAGAACTATTGCATGTGTGAGATTGTCCATCAACATATGGATAGTGAAGAGATATATTCTAAATGTAATGATGTTGATGAAATCCTTCATGAATCCAACAGATATACAGTTTATAAAACAAGTAATACTACAGAATATTTTGATAACTTTAGCTGTGATTGTAGTCACAGGAATACCTCGATTGAATCATCAAATCTAAATAGAGATAAAAGCATGCACACTGGAGAAGAAACTTGCAAATGTAAAAATTCATTATTTGCCACTACCTACAAACTTATGCAACATGCAGTCTGTATTGGAGAGAAACCACACAAATTTAGGAAGTGTGGGAAATGCTTTGGTTCCTGTTCAAGCCTCACTGGACATCCAAGAATTCATACTGGAAAGAAGCTATATAAATGTGATGTTTGTGACAAATCCTTTACCCATTGCTCAAATCTTAGAACACATAAAAAAATTCATACTGGAGAGAAACCTTATAGATGCAATGACTGTGGTAAGTCTTTTATTCAGTTGTCGGCACTTAAAAGCCATTTCATTGTCCATACTGGAGAGAAGCCTTACAAATGTCAGGAATGTGACAAATCCTTTGCCCATGGTTCCACTTTCAGGAGACATAAGAAAATCCATACTGCTGAGGAACTTTATACTTGTCAAGAATGTGGCAAAGTGTTTTATCAGTTACTATACCTTAAAAGCCATTACAGAACCCATATTGGTGAGAAGCCTTACAAATGCAATGAGTGTGACAGATCATTTATTCACTGTTCATCTTTTAGAAAGCATCAGAAAATACATTCTATAGAAAAACTATACATGTGCAAAGAATGTGGTAAGACTTTCCTTGAGTTGTCACATCTTAAAAGGCATTATAGAACCCATACTGGAGAGAAGCCTTACCACTGTGAAGTATGTGACAAATCCTTTACCACAAACTCAATTCTGAAAACACATCACAGAATTCATTCTGGAGAGAAACCTTACAAATGCAAAGACTGTGACAAATCATTTACCCAGCATTCAAATCTTAGAAGGCATCAGAGAATTCATACTGGAGAGAAGCCTTACAAATGTCATGAATGTGACAAATATTTTACCCGATTCTCAACTCTTAGAAGACATCAGAAAATTCATACACTGGAGATAAAAATACCATTGTAAGTAAGTTGGCATATTCTTTATCAAGATCTTTATCTTAGCCGGATGGTGGTAGCTCACGCCTTTAATCCCAGCACTCAGGAGGCAGAGCCAGGTGGATCTCTGTGAGTTCGAGGCCAGCCTGGGCTATGGAGTGAGTTCTAGGAAAGGTGCAAAGCCACACAGAGAAACCCTGTCTCGGAAAAAAAAAAAAAAAAAAAAAAGATCTTTATCTTTTTGAGGCACAACAGGATCTATTATAGAGAGAAACAAGGACAAAATAAATTTTTGAAACTCTTTAATGAAGGTTGGAATCTTAGAAAATATCACAAAAATTTATACTGAAGAAAATTCTTTCAAGTGTAACAATGTGGGGAAATCTTTAACAAAAACATTTTTGTAGTACAATATCAAAAATAGATATAATGAGGACAAAATGTAGGAACCTGAAGAATGTGGCCAAGCTCTTAGATTTTGTACCGGTTTTGTTGTATATCAGAAAACCTATACTGAAGAGAAACCATATAAAATATATACCTATGTGCTATCCTCATGTCCTGCTCTTTATTGGAAATTCCACACACTACAGAACCCTCAAAATGCATTCAGTTTGTCAAATCTTTCTTCTAATGCTAACATTGTAGATACATTGGAAAACTCATCCTGAAAGAAACCCAAGAAAATGCCTTAATAAAAATTTGTCTTTTATTCCACCTTCAAAATATTCATTCTGGAGTAAAACTCTACAAGTACCAAGAATGTAAGAAACCTTGACAGAGCCATGTGAGTGTAACAGCACATGCATGCTTGTGGATAATAGCTCTGAAGTCCTCAAGAATGTGCAGGAAAATCATTTTTAAATACTCAACATTGAGAGGTATTTAGTCCTGCTTCAAAGTGCAATAATAGAAGAGTGATATTAGAAAGACCAAGGCATAAAGACTTGTAGACACTATAAAAGCCAGTGTGTTGTAAAGAACAAAACCAGATGAATACATGAATTTTTCATGTGTTTGAGTGGAAGTGAATTCTTATATTTGAGCAAATAAAATGGTGTTTGGAAACATTTTTTTTTTATATTTCCAATATTAGAGTTTGTTGAAATGTGAACACATGCCATCTTGTTTGAAAATGATTGTGTGATAGTTTTTATCAACTGCTGCTGCATCAAGCCAGACCCTAAGACAGAGACAGAGGGAAGTTAAGTAGTTAATGCCTGGCCCCTTACTACTCTGAGACACTAATCAGCTGGAGAGAATTCTTTGATGCCAATATCAGATTTGTAAATAACTATACAACCCACCATGCTATCTTCCAGTTCCTATATTCTTGCTGTCTGCCCCCCTGTAAAGGTCTCTGAGCTTTGGAGGATGAATTACCCAGGATTTTTTAGAGCAGTGGTTCTCAGCCTTCCTAATGTATGACCCTTTAATATAGTTCCTCATGTTGTGGTGATCTCCAACCATAAATTATTTTAAGTGCTGCTTCATAATTGCAATTTTCCTACTGTTATCAATAATGTAAATATCTGTTTTCCAATGGCCTCAAAGGAGTTTTCACCCACAGGTTGAGAACCACTGCTCTAGAGGAACAGAACTGATAGGATGAATCTATATGTATTAAAAAGGGATTTTACTAGAGTGGTTTACAGGCTGTGTAGCTAGTTCCAAAATGGCTGGCTCCTTATGGAAAATCGAAGATCCAGTAGTTGTTCAGTTCATGAGGCTGGAGGTCTCAGTTGTTCTATAGTATACATTGGAATCTTAAAGAAGTAGGGTTTTCTTTTTCTTTTTTTAAGTCTTTTTAATTGATAATGGATTTTTTTCATACAGTATGTTCTGATCACAGTTTTTCTACACCTAACCCCTCCAAGATCCACTTTTCACCCACCAAAATCATCACAGTTTCTTTTCCTCTCTCATTAGGCATCTGAAATGATGATGATGATAATAATAATAAACCAGAATAGGACAAGTAGTATGTTCTAATACCAGAGTAGGAGTGCCTCAGCAGCTGCATAGATGAACCAGTGTGTGAGAGTGGGGGCAAGTAGAAAAAAGAAAAAGCTTCCTTATCCCATGTCCATTTATATAGTCTGCCACTAGAAGTTGTGGCCCAGATTTAGGGTGGGTCTTTCCACCTCAAATGATCCTTCAAGAAAAGTCCCTCAAAGGTATGTTCAGCTGTTTGGGTTTTGATAGACCTCAGATATAGTCAGTTGATTAGCCATCACAGAAGCAGAAGTCTGGCTATGATCTTCTAACTCATGTTCCTTTTATTTACCTTACTGTTTCTATAGCATGGTTGATGATCAATAGAAGTAGTTCTTTCAAGTCAAGTGAGAAATAGAAAGGGGAACAGAATGATATCCAAAAGAACTCTAACAGCTATAATGGCCTGATGTTACAAAAATAATATTAGGAAGCAGCTTAGTCAGTATATTGTATAAATCACAGTTGTGTGCTGTTTTTACAAATGGGCTCCTGCCCATAGGTTTTGCCTAAGTTTACAGTACCAGGGGAAAAAAAAAAACAACAACAACAACAAAGATATATGAATGATTTCTACTGTACTCCTGCAAAATAGTCTTCGGTGTTGGGAACTTCTGTAGTCCCTTCCCTAACAGAGTGGCAAGGAGTATCTGCAGGTGAGAACCATGCCAAGTGCATGAAAAATCAGATGTGAATGTCCTCCTGGGGAGAAGGCTTTAAGTTTAATCAGACAACTAGTTCTGTCTATATCCACCTAACTACTACTGCACTAGCTGGCACTATTTGGCTCTTTCATTATGAAGCATGCAGAATCCATACCTGAGTAAGACTTTGGGCTATAATTCTCCCTAGCAATCTTAATAGCACCTGCTGGTACTATCCCGTTCTGGAATGTAACCAACATTAATGACATTGCCTGTATTCTTTTAGAGGCCACAGTAGCCTCCCTGGCCAACATCTTCTTGGGAGGTAACCTATTCACAGCAGTGGATTTTACACAAACTTAACAACAACATTCTGGTAACACTTGCTTTTATTCTCACAAGATATACTTGATAGCATTTATAAATTGATTTCTTAAAAATCCTTAGTCCTTTAGATACTCTTGTTTGTCTCTTTCATGGGTCTTTAAATCTAAAAATCGCTTAAAGGTTAGTATTATGTTTTGTGTATCTAATGAAACTTTTAAGAGAAGATTGCCAGGGCAACAATGTAAAGTCTAGAACCACCATCCCATAACAAATGGTGTGGTTATGAAAATGGCCTTGGTGAAGCACTCTGAAAATCAGCTATTGAACAAGTGTCAGGAGATCAGAAGCTTACAGCTCAGAAGATTCTAAACCAAACTGATAGCAAGGTTTAATACATGGGAAGATTTTATCCTTTGTTACAGTTTTTCTGACTGTCTCACTCTGCATACATTTACAAAGCCTCTGAATGTTTTTGTTATTTTTTTCAACCCTGATAAACTTAGTGTGTCTACCTATAGTGCACAAGGAAATAATCACCCAATTTTTTGGCTGTGCTGTACCTGTCTCCTTGCTTCTGCCTATTCCTCTCTCTTCAGCTGAATGCACTATCTGCATACTGCAGAGAAATGTATATGATCTACTCAGGAGACAGGTGACTACCATTTGTCAAGCTTAATCAATTTAGCATGTCTCGTTTTACACACAAGTGTACTAAGTGATGTTTATTATATTACTGATCCTGGGCCCTAACTGTAATCAAAGCACAGCTGCTTTCAGCATCAACCAAAGCCCAAATATTTTTAACATTAACGCAACATTGGTTTTTCGGTCACTGTGCATGGTTCTCACCTGTAGGTATGGCACTCTATACCACATAGAGGAAGACAGTCTCATTGGAATGTCCATATTCTTTTCTCAGACTTATTCTGAATAAAGCATTCAGCCTTAGTTACATGACTCCATGCCCACTTTGGGACCATGCAATTGCTGGCACAGCAGGGATGTGCATTATCCATACCACAGGGAAAGGTAGCCATGTAGTAACCCTGCTGCAAGTTTTTCCCCTGTCAGGCTGCTCAGACCATGCAATAAAATCACTACCAGTATCTTAATTAGAGCTTTATTGCTATAAGAGATGCTATGACCACAGCAACTCTTAGAAAACATTTAATTGGGGCTGATTATACAATGTTAAAAGTTTAGTCTATGATCTTCATGGCAGCACACAGGCAGACATGGTGCTTGAAAGGTAGCTAAGAGTTCTATATCTAGATCAGCAGGTAGCAGGAAGAGAGTAGGCCTTGTTTGAGCATCTGAAACCTCAAAGTATGCCAGTGACATACTTCCTCCAATAAGGCCATACGTACTCCAAGAAGGCTACATCTTTTTTCATTTTACATACCAATCGCAGATACCCCTCTCATCCCTCCTCCCGCTCCCACCACCACCTATCCCCCACCCCCGACCCACCCTGTCATCCACTCCTCCAATAGGATAAGTTATCCCATGGGGGACAGCAAAACCTGGTACATTCAGTTGAGGCAGGACCAAGCCCCTCCCCACTATCAAGGGTGAGCAAGGTGTCTGACTGTAGGTAATGGGATCCAGAAAGCCAGCTCATGAAGGCCACATCTTATAGTGCCTCTCCCTATGGACCTATGGGGGAACATTTTCGTTCAAACCACCACAACCAGTTAACTTGATCAGCCTAGTGTATCACTATAACACTGAAATATATATAGTAGTGTCAGATTCCCATGGGAATTTCAATCTCACCCATCATCCCTTATGTCTGCTTTCCATCTTTCAGTGCCTGGATCAGATATTCCATTTTTGTACTATTTTTTTCAGTAAACAAAAATGAAAATTTTCATTATGTAATGTCTTAGAATTTCTATTGCTATGAAAGACACCATGGCTATGGCAGCCCATATCAAAGAAAACATTTAATTGGGGTGGCTTACAGTTTCAGAGGTTTAATTTATTATCTTTATGGTGGGATGTGGTGAACAGGAAGACATGGTGCTGGAGCAGGAGCTGAATTCTACATCTTTATCCTCAATCAAGTTTCTGTCCACACTGGGTGTACTTTGAGCATAGGAGATCTCAAAGCCTGCCCTCACATTGACAGCCTTCCAACAAGGCCATACCTACCTTAGCAAGGATACATCTCCTAATAGTGGCACACCCTATGAGCGTAGGGGGTCAGTTACATTTAAACTACCACATGTCACAATAGGCAGATCTAAATGTATTGCTTCCTGAAACCTTAAGCTTCTGTCTCCAAATAGTTGGAAGATCTAAATGTATTGCTTCCTGAAACCTTAAGCTTCTGTCTCCAAATAGTTGGAAATATGGATGTGTGTAATCAACACAGGTATTGTGTAAGTTTCAAAGGTTAAGGGCATAAAAGCCATATGGGCACATACTGTTTGTAATTAAATATAATTTTAAATATATAGTATTTGAGTGGAATTACTCTGATTCCCCCAGAGATCAAAGTTAGCAAAGGAAAGTGTCAGGAACAGATGGTGAGATACGTACTTTGTTCTTGGTTAAGAAGATCACAGGGATTTCCCTGAAACTATATACAATTATTGTTTCTGGTTCCTATATTACTGAAGAAACCTCACATTTTTGTTACAAGACATAAAAATCAAGCTTCACTTGAGCTGGAAGCTCCTTCCTTGCTGGTGAGCTTTCATAGTAATGAAGTTCTGTGCAAAATACTAGTGGAGGAGTCATCAATGTTCTTACCCAGATATAAACTGTGCCTACCACTATACTCACTTGCCAAACAAGAACTGTCCATTGATACCATAGTATTGCATTATAGGATGCAGCATATTTCTTGTTGGATATGAGCCCTAATCGTTCACACATCATATTGAAGAATTAGTCAAATCTCCATTGTTGTTGCACTGAATGGGTTATCTTTATCTTCCCACCCCAAAGAACATTGTGAAAAGCCCAAAGAGCATTGTAAAAGAGGGAAAAAAATATGAGGCCAAATATTGGTAGAATTGCTGTCTCTTAAGTATGATCTGGTTACTGCAGTCATGACATCATAGCCACTGTTGTTACATGCACATGAGGGCCTCATAAGGCCTAAACACACTTAAAGGAGTTGTTAGCAGTTAATGGATAGTGGATGTTGGGGCATCAGCTTCTTCAGAAATAGAACTACATGTAAATTGCCAATTGTCTTCGAAATACCCTTTCACATATGTTTCTGCAAGCAATATGGATTATACTTTGTGCATCTCAACAACAGCAACAATGTATGAGAGTCAAAGAAAGATGAGAGAAAGAATGGATTCAGCAGGATAGAGGGGGATTAGAGAAGGAACTGGAAGATCAAAATAGATTATACATGTACATGAAATGTGTGAAAATCTAAGAATAAATGTGTTTAAGTAAAAAGGAATTGAAGAGCAAAGTGCTTAGAATCATATTCATTCCAAAACTGACTTGTTACATAAAAGGAAAATGAATTTTTGTCTTTCCCATATAATTTCATAGATACTGAATATTTGAGCCAGGCATTAAAGATGGATAGGAAGGTGACATAAGAGATGATAGGTGGAGTTCAGAGGGAAGAATGTTCTGACAAAGTATGTGTGGAAAGACAACAGAACATGACCCAAGTGTGGTATATGCTGCTTACTTATCCACTGTGATCATTTGTCCTGAGTGAGAGGCCTGGAGAGACAGCCTCTTTTATTCATTTTATTTTATTATTTTAATGAGGAAATAAGGAGTGCATACTGAGAAGTATTACAAACAAATGGATTATACCTCCTGAAAGAATACTTCACCTGTAGTCTAAAGGGTAAAAGTGGGGGCTATAAATTCCATAGATCCACAGAAGGGAGCCTAGCAGAGAGAGAGCATAGTAATGACCCTGTAATGCTGGACTGTCCTGACACAATTAAATATTTCTATGCAGGGTTGGAGAGAAGAATCAGTGTTATGAGTATTTATTGCTGTTCTGTAAGACTGGGGTTCAAGTCTCAGCCCCAAATTGTGGATAATGATCACAACCTCCTATCACTCCCGTTCCAGGGGATCTGACACTACTCTTCATGCCTCTGCTGGCACTGCAAAATGTGATGCACATCCTTGCAGTCAGAACACTCAGAAAGTAAATCTACTTTTTAAAGTTTCTATGCGATAATGGAGGAGCCATTTGATGAAATTAGAACATGGAAGCTCTTCCTTGCAAGTTTTTTTTTTTTTTTTTTTTGGTCAGACCCACTTTAATAAGGAGTTGCTTGCTAAGAATGGCAAGCAATTGTAGCCTCATCACAGACTACAATCTGTTTTTTAAAGTGACACCACCTACAACTAGCATGCATTAACTTCCAGTAGACACCTAGGGAAGGGTGATAGCCTCATGGGTCCCTACTGCCTTGTAAAATACTGATGGACATTGTATTATGAAGCCTTGTGCAGATGATCACATCAGCAGTGAGTCCATGAGTACAACAACTATGTCATGTCCAGATGAGTTTTTTAGTGTACTCCTTCCCAACTTCTGGCTCTGGCTTTTCTAATCTTTAACTTCTGTCTTTCACAATATCCTCTGAACTTTAGAAGGGGCAGTTCAGTGGTTGCACCTAGCACAGAGTCTTCTAGCATCAATTCTTCTCTTCAGGTTTTCCAGTTTGGAGTGTCTGCACTACCATGTGTCTACTGAAATGAGAAGCATCTCTGATGAAGGCTAATCACAACACTGTAATATAAAAATGAAAATTTAAGAGAATGGTTGACACATGATTTTGAGAAAAATAGCTGTACTGTGTCCCACTAACGCCCATGAAATTCCATGCACCATATACTTAACCATGCTTACAAAATCATGCATGAGTTTTCTCTGTGAAGGGAGCCTGAAATTCAATCAGAAAATTGGTTAATCACTGTATTAGTTAGTGGTGGGAAAGCATGGTAGAAAACAGACATGTCAGCTGGGGTAGGAGATATGACACCTTCAACAGCATGCAATGGAAAGAAGTGTAAGTTACTCAAGCCCCTTCCCCTTTAAAGCTTTCCCCTAATGATGTACTTTCTCCAGTAACCTGCACTACCTGAGCCTCTCAAAACAGCGCCACTAACTAGGGACTACATGTTCATATGCATGAGCCTATAGGGGACAATCTCATTCAAGCCAGTGTAGGGAAAAGGGGCTGACTAAAGAAACCCACCCGGACCCTGGAGCCCAGAACTAGGGAAAGATGGCTCAGATCAGGGCAGAAAGAAATACAGTTTGGCTCAGTAAGATCAGAGCCATCTTTGCCCCTGGCCAACTGACTTGTAAAACCAACCCATCACAGAGCAGGATAGTAGAACCCTGGGCCTGGGGTTGACTCCACCCCCAAGACTTTCCATGTAAACCTGCTCGGCCCAGTCAGTTAGAAAGAAGACTGTTCTCTCCACCCTGGTGGAAGCAGCTACTCTCCTGGACTCCTCCTTCCCAAATAAATCTCCTCCTCAAAAGGGTTTTTTTGTGTGAAGATCGTCATTCACTGGTGTAGAGAAGATCCTGAGACATCCCCAGTGGACAAAACAGAGAGAGAGGGAGGGAGGGAAGGAGGGAGGGAGGGAGGGAGGGAGGGAGGGAGGGAGGGAGGGAGGGAGGGAGGGAGGGAGGGAGGGAGAGAGAGAGAGAGAGAGAGAGAGAGAGAGAGAGAGAGAGCTGAAAGAGCAGGGCAAGAAGGAGCTGAACAGAAGATCTTTGCTGAGACATCTCTCAGTGGACAGAGAGAACTATAAATAACACTTTTCTCTGGAGCTGGAGGAGATTGCTCCATTTCTGCAGGGGTTTCCCCTTTCACAGAGTGAAGCAAAAGAAGCAACATCTTAGGCTGGAGAAGCAGAGCTCTGATAGGAAATCCCCTTAAGTGGGGGCTGAGCAAAGCTCAGCTGTAGAGGCTCTCCAGGGGGAGAGCAGGATTGCTATATCCTGCGGGGAGACCATCCCCCATCACACCAGGTATACCTTGACTTTCCCAGAGTCAGGATACCCTTCCCTGCTGAACCAGTTCCAGGCCTGACTCTCCCAAGAAGGCAGAAAATTTTCCCTTCCAGGGTTGGGCTGTTTCCTTGTAGTCCCAGCTGTCAAAGCTGTGCTAAACAGCTTTAGGTGTCCGGGAAACCTTCAGGGCGGAGTCCAGGATGGCTGGCCAGTAAACCCTAGGAGCCTATCTGTCTCTGCCTCAACACTGGATAATCTGATATAGTAGAAAAACAAATTTTAATAAATTACTCCATCTTTTACTGGCTATTAAATAACTTTGGACTGAATTATTTTGTTGTTGTTTTGCAGTTGATGCTGTTGTTGTTTTTGAGACAGGGTTTCCCTGTGTTGTTTTGGTGCCTGTCCTGGATCTCCCTCTGTAGACCAAGTTGGACTTGAACTCACAGATCTGCCTGGCTCTGCCTACCGACTGCTGGGATTAAAGGCATGCACTACTGCTGCCTGGCTCTACACTAAATTATAAGAACTTAAGTCTCTTAGTAAGTAAACAGTCATTTCTTCTATAGATTAGTAACTTGAATAGAGCCATAGTTTGGGGACTTTTCATGTTTGTTTACTTTGTTGTTTATTTTTCAGTGCCGGGAATCAAACTTAGGCCTCACACTACGACTGAACTATGTCACCACCACCACCACCCCCCCAGTATTTCATGTTTATGTGCAATTAAAGCAGCCCTTCTAAAAAACAGGCTTTGCAGCTTTACATAAGGGAAAGGATTTTCCCTTATGATCATCACCTTTCATTTTTAGGGAGCACAAAAAAAAATTAAAAGTGCTTGAAACCAGAAAAGAAGGATTAACTAGTTTATACATCCTAATGAAATAATGGTAAAAGACACAATGCACTGAAAATAATTCTGTAAGTCTAGCAAATGAGGTTGGTGGGTTCTTAACTAACATTTATTACAAATATTCATTTTTATTACAAAGTTTTTTGGCTATTTCAATAAAACAACTGTAGACTTTACAGTACTTCTATTCATCCATTCATTAATAAAAAATTGTTAAAATCCCTTACTTGGTAGTTCTGGAAAGGTCTAATCAAATACAATCATTAAAACTACAAGAAAAGCTTTGCTATACCGATTGCAGACTCATTTCAAAGTGGATTTAGTCACTTTCAGGATCTGTCATGTAAATGGTGAATACACTCACCAGATTCAAGTCTGAAAATATAAAGAATTTTAGCCAGTGCTGACTATAGTTAAACAGTACTGGTATTGCTTGAAAAAATGAAAATTCATTGTCAGCCATGCATTCCACAACTTCAAGAATAACTTATAAATATTGTTATGATGACTTGGAATGTACTCTGGTAAATAAAAGGATCAGGGAAGTAATTCTGTACACACATTGCCCAATGCTTGGCATCCAGGTTCCCACTTTTGATTTTGTAACTATTCTAGCATAACTCTTTTAAGAATGTTAAATGAAGTAGAAGAAGACACCTTTGGGAGGGTGTAGACAAATTTCTACACAGTCTTATACGAAACACAGGGCCAAATACAGAGGTAATAGCCAAAGAGATTGGAGCAATAGCCATGACTAACCTTAGCTTACCACCAGCAGTAGCAGCCACAGAGAGAGCTTCTTGCCATCTAACCTATTTTATTCTTGCCTTTCTGTTCTGTTTTGCCATTGGCTCTAAGCCCAGCCACATGACTTCCTTATCACTGCCTGTCTATACAGACCTCCAGGTCTCTATGGTTGGTACTGGGATTAAAAGCTCATGTCACTGCTTGGCTGTGTCCTTGACCACACAGAGACTCTGACTGCCATGTGATTGTATTAAGGGTGTGGGTTACCACTGCCTGACTTCTGTTTATGGCTTGCTGTGTGACCTCACTATGTGACCTCAGATCTACAGGCAAATCTTATTTATTAACATATAAATAAAATCACATTTTAGCACAATTAAAATATCACCACATTTCCCCCTTTTATTGTAATAAAAAGAAAAAAGTTATAACTAATATACAAAAAACTATATACAATAAGTACAATAACTATATACAATATATACAAGCAATAAATACCTCAACAATGTTTAGTCCATTTGCATTTGACAAACTCAAAGAAAATATTTCATTATCTATCCTCTTTTGGTAAGTAATGTGCCTGAATCACTTTTTATCCTAATTTGTATTATTACTAACAGAGAACTATCTTATAATGTCTTCTAAATTTATGCATTTTACACCTCTTTTGTGAGTTTCTTTTCTGAATTTCTTAACATGAAAAACTATAACTAATCTTCAACTAACTATAACTGTCTAATCTTTAACTAACTATAACTATCTAATCTTTAACTAACTATAATTATAACTAATCTTTAACTCCCTCAGAGACCCAGAAGGAAATAATAATACCTAATAAAACATGAAGTGCGAGCAAGCAGCTTCCAAAAAATGTGAGTTGACAGAAACAGCCAGCTGCCTGGACAGTCACCCAAGATTTCTCTACAATGTTGGGGCATCATCTTTAGCTTATTGGCTTAGTGTATCTGACAGACTCATTTGAGAAGTAGGATGTATACAAGGCCCAACAGTTTGACCTCACATTTGGTGAGTAGTCCATGTACTGGTAAACATGAATTCCAACAGTGTCCTGTCATGATTCAGGATTTTAAATTCTGGAAATGGCTGATGTTTTTAGTATTTGGCTGTCCATTGTTCTCAGCTTGTGGGTGGCTTCATCTCTTTTATTAAGTGCCATTGAGAGGTTAGACTCCATCACCCTACTTATTCTTTCAAGAATAACTGTTTCAGCTACTGTTCCACTGTACACCAAAAGCCGTCGGTCCATTGCTGGTTCAGCTGCCTTCAAAGAAAGGAGCACTGGACCTTTTCTGGATTGCAAAGCCACTTCAGCGATGGTGCCATATTGTCCTGGCCTCAGAGGATGTCTGTTGCTAAATCCACAACCACACTTGTCTTGGCATGGATTGGTAGTCATTTCTTTTGTGTCCTGTCTGTCCATTTTATCCTGTTTGTCAGCTGTCGATTTGAGGAAACTTTGTTGTCCAGTGGCTAACTTATGCCATAATGAAAGTTAACTCCATATGCTGTTTCTTCAATGCCCATATCTTCTCTGAAGTAGACTGGTGCTGCCAGGAGACTACATGTCTCATAGTCATAAAAAAAAAAGAAAGAAAGAAAAAAAACTCTAAGTTATTAAATCATTTTAAATGCCATATTCTGTAGATCTTTGAAAACATACCTAATATGACTACAAATTCGATTGTATTGTGTAACTACTAATTTTCATTTCTTTATATCCTAATACTTGGTAATAATAACATTTAAGCATTAGCAAATTGCATTACACTGTTAAGTGAACTAAGTACAATATCCTGAACAAAATTTTTAAAAAAACATGTAGCATTTTCTAACAATAGCAATCTCAATATATATAATTTGTATACAATATATAAAAATCCAATCCAATTTAAAGTATTTAGAACTAGTAATTGTCTTTTAAAGGTAGATTCCAAATCTACTTTTTAACCTATATCATAGCTATATCCTCTGTTTACTTTTTAGAGTAAATTTAATAATCTATTCTCTATTTTATTATTTTTAAATATTTTTTTAAAATAAGAACCTTAAATATAATCTCCTTTGCTTAGTCTTTTTTTTTAACCATTAACAACAACAACTTGTAACCAACCCTCCTAAACAATGAAAATTATCCCAGACCCGAAACTCTTTGATAGACCAAAAATCATCTGCCCCATAGCACCTTTTTGGGAATGTGGGCATCGTGTTCTTAAAATAGTTTCCTGCTGGTTGTCGGTGAAGGCACGTTTCTTCTGAAAAGAAAAAATTTGGCTTAATTATCAAGTTCTAGGAAAAGTAGCTATATCCTTTGTTGTCCAGTCTCTTCATAAAACCAAAATTCAGGGCTTATCTCAAGTCCTTGTTCAAGTAGTATATAAAACTGGATCATATCAGCTAGCCATCTTAAAATTGTTCTGAGCAGTTTTTAGTCCAAAGCTGATCTGTAAGTCATGTTTGTCAGTTTAGTGGTATTACTATTGTCCATGTGGAATCATTGTTGTGGGGCCCCATTATCTTTCTGGAGACTTTAAATTTGATGTTAGGCCTGGTTGTGATTCCCTGTAAAAAACTGATAGAGACTCAAACACAAAAACATGTATGGGCAGTTAATTGAAGCCCCCTTTTTTTAGAATTAGTTAGTACTCTATATGACCATTAGTATCATAATAAAAGTTTAATATATATATATATTAATCTTATAAATTTTGATATAAAATGCATACCTTAAGAAAAGTTTAAAGAATCAAAGAATTGAGATTAGTAACAATAGGTTAGTCCCTTAACTTTTTTCTTTTCTGTCCCATATCAAAAGATGACTCTTTCTTCTGGCATGATACAGAGATTTTGTATTTTCTTTTTAACAATATGCTTGGGTCTAAAGAAGGAGAAAGCCATTCTCCAACTCCAAAGCCAGCTTTAATTTTTAATTTAACTGGGACTACAAGACCATTTGTGTTAAGTGTCTTTAGAGAAGAGCAGAAATAACATTTAGAAAGACATGAAATTTTATAGATGATAAAACAATAGGCCAATTTACTTTTGGGGGGGGACATTTTTTTTAGATGATTTGTCCTTTTTTTTTTAAGATATCTCATTTAACCAGTGTTTTTAACATTTTTTTAGCCTTCATTCTCCTGAAAGACAAACCTTTCACCAAGACTAACTGGGGAGGCTCCCTTTGGGCAAGTTATATCTGATTAAATGAAAAGTATTTGTTAGTGATATAAGTTAAGTTAAACTGGATAGTCATGCTGGTTAATGAATTATCACCTCTTCTAATTAAGAAGTCTCTCTTGTTCAAATCAATCCTTTATGAATTTTGATGGTATCCACAGCTTATCTTTTTCTGTAAAAACAAAAGCAAAACCTTGCCCCAACGTAACACATCCTGGTTTCCATTCTGAGGTCAGCACATCCATATAATATATAGGTTGATTTAATTTTGTAGGGTTTTTTTTTTTTTATCTAATGTCTCTCTGTAGCTGTTGTTTCTTCTTTTAGTAGCATTGAGAAATTTTAAATTTAATAGAGCATCATGTAATCTATTTGGGGGATGTTACCACTTTCTCTTTATTTAGCATATCCTTTAGAGTTCTGTTTGATCTCTCTATTACTGCTTGGCCTGTAGGATTATGTGGTATACCTGTAATATGATTTATATTGTAATAAGCAAAAAAAACTATTTAATTTTACCAGAGACATATACTGGAGCATTGTCAATTTTAATTTGTGCAGGTATACCCATGATGACCATAACTTCTAGCAAATGTGTGATCAGCTTTTTTACAACTCAAAGCCATTGCCCATTGAAATCCTAAATAAGTATCAATGGTATGTGTAGCATGAATCTTAAAAGTTCTTATTGATAAAACAAACCTGAGGCGAGTTATTGGGGTCAATATTGGTAGATCAGAGAGACAGAACAAGCCACAGCTCTCTCACCTCACCAGTTCCTCAGCCGGTCCTGTTTCCTCAGACTGGAAGTCTCTGAGTCCTCATCCAGAATGGATCTCAGCTGAACTGTGCTGCTTCAAAGACTGAAAGCTTCGAATGCTTAACTAGCCACATGCTTAACCAGCCAAATGCTTCTAGTTTCTGGTCCTCACGCCTTATATACCTTTCTGCTTTCTACTATCACTCCCTAGGATTAAAGGCTTGCTTCCTGGGATTAAAGGCGTGAGTCACCATGCCTGGCTGTTTCCAATGTGGCCTTGAACTCACAGAGATCCCAGATGGATTTCTGCCTCTGGAATGCTAGGATAAAAGGCGTGTGCTATCACTGCCTAACTAGTGGCTCCTCTGTTCTCTGACCTCAGATAAGTTTATTAAGGTACACAATATTTTGGGGAACACAATACCACCACAGGTATGGTGTAAATATTTTAATTTTCCAAATTCTGCAAAGTGAAACATATGCATCTGCCGGATTTCATTCCTCTGAGTACCCTTTGGGTTACATCCTGCTGGTAATGGAGTCTGGTTGTAAAAGGAACAAGAAGGATATTTCCTTACAATTCCCTTGACTTGTTGCCAGGTTATGGAAAAATGCTTATTTAAACCTTTACTACTGACATGATGTTTTTATGAAATTCTGAGGCCTCCAGCACATTTCCTATGAATAATTTATTAATCTCATCATTACCTTGTGCTAGAGAGCCTGGTAGACCTGTATGGGATCAGATGTGAGTTATATATAAGGGATGGTTTTTAGTTTTGATTATATCTTATAACTGAATAAATAGTGAAGTTCTTTCTGACTCATCAGGGATGAATTCTGCAGTCTCAATATGTAATACCACTCTTTCAGCATACTGAGAGTCAGTAACTATGTTGAGAGGTTCTGAAAAATCCATTAATACCAACAGAATAGCATACAATTCCTATTTTTGAACAAATTTGTAAGGACTTTGAACCACTTTACTTAAATTTTCTGATTTGTAACCTGCCTTTACTTGTTTGTTTGCATCTGTATAAAATGTATGAGCTCCGGATATGGGTGTTTCCCATACAATACAAGGCAAAATCCAATCTGTTCTCTTTATAAGTCCAATTCTATCACTTTGGGGATGTTTGCTGTTAATCTTTCCAAAAAAAAAAAAAAATACTGCAAGTTTTTTGCCAAGGTTCACTTTCTGCTCATAGTTTTTCCAATGTTCTCCTTAATTAAAGGTACTACAATTTCTGCTGGGTCTATTCCTGCTAATTGACAAAGTCTCGATTTTCCTTTTAAAATAATGTCAGAGATCTTGTCCACATTAAGTTTTTAATTTTTTACTCTGTTTATTTGGTTGAAATATTTATTCCAATATAATATATTTTCTCTGCATTAAAATGCCTGTAGGAGAATGCCTAGAGGGTAGAATAACCAAAATGAAATCCAGCTTTGGATCAACACCCTCCACGTGTCCTTCTTGTACTTTTTTTTCTACCAAGGCCAATTATTTCTCAGCTTCAGATGATAATTCTCTTGGACTATTTAAGTCCTTGTCACCTTCTAAGGTTTTGAACAAATTACTCAGTACATCATTTTTTACCAGAACAATAGTTTGTAGATGAGAAATATCTCTGAATATTCTTTGAAAATCATTAAGAGCATGTAATTGATCTCTCCTAATTTGTACATTTTGGGTTCTAATTTTTGTAGACCTATTTTATATCCTAAATAATTAATAGAGTCTCCTCTTTGTATCTTTTCAGGAGCAATTTGTAATTCCCCATGAGGCAAAATTTTCTTTACTTTTTCCAACATTCTTTTCTAAAGTACCTGCATTTGAGTCATCTAGTAAAATATCATCCATATAATGATAAATTATAGATTTAAGAAATTTTTTATGTATCACTTCCAATAGCTATTGTACAAAATATTGGCACTGGGTTGGGCTTTTCAACATTTCCTGTGGGAGAAGCCTCCATCGATATCTCTTAACCAGTTGAGAATTATTATAAGTAGGCACTGTGAAGGCAAATCTTTGTCTGTCTGTTTCTTGTAAGGGTATTGAAAAAAAAGTCTTTTAAATTGATACTATAAGAGGCCTTCATTTAGGTAACAGAGTAGGCAAAGAAATTCTGAATTGCAGAGAGCCCATTGTCTGAATTACTTTGTTAATTGCTCTAAGGTCTGTTACCATTCTCCGTTTACCAGGTTTCTTTTTAATAACAAATACATGAGAATTTCAAGGGCTAGTTGATTCTTCAATAGGCAAGCATTAACCTGCTCTTGTACCAGCTCTTCTAAAGCCTGGAGTTTCTCAGTTGTTAAAGGCCATTGCTGAACCCATATAGGCTTGTCTGTTAACCATTTTAAAGGTGGAGCTGTTGGTGTCTTTGCAAGATCATTAGTTGTTGTGCCCTGTTCTTGTATAATCTGGAATACTGGTGACCACTCATTAGAATAATACCTTCTAATATTTCTCTCAGAAACATGTGCTAGTTTATGATTTGTTTCTGAGGTTGGAGGGATGTTAATCTGAGTATTCCATTGTTGTAATATACCACAGTCCCATAAGTTCATAACTATGTTAGCCGCATAAGGCTTTAATTTTCCTTTCTTTCCTTCTGGACCTATACATTCAATTCATCTTGTACTCTGTTTCACTTGAGATAAGGTCCAATTCCTAATAGTTGAACATTGCCTCCTGAAGGGGCCAAGTTGAATGACAAAATTTTGGTGCATTTATTTTCATATCTGCACCTCTGTCTACTAAGCCAGATAACAAAACATTATTTATTTATGTTGTTGATGTTGGTCTTTGTTCATTCATAGAAGTTTGCCAAAAAATTTTCTTTATGGTTTCTCCTGAGTTTCCTATTCTCTCTACCTCAGCTCTTCTATTGCCCCAAGCAGCATAGTATATTCCAACAGGCATTTGCTTATTTAATTGCTCTGAGTAGGGTTTTCTTCTATGATGGTAGGAAAGGTCTGAACGGGGTTTGCTGCAGTGGCCTGCCTGAGGTCCCTCTGGGAGTTTCCCAAGGACAGAGGCAAAGGATCACCTTTCTTGTTCCTTGTTGATCTACATTCTTTGGTCCAATGTTTACCCTTACCAAACCTTGTATTCTGTTGCCATTGCTCCTTGAAGAAACATTGTTTCTAGGAATGCCCTTGTTTACATTCCCTTTTCAAATTACCTTGCTTCACACATTCAAAATTTCTGACATTCCTCCAACCTTTTGAAATTGTTTCTTCTATCCACATATCCTCATGACCATGAGACTCAACATTATTTGTGTCCCTGATCCAATCCTCCAATGCTGCAGATCTTGCCTTTAATGGCCCGATTATTCTCTTGCATGCTGCACTGACGTTCTCAAAATTCAAAGATTCAATTATTATCTGGATAGCTTTCTGAATTTGGGACCATTCTATTTAGTGCTGAAGACAGTCTTTGTAAGAAATCCGTGAATGATTCTTTTGGGCCCAGCATATCTTTTGTGAATGACTCAATTTTCTTTCCTACTTCCTCAATTCTGTCTTACGCACTCATGGCTGCCATTTGGCACAGAATTAAGGTTTTGTTATGATATAAACATTATTTTTGTATTTCAGCCTTCTCCAAGAAGCTGATCCTAGGAGATTTGCACACTTCTAGCCCTCCATTGACTTCCTATCATCTTAGCCTCATGTTTGAACCACATGCGCCACTGCAGATGTGCTCTAGGTTCCAGGACAGTGGTTTCTAATTGTTTCCAGTCTTGAGGGATAATTGTATTAAAAGTTGACCAGAAGTTTAACATTTGCTTTATAAATGGGGAATGCATGCCATAAGATACAATAGCCTCCTTAAACCTTGTTAAATCTAACATTTCAACTGCAGTCCAATTAGTGTGTACATGCCCTTAATCAGGTAGCTGCTGCATGGTTACTAGATAAATTAAGTTTGATTGTTTGAAAACAGCCTGTCTTTCTGTAACCCTATAATCCAGTCCTGAAATTATTTCACACTTAAATTTTTCTGTCTGAGTCTGAATTTCTTTATAATTCATTTTATCAGGTTTTTCTAAAGCTTTTATCCTGGCACTTAAATTGACTATCTTTTTAAATGGTAAAATAAGGATAAGTAAACAAATATGTATAATTGATGTGACATACATCCCATCAACATTAATCCTCTCATGTAATTGTTCCATTTTCAGACTGTGTAATGTTTTAATCAAATGAAGACCAATTTCCTTCTTTTGTAAAGATATTTCCCATTTTTTAAGGCGGGAAAATTTTTTCTCTTTAAAGCAGTTTTGTAGCTAGAGAGCTTCTCTCCAGGTCCCACCAAGCCCCTGCAGTCCCACAACCCACATATAAAATAATCACTCACACATTTATATTACTTATAAACTGTATGGCTGTGGCAGGCTTCTTGCTAACTGTTATTATATCTTAAATTAACCCATTTCTATTAATCTATAAGTTGCCACATGGCTCGTGGCTTACCAGTACCTTATATTTTGTTTGTTATGGTGGCAGCTGGCAGGTCTCTCTCCTGCCTTCCTGTTTCCTCTTTTTTCTCTTCTGTTAGTCCCGCCTATATTTCCTGCCTGGCCACTGGCCAATTAGTGTTTATTTATACAGATCAATATCCACAGCACTTCCCCTTTTTTCTTTTTCAAAAAGGAAGGTTTTAACTTTAACACAGTAAAATTACATATAACAAAACAATTATTAAGCAAGAATTACAGTTACAATATTAAAGAAGAAATCCTATCTATCTTATATTTGTGAGTCTAAGGTTTTATATCTAACCCATCTTTTATCATAACTGAGGAAATTATAACTATCTAGTCTTCAACCACATCAAAGACCTCAGAAAGATATAATGCTACCTGAGAAATGGGAGAAGGATGCAAACAACTTTCAGGAGTCTTGCAGGGTAGACAGAGACAGCTAGAAGCATGGACAGTTGCCTAATGTTTCTCAGCATTGTTGGTGCATTCAAATTGGCTGCAGACCAATTTTCAGACAGACCATTTTCAGAAGCAGGAATTTTGAAAGACCATCTTACCGTCTTAGCAGAGTACAGTGGTTGCTTTTTTTTTAATGACCCGCTTGTCCAGAAAGGACAGCATTCATACTGTTAGCAGTTGAGGCAAGGGCAGTTCTTCGTCCAGTAGGCCATTTTGTGCCAAGAAGACAAACTTCCAAATGGAAATGTCTTAGAAGGCCAACATTCTCTCGGGATCAAATTGGTGCTGCCAGAAGCAATTGTGTCTCACGTCAACAGAATTCTAAGTTATTTAAATGCCATATTCTCTAGGTCTTTGAAGTATTTGAAGATTACTTATCTATCTGAAATATATCTGTGTATACCTAGAAGACTTAACTAACATGGCTATAAGTATGATTATCTTAGATGACTAATTCTTAATCTATTTCTTAATTATCCATTTTAATCTTAATGAGTTACATAAACATAATACCTCAAACGAGAATAGAAATATATATACAGTATAATAAAATTAAGTTTAAACTTGTATCAATAAACTAAAATCTATACCGAATGTAAAACATTTTAAACAAGTTGTTCTTTAATAGTAGGTTCATTAATCTATCCTTTTATCCTATCATATCTATATCCTATATATCTATATCATATCCCCTTTTTTACTTTAGAAAGAGATTGTATTTATAATCAACCTGGTTTAAACAAAAATATTGGTTTCATTCTGTCCCACACCAGAGGGCTCTTATGATTTGGGACACAAGAATCTGTTAACCATTTTTCAACCCTACGTACTTTTTTACATACATTGTAAACTATTTCATGTGAATCAGTCTTATTGTGAAGCTATTGCTTTAAACTGCAGCCTTTTGGCTCTGCCCACTTCAGCTTCCCAACATGGTGGTGGTTATAGGGAAAAGGGGCTGGCTAGAGAAACCCACCCTGACCCTGAAGCCCAGAATTAGGGAAGGATGGCTCAGATAAACCCAATGAGAGAAACACAGTTTAGCTCAGATCAGAGCCATCTCTGCCCCTGTCGAACTGACTTGTGAAATCAACCAATCATGGAGCAGGACAGCAGAATCCTGGCCCTAGAGCTCAGGACCAGGGAAAGAAACACAGCCAGTGTTTGGGACCTGGGCCAGAGAAATGAACCAAGGAAACATGCCCTGACTCTGAAACTAGTACCAAAGAAACACTCTTGGCCCCTAGAATCAGAGTCAGTGAAAGAAATGTGCCCTGGCCTTAGAGGTAGTGACAGAAAGCTAAGTAAAGCCAGTGAAAGAAACACAGTTTGGCTCTGAAATCAGGGCCATCTCTGCCCTTTCCTCACAAAACTGGCCAATCCCTGGGCAGAAAATAAACTAACCAATCACAGTTGACTCTGCCCCCTAGACATCCTATATAAACCGCCCTGCCTGGTCAATTGTGAGCTGTTCTTGCCACCCTGGTAGAGGCAGCTACTCTCCTGGACTCCTCCTTCCCAAATAAACCTCTTTCTCAAAAGAGTATTCGGTGAAGACCTTCATTGATAGCTGAACAGAAGAACCTTGCTGGGACGTCCCATAGTGGACTGAGCAAGGGGGAGCTGAACAGAAGAACCTTGCCGGGATGTTCCATCGTGGACTGAACTAGAAAGAGCTGGTAACAGTGAGCCAGAGTTTGTGGCTCTCCAGGAGAGGAGCAGGATTACTGTGTCCTGCGGGGAAACCATCCCCCATCACACCATCATACCAGATATATCCTGACCTCCCTGAAGAGTCAGGATACCCTTCCTTGCTGAAGCAGCTCAAGGCCTGACTCTCCTAAGAAGTCAGAAAACCTTCCTTTCCAAGGTTGGGCTGTTTCTTTACAGTCTCAGCCATCAGAGCTGTGCTAAACAGCTTCAGGTACCCGGGACACCTTCAGGGCAGAGCTCTTGTCCTAAGTAGCTCTGAGGTGTCCGGGATACCTCGCTCTCTAGGACAGAACTGTCTCCAGTTCTGCCATCACTGCTGTGCTAAACAGCTCCAGGTGTCCAGGACACCTTCAGGACAGAGCTCTTGTCCTAAGTAGCTCTGAGGTGTCTGGGATACCTCACCCTCTAGGGCTGAACTGTCTCCTCACAGTTTCAGCCGTCAGTTTACTAACATTTGGTGCTGAAACCCAGGACACCAACCCAGAGTCTTTGCAGTTTCTTACACTGTTACATTTTACGACAGCTCTGGGAGCTATCAACTCTCAGAAATAGTGGGTCTATGTTTCTATCAAAGCAGGGTGTAGCTCAAAAACCTCTTTTTTTATATAGTAGTAAAGACTAAATCTACTGCACTGTGCCACTGGCAGATGCGTCATTCCCGTCATACTGCAGGTTACAAGCAAATGCCAGGAACCCGCCAGTAGCACAAACCTGTGTTTTGCAGCGTCTAGCTGTCCATATGAGACATGAAGCAGGAACCTGGTTTTGGCTCTGTTTAGAATTAGTTATTATATATTCTCAGATTTAAGGTAGAAATTCAAGGCATTGGGCACCATTTGTAGCTGGAGAACTCTCCAGGTCCCACCAAGCCCCTGCAGTCCCACAACCCACATATAAAATAATCACTCAGACATTTATATCACTTATAAACTGTATGGCTGTGGCAGGCTTCTTGCTAACTGTTATTATATCTTAAATCAACCCATTTCTATTAACCTATAAGTTGCCACATGGCTCGTGGCTTAACAGTACCTTACATTTTGTTTGTTATGGTGGCAGCTAGCAGGTCTCTCTCCTGCCTTCCTGTTTCCTCTTTTTACTTTTCTGTTAGTCCCGCCTATATTTCCTGCCTGGCCACTGGCCAGTCAGTGTTTATTTATACAGAGTGATATCCACAGCACAGGTTCTCTATTTAAGATATCTGATATCTTATTGACTTACCAAGTCTGAATAAAAGAGTAGAAGTCAGAGGAAATTTCAAAACAGCTACCTAGCATCCACGATGGGAATCCAAAGACAGAGACAGAGAGAAAGAGATGGAAAGGAAGAAGGAAGGAAGGGAGGAAGGATAGACACCAGGAAATTATCAAATTGAGAGCTGAAATCAATAAAATAGAAACAAAGAGAACAATACAAAAAATAATGAAACAAAGAGTTGGTTCTTTGAGAAAATCAAAAAGATAGGCAAGCCCTTATCCAAAATAACCAAAAGGCAGAGAGAGAGCATCCAAATCAACAAAATCAGATGAAAAGAAATACATAACAACAGACAATGAGGAAATCCAAAGAATCATCAGGTCATACTTCAAAAAACATCTACTCCACAAAACTGGAAAATCTAAAAGAAATGTATAATATTCTGGATAGGTACCACATACCTAAGTTAAATCAAGACCAGATAAACTATTTAAATAGTACAATAACCCCTAAGGAAATAGAATCAGTCATTAAAAGGCTCCCAACCAAAAAAAAGCCCAGGACCAGATGGTTTCAGCACAGAATTCTACCAGATCTTCAAAGAAGAGTTAATACCAATACTCTTCAAATTGTTCCACACAATAGAAACAGAAGGAACATTACCAAACTCCTTCTATGAGGCTACAATTACCCTGATTCCTAAACCAAACAAGGACGCAAAAAAGAAAGAACTACAGACCGATCTCCCTCATGAACATTGATGCAAAAATACTCAATAAAATACTGGCAAACAGACTCCAAGAACACATCAAAACAATTATCCACCATGAATCAAGTAGGCTTCATTCCAGGGATGCAAGGGTGGTTCAACATACGAAAGTCCGTCAATGTAATACACCATATAAACAAACTCAAAGAAAAAAAAACACATGATCACCTCACTAGATGCAGAAAAGGCATTTGACAAAATCCAACACCCCTTCATGATAAAGGTCTTGGAGCGATCAGGAATACAGGGAACATACCTAAACATAATAAAGGCAATTTACAGCAAGCCAACAGCCAACATCAAATTAAATGGAGAGAAACTCAAAGCCATTCCACTAAAATCAAGAACAAGGCAAGGCTGTCTGCTCTCCCCATACTTATTTAATATAGTACTTGAAGTTCTAGACAGAGCAAATAAGACAACATAAGGAGATTAAGGGGATACAAATGGGAAAGGAAGAAGTCAAGCTTTCCCTATTTGCAGATGACATGATAATATACTTGAGTGACCCCAAAGTTTCAACCAAGGAACTGATACAGCTTATAAACACCTTCAGCAACATAGCAGGATACAAAATCAACTCAAAAAAATCAGTAGCCCTCCTATATACAATTGACAAACAGGCTGAGAAGGAAATCAGAGATACATCACCCTTTACAATAGCCACAATTGATATAAAATACCTTGGGTTAACACTAACCAAGCAAGAGAAGGACCTGTATGACAAGAACTTTAAGTCCCTGAAAAAAGAAATTGAAGAAGATGTCAGAAAATAGAATGATCTCCCATGCTCATGGATAGGCAGGATTAACATAGTAAAAATGGCAGTCTTACCAAAAGCAATCTACAGATTCAATGCAATCCCCATCAAATACTAACACAATTCTTCACAGACCTGGAAAGAATAATACTCAACTTCATATGGAAAAACAAAAAACCCAGGATACCCAAAAGAATCCTGTACAATAAAACAAACTCAGGAAGAATCACGATCCCTGGCCTCAAGCTCTACTATAGAGCTACAGTAATAAAAACAGCTTGGTACTGGCATAAAAGCCAACATGTTGACCAATGGAATGGAATTGATGACCCTGATGTTAATCCGAACACCTATGAATATATAATTTTTGACAAAGAAGCCAAAAGTGTACAATGGAAAAGAGAAAGCATCTTCAACAAATGGTGCTGGCATAACTGGAAATCAATGTGTTGAAGACTTCAAATAGATCCATATCTGTCACTGTGCACAAAACTTAAGTCGAAGTGGATCAAAGACCTCAACATAAATCCAGCTACTCTGAACCTGATAGAAGAGAAAGTAGGAAGTAGTCTTGAATGCATTGGCATAGGAGATCACTTTCTAAATATACCACCAGTAGCGAAGACACTGAGAGAAACAATCAATCAATGGGACCTCTTGAAACTGAGAAGCTTTTGTAGAGAAAAGGATACAGTCAACAAGGCAAAGTGACAGCCTACAGAATGGGAAAAGGTCTTTACCAACCCCACATCTGACAGAGGACTGATATCCAGAATATATAAAGAACTCAAGAAATTAGACATCAAACTGCCCAACAGTCCAATTAAGCTATAGAACTAATCAGAGAATTATCAATTGAGGAAACTCAAATGGCTGAAAGACATCTAAGGAATTGCTCAACATCCCTAATCATCAGGGAAATGCAAATCAAAACGACTCTGAGATAACACCTTACACCTGTAAGAATGACTAAGATCAAAAACACTGAAGACAGCTTATGGTGGAGAGGATGTGGAGCTAGGGGAACTCTCCTCCACTGCTGATGGGAATGCAAGCTTGTACAACTACTTTGGAAATCAATATGGTGCTTTCTTAGAAAATTGGGAATCGCTGGGCGGTGGTGGCGCACGCCTTTAATCCCAGCACTCGGGAGGCAGAGGCAGGCAGATCTCTGTGAGTTCGAGGCCAGCCTGGTCTCCAAAGCGAGTTCCAGGAAAGGCACAAAGCTACACAAAGAAACCCTGTCTCGAAAGAAAAAAAAAAAAGAAAATTGGGAATCAATCTCCCCCAAGACCCAGCTATACTACTCTTGGGCATATACCCAAGGAATGCTCAATCATACCACAGGGGCACTTGCTCAGCTATGTTCATAGCAGCATTATTTGTAATAGCCAGAACCTGGAAACAACCTAGATGCCCTTCAACTGAAGAATGGATAAATAAAATGTAGTACATATACACAATGGAATACTACTCAGTAGAGAAAAACAATGACATCATGAGGTTTGCAGGCAAATGGATGGATCTAGAAAAAATCATCCTGAGTAAGGTAACCCAAACTCAGAAAGACAAACATGGTATGTACTCACTCATAGGAGGATACTAGATGTAAAACAAAGATGACTAGACTGCTACTCACAACTCCAGGGAGGCTACCTAGAAAACAGGTGCCCAAGAAAGACACAGGGATGCCCCAATGACAGAGAAATGGATGAGGTCTACATGAACAACCTGGACATGAGTGGGGGTAATGAAGGGCAAGGGTTGAGGGAAAGGGAGCTTAGGCGACCAGGAGATCCTAGCTAAATCAAGAACAGGGAGGGAGAACAAGGAATAAGAAACCATGATAAATGAAGACCACATGACAATAGGAAGAAACAAAGTGCTAGAGAGGCCCACAGAAATCCACAAAGATACCTCCACAATAGACTACTGGCAATGGTCAAGAGAAAGCCCGAACTGACTTACTCTGGTGATAGGATGGCCAAACACCCTAATTGTCGTGCTAGAAACCTCATCCAATGACTGAGGGAACCGGATGCAGAGATCCATGACCAGGCCCCAGGTGGAGCTCCAGGAGTTCAATTGGCGAGAAAGAGGAGCATTTGTATAAGCGAGAATTGTTGAGACCAAGATTGGAAAAAGCACAGGGACAATTATCCAAACGAATGGAAACACATGAACTATGAACCAATGGCTGAGGAGTCCCCAACTGGATCAGGCCCTCTAAATAGGTGAGACAGTTGATTGGCTTGATCTGTTTGGGAGGCATCCGGGCAGTGGGACTGGGACCTGTCCTCAGTGCATGAGCTGGCTGTTTGGAACCTGGGGCTTATACAGGGATACTTGGCTCAGCCTGGGAGGAGGGGACTGGACCTGCCTGGACTGAATCTACCAGGTTAAACTCAATCCTCAGGGGAGTCTTTGCCCTGGAGGATATGGGAATGAGGGGGGTGCTGGGGAGAAGGCAGGGGGGGCAGGAGGGGAAGGACAGGGGAATCTGTGGCTGATATGTAAAATTAAATTAATTTATAAAATAAAAAAAAGAAAACCAAAAAAAAATGCCATTCCTCCTAGACACTATTAAAAGAAGTCTCCTAGAGTGGTGAGTGGTTGAGCAGGTAATCCCATTTCCCAGGAAACATTGCAACCTAAGTTATTGCACACTAACAACAGAACTAACTTCTTCAAGTTTTCCTCCAGTTTCTTCATGACAACTCTTTCAATAAGAAAATGCACAGGGAACAATGGGAGGGTTGAAATGAAAATGACAAGGCCCAAACAGTATTTGATCCCTTTGAGTAGGCAAAATCAATGAGACCACTGCTCAGTTGCTGAATATCATATATGTACTATTTTTGTCTTTAAAAAAATAATTCTTCATATTCTGTATATGACTTTTTTTAATCTATGAATAAAAACTAGTGTAGGTGGACACAGTAATTACAACACTGGGAAAGCTAAAGCAGGCAGATCTCTCTGAATTCAAAGCTACCCTGATGACATAGCAAGTTACAGTCTAGCCAGGGTTATATACTGAGACTGTATCTCAAAACAAACAAACAAACAAAAAATCCACTGAAGCCACCAAGAACCAGAAAATACCAGATTTAGACAGTGACCATTGGCAATATAAACAAAAGCACAATTTCTGACCAGCGACTTAAACATTGGCTGTGATGCTCAATATCTCAATTAAATGACCAAATCACTGAATGTGTTCATTATGAATGCTCATAAGATCTATGGAGAAAGGAAATTTTAACTGCCTTAGAGAAATCCAAGAACACTCAGGAAATTCTGTAAAAACTTGTTAATGACTCTATACATTATCAAGCCAGAATAAATGTAGATGAAAAATAAACCATAGAAAGGCCACATGTATATTTACATTGGTAAAACTGAAGAGAGTAAAAGTAGATAATTAGAACATGGAATAACAGGAGTTGAGTTTTCTAATAAGGGAAGCAAGTTTTTTGCTTGGAAAGAGGTCAAACCAAATCTGTGCTATGATGATTTCCTAGTATTTAAGATACAGCTTTCATAATTCCATGATATTATTATCTCCTTTTCAAATAAAAGGAAATTTTTTAAATGGCAGAATTTTTTTTCTTTTTGTATAATAACATGGGAGAAAAGGAAGAGCATCACTGTAAGAATATATATTGTAAAAATTCACTATAGGATTTTAATAGTTTTATATAATTCTCTGAGCACAGATAATTGTCACAAAAGACTCATTGAAATTCAGGACATAGCCATAGAACCAATGTTTCATGACCTTAGCCAATTAAAAATCTTCCATGAGTTCTCATGTAAAATTACCAGGTAAATAGTTTAATTAAAAGGGAGATTCTCTTACCATCAAAATGGGTTTGCTTCTTAATTTCCATGCATAACAGACAAGTGATTTTTGCTTTATTATTAGTGAAATTATTAGTTGTTCACTTAACTGTCAACTGTTTGTTTGGGATCCTGCATGAATTGCACAACCTTATAAATTTAATACTTTATACCTGGGGCAGTAGTCTTGAGAGGTGGGGTAACTTAGGAGTGATAAGTAGAAAAGGGTGAGTTGATAGCATCCTAAGATAGCCAGAAGTAGATTCCAACTATAAAGGAGGTCCCTCTTAGTCTTTGATGTGATCCATATTCTCCCACCACTCTTAAATTCTGCAACAAGATAATCCCAAACAATGAATCTTTCCAAGTCTGCTTTCTGCTGTTTTAATAAGACAGTATGACCAAAAGCAACTTGAGTAGGAGTTTATCTTACATTTCCTGGTAACAGTTGATCAGTGAGGGTAGTTAGGGCAAGATCATAGGGACAGGAAGTAAATGAGAGACCATAGGGTAATGCACCGTTATTGGTTTACTTTCCAAGGCTTGCTCAATTGCTCTTATACATTCCAGGAGGGCTAATGGGGTCCTTCAGGTACCAGCTCGTATGGCCCCTTTCAGGGTCGAGAAAAGATGCTAAAACAAGCAAGGGAAACCTAAGGATCTGAGGGCAAAGGAATGAATCAGCTCACAGTGTACTTCTTTGCATGTCTTTTTATTCTGTCTTTTTTTTTTTTTTTTTTTTTTTTTTTTGGTTTTTCGAGACAGGGTTTCTCTGTGTAGCTTTGTGCCTTTCCTGGAACTCACTTGGTAGTCCAGGCTGGCCTTGAACTCACATAGATCCGCCTGGCTCTGCCTCCCAAGTGCTGGGATTAAAGGCGTGTGCCACCACCGCCTGTCCCCTGTCCACCTCTTAACATTTCAAATCTTCTCTCCCAACCATCACACTCATTCACTGAGACTCTAGAAGAGTTACTACCCTATCCAATACATATGCAGGAAGGAGCACTACCTCGGGCCACTTATACATGGTATATAGATGGTAGCGCCTTCCTATAGGAAGGAGTACATGGAGTAGGATATGCAATCATCTCAGACACCATAGTGGTCAAAACACAAGCTCTTCCAGCCCATACCACAAATCAGCAGGCTGAATTGATAGTTCTAACCCATGCTCATCAATTAGGAAAGAGACAACCTCAAAAACTATATACAGACCTGTCTGCCTCTGGTCTCAGAATAATGAGACCTCAACAACCTGTCAAAGCTCATGCCCCACCCTATCAGGTCATGCTCTAACTTCTTATCCTTCTACTTCTTCCCACTCACTCATATTGCTGTCAAACTCTACATTTGGAGATTTAAGGTTCAGGAGACATATGCCCAGCAGTTCAACCAGACCACTCATGTGATAGGGTCTGGAGATTGCTAGAAACATAATGTATATGCAGGAAGACACTCTGCCTGTTATGAAGAATGGGGAATCTTTTACATTCTGATTAAGGGCCCATAGCACCCCAACTGGAAAATGGGAGGCAGTGGGAAGCTTTACTATAGCATCTATCAAACCCATCCACCAGATATGCTCAAAATATATAGAGCACACATTCCACTCTCTCAACCCCTAGGAATAGATAGAGAAGTGGTCCAAGCTCCTCAAAGGTTCTTACACCCTTAATGTCACCCTTTCTTGATCCTACCTCCTTGTTCTATTCACTTGATATCTCTATACAGTGGATCACTAATAGTCAGATATGGAAATGGATTCTACCCTTCTTATCCCCTCTTTTCTTCCTTTTCTTGGTCCTACTCATTGCACCCTGCCTCATAAACCTCTTGGCTAGATTTCTTCAGCAACAGACCCAAAATATTTCTAACCAACTCTGAACCAGTTAATATTACAGAATTACCAGGCCCTATCAACAAAGCCAGAGATCTGCAGAACCTAGTTAAATCCTGAAGAAGAAGATCAAGATTGTCCCAAGAAACTCGACAGCCCAATTCAGCAGGAAGCAGTCTAATGATAACTCCACTCCCTTTCCAAATCCCAGCTGCTTATTATTAAACAAAAAGGGGGAATGTAGGGAAAGGGGTCTGGCTAAAGAAATCCACCCTGACCCTGGAGCCCAGAACTAGAGAAAGATGACTCAGATAAGGCCAGTGAAAGAAACACAGTTTGACTCAAATCAGAGCCATCTCTGCCCCTGGCCAACTAACTTGTGAAACCAACTAATCACAGAGCAGGACAGCAGAATCCTGGCCCTGGGGCCCAGTACCAGGGAAAGAAATACAACCTGGGTTTGGGACCTGAGCCAGAGAAATGAACCAAGGAAATATGCCCTGACTCTGAAATCAGTACCAAAGAAACACTCTTGATCCCTAGAATCAGAGTCAGTAAAAGAAATGTGCCCTGGCCTTAGAATTAGTGTAAAAAAAAAAAAAAAGCTAAATAAGGCCAGTGAAAGAAACACAGTTTGGCTCAAATCAGAGCCATCTCTGCCCCTGGCCAACTGACTTGTGAAACCAATCAATCACAGGACAGGACAGTAGAGCCCTGGGCCCCAAGTCAACCCCTGGTTGACTCCACCCCCAAGATATCCTATGTAAACTGCCCTGCCTGGTCAGTTAAAAAGAGCTGTTCTCTCCACTCTGGTAGAGGCAGCCACTAGGAAATCCATCAAGTAGGAATTGAGCAAAGCTCAGCTGTAGCAACTCTCCAGGAGAGGAGCAGGATTGCTATATCCTGCAGGGAGATCATCCCCCATCACACCAGGTCTAGCCTGACTATCCTGAACAGTCAGGATACCCTTCCCTGCAGAGCTCTCCTGGCAGCTCCAGTCCTGACTTTCCCAAACTGTCAGGATACCCTTCCCTGATGAAGTAGTTCCAGGCCTGACCCTTCCGAGCAGTCGAAAAATTCCCTTCCAGGGTTGGGCTGCCTCTTGGCAGCTCCAGCCATCAGAGCTCCAGGTATCCAGGACACCTCCATGGCAGAGCTGTCCTGAGCAGCTTGGGGTGTCAAGGATACCTGGCCCTCTAGGGTTGAGCTGCCTCTTTGCAGCCACCAGAGCTGTCCTAGGCAGCTCAAGGTGTTTCCAGACTCCCAGGTAGTCAGGACACCTTTACCCAGAGTTGCAAAACTCACATTTTGGTGCCAAAACCTGGGACCAAACCCACAGAGTTGCAAAAAAAATTTACTTACATGACTTAATCTAAATTGAAGTATGTTATGAAATATTAAGATAAAGATCAAAATATAATCTAAGAAGTATCTGAAAGGTAAAACATACTATAAAAGATTAGAGGATGCTTGTCAGCACCAAGACAGGTGAATATGTCAAGGCAAAGTTACTTAAAATGTTGTTATATGTGATGAATTCCAAGTTTTGTTTTATTAAATTAGCATGTGGATGTCAAGAAAACAAGTCAGACACAATGAAAAACATACCTGAATTGAATAAGAATAAACAATAAATCATGAAAGAAAAATAGTCTTACCCACAGAGACCAGGTTGCTATAGTTCTCCAATATCATATCCCTGTACAAAGCCCACTGTGTAGAGTCCAGACATTCCCATGCCTCCTGAGAGAAGTCGATGGCCACATCCTCAAATGTCAATATGCCCTGTCATGAAAGATAACAGTTTTATCATGTACCTAGGTGTAAGGTTCTTTACTTCACCTAAGGAAACATAAGTAAAGTACAGAAATTAATCTGTTTTTATGTAAGCATTATTTTAAAAGATATACTCTAAATTATAGTCTATACTAACAAAACTGTATACTGGAAATATGAAAGGTCAAATGATGTAAGACCAAAATAGCTGTTAGATTCATTGGCTACAATGGGATCTGTGAATGAGAGGCAAATTATTTTTATGTGTTATTCTAGGCAAACTCAATGTAAATCAACAGTTAAGGCCCTCCATTCCTCTCAAAAAATTGTTGCTGGTAGAACAGGTGAAAATGACCTGTATCAATGCAACTATAGCTAAATACACTGCCCAGATCAGGATGTGGAGCAAGAGGCAGAACTGCCATATCAAGATAGAAGGAGAGATTCTTCCTGCACATGGTTCCAATGACATCAGTGGGAAAGACCAGGAAAGGACTGTCTCCTATGCCCTTACAATGACACCACATGTGAAGTGAGCTGGAGAGAGACCAGGTTCTAAGGTCTGATTACATGCTGGGTTCACTTTGGGTAAACAGATAAGGGACAAGTGCAGGCAGTAGATTGAGTAGATGATGCATGCCATGCAATTCTGAAGTTGACTCCCCTGAAGTTTCAGTGTTCCATGCTTTAAGGAAACAAGAAGAGTATGAGAACTGATGTCCACAAGTTTACTCACCACAAATGTACCAAGAAATCAACAACAACAACAACAAAAGAAATTTATTAAATTGCTCTGTAGACTGCAATCCCACAGTCTGGTTTTCTAGATTTGATCCAGAGTTACAAACTACAACTTTTGCTTCAGCACAGTTTGCTATGTGAAGCTACACAAGGATAGAAGGAAGCAAAAAAGAGGACACCAATGGCATGCCCTGATTAACAGTGTAATACATTATTCATTGTACTTTCCATATTCTCTATCTCTCATAATTCTCTAACATATTAACTAATATACACACATATCTTAACTATTTTCTTTTACCTTTTATGTTGGTATATTATTTACTTAGGTTTTATGGCTTTTCTGTGTTCTGTAATGCACTGTTGTCTTTATTCTTACTCTTTAAACCTTGTTGTTTCCCTCTCGTTTCAATATTATCTTTTCTGTCCCTCTTTCCCATCCTCTGCTCTCTCATTTCAGGTGTAGCCTCCTGTAGCTGGAAGTTTTCCTGTGTATCAGCCAGCTAGTGGTCAGGGCAAATCTTTCCCACTCATGGCCTGCTTATAAAATAATCACTCAGAAATTACATTGATTATAACTGCTTGGCCATTAGCTCAGAATTATTACTGACTAGCCCTTACACTTAAATTAACCCATAATTCTTACCTATGTTTAGCCACATGGCTTGGTGACTTTTTTCAGTTCTGCCATGTCGTCTTGCTTCCTCTGTGTCTGGCTGGTGACTGACTGACTCAGCCTTCCTCTTCCCAGAATTCTCCTTGTCTACTTATCCCACCTATACTTCCTGCCTGGCTACTGGCCAATCAGCATTTTATTTATCAACAAATCAGAGCAACACACATTCACAGCATACAGAAGGAAATTCCACAGCAGCCTCCAATAGCTTTGGTAATGTTAAACACTGTAGATCCTAATAATATTGCTAGTTTACTTCTATCTATATTTTCTCTTTGAATTATCATTAGTTGGTTTAATACTGATTTCTGACATCAAACAAATGATCTTCCATTCAGATCATAAGTTATTTTTAAGGTATACTCTACTCTCCTTGTCATTTTATCAATTCAAAGTTTCATAAACAAACTTGATGTTTTTAAAGAATCCTTTCAGTGTTTGTGATTTTCTATAACTTAATAATTTCCACTTATAGTATCTTGAAGAAAAAAGTCACATAGTAACTGGTTTTGGAAAGCTCAGTCCTAAGTGGGACACCTTTATCACCAAAATGAAGGGAATATTGCAAGAGAAGTATCAGAATGTTTATAAGAGCTAGAGGAGGCCCCAGCTGACTGGAAGACAGCCACCCAGGGTCCCCCACATCCTGGTTGGTAGGAAGGCAGCCACCCCTGCCTGATGCTTAGCTGCTCAGATTGGGGCTAGCCAGCCAGGGCCCCCAGGAAGACAGCCACTCAGTGTCCCCAAGACTCCAACTGGTGGGAGGACAGCCACCCAGGGCCCTTAAGGCCCCTACTGGCAAGAAGACAGCCACTTGGGTTCCTCCAGGCCACAACTGGCTGGAAGACAGCTACCTTGGTCCTCAAGGCCCTAAATGGCAGGAAGACAGCTGCCCCTAGTGAAGCTTAACTGCTCAGATAAGGGCTAGCCAGCCAGGGCCCCCAAGACCCTGCCTGGCAGGAAGACAGCTACCTCTAGATCCTGGTTGGCAGGAAGACAGCCACCCTGCCTGTTGCTTAACTGCTCAGATGGGAGCTAGTTGGCCAAGGTCCCCAAGGCCCTGGCTGGTGGGAAAATAGCCACCTGGGGGACCTCCAGGCCCTGGCTGGCAGGAAAACAGCCACCCAGGGTCCTTGGGCCCAGGCTGGAGGGACAGCCACACCTACCTGATGCAGGTTCACTCAGCAGCCTGGGTCTTTGGGCATGTGGGCCCCTCATTTTGAGAAAATAAGGGGTGGAGAATTGGGAGAGTTAAAGAAACAGAATGGTTCATACGCCAAGGAAGGACACATAAAGCAAGAAGGTAGATGAAGACTGGGCAGATGTTGGAAGCCAGCTTGCCACCTGGGTCTATGGCAATGACAGTGAGGAGCAGACTGAGGAAGGAGGTCTACTTACCACCTGGGACCATTGCGATGTCCGGATCAGGCTGCTACCAAGGGCCATGTGTGGGTCTTGGGTCCTAAAGTGGCCAGGGTCTATGTTGATTGATATCCCTGCCTCCTGTTGCTGTCAAGTGTCATGCTGACTCCAGGGTTTCTGACCACCTCCTGGGTCTGATTTCAGGTCCACAAGCCATGCTGCTACTGGGCTGTACTGATCTGGGTAACCTTTTCAGTCACCTGGCGACAACCAGGCCTAGGCTGATGCCAAGGACCATGTCTTTGCCCTTGGTCCTACACCAGCTGAAGTATATGTTGATGCACATGTCCCCACAGTGCCACCAAAGGCCACATGAAACCTGGGGTCTGGGCTAAATCTTGAGGCCTTGTTGGTCTCCAGGATCCATGCTGCCATCAGAGCCATCCTGATCTGAGTTCACAGAGCTACCACTGGGAACAAGGATTTTGACCAGACTAAGCTGCTGCATGAGGCCATGTCTGGGTCCATGGCCCAACAGCAGCTGGGGTCTACACTGAACTCTGTAGTTGCCATTGGGATGCAAACAGAGCCAAATATCTAGGCTGGAGCCTGTGGCTTGGGTGGAGTCAGGGAGACCATGCCACAGCAGGGGCCATTCAGATGTGGGAAGCCTGTGCTTCCACCAAAGCAAAAGTGTCATCTGGGCCTAGGTTGCCTTCCAGGGCCATATGTCAGGGTCTATTGCCCAACTACAGCTGATGTCCAATGCTCTTGTTGCCATTGAAGGCTATGCAGACATGCAAGATCAAGGGCCAAGTTAGTGTCTAAGGGCCATGCCTCTACTGGGGACAATGGTGATGTTCAGATCAGCTGCTGCTAAGGATAATGATGGGGTCCATGGTACCACTGTGGCTGGGGGTCTGACCTGAGGTCTGGGTCTTGCATTGCAACTAATGGTCATGCAGAGTCCCAGAGTTGGGGCCACAACCTGAGGCCTTGGTGGTATCTGGTGACCACATGGCTACTGTAACCATTCCCATCTGGATGGCCATTAATTCCACCCAGAGCCAAGATGTCCTACAGGCCTAAGCTGCTGCCAAGGGCTATGTCTGGGTATATGGTCTAGCCACAGCTGGGATCTGTGTTGGTGTCTGTAACCAGTGTAACCTCAGGAGACCTTAGGAACCATGAGAGATTAAATCGGAGGGCTCTATTGAGCCAGTCCCCACCAACACCACTGCCCTGGAAAAGCTGGACTAGCCTCTTGTAGGCCACTACAGCAAGAGAGCTGGCCCTTGCATTCAGGAGAGAGGGCCCTCACCCCTAACCATAGGCAAGGATGAACCTAAACAGGGGGCATGCATGTAAGGGAGCTAACTCTGCCAGCACAACCAAGTGACTCAATATGACCTGCCTGGCTGACATCCAGGCCCACAAATGGGCTTTGTTTTGATCCTGCTTAGCATCTACCCCATCTAGGTCCTGATGAGGCTTGTGAAGGGACTGGTCCTGCTGAATGATACCCACAAGATCTCCAAGACACAGGATATCCAAGAAGAGCTCTAGCAAGGATCTGGTGAAGATACTGTACCAAAAACTAGAAGCTTTAAACCAGACCAATGACTCACTGCAAGGAACAGTTGTCACTCAAGCTGATAGAACAAAGGGGGTATACCAAATGACACACTGAAGCCTCCAATGCCATCAGGACAGATAAAGAGGTGATGGAGAGTCAAGAGAGAAGGAAAAGAAGAAGTTTTTCTCTTTCTGGTGCAGTTTTCATTCTGTTATGGTTTATTAGTTCTTTGTTGTTTTTGTTCTTGCTTTTATTTACTTGCTTGCTTTTTTTTGCTTTCTTTCATGAGGAGATGCAATAGGAATGAGGGGATGATGGGGGTTAGGGAGGTGAACAGAATTGGGGTACATGATGAAAAACCCCCAAAGATTCAACAAAGAATGTTAAAAAAAAATAGTGGGAATACTTGGCATGTGTTTATACCTTCTTATACGTTTAACAAAATCCTAAAATATTGAAAAATATAAAGAATACAATAAACAAAAACATTTTAAATAAAAAAAAATAGCCAGAGGATTTGGAGGTAAATTCCGTGTTTTGGATATGAGACAGCCAATATAAATATGAACTTAAAACAGATGCATATAAATTCAAAATACCTGTAGAAAATGGAACTGTTCAGTGTTCCCTTCTGGAGAGAAGAGGGTCTTACAAGTCTTCACATTTCTTTGAGAAGCAAGCAATTAGCCTTAAATGGTTGCTTGTAGAGGAGAAGTCATTTTCTTCAGTGTAGTAAATTGGTAAATTGGAGATGCCACAGTCAATAGTAACTTAACCAAGTTCATTCAAAGAACCTTAAAATTTTCAGTGGGTCCAAATAAAAAGACAAAAGCATGTGAGAGGTACTAGTTGTGTAAAAGAAAATCAACTGGATTTGAAAGTAAATAAGAAAATATATAGAGGTGAATATGATCAGAATAAATTATGTACATGTGTGAAATTATCAAAAACAGAAATTGTGTGTTTAAGATCTAAGTAAATAAAAACAAAAAGAAAAAAGAAATAAAACAATCCTACAAAAGTAACTGTAAAATCCTGTCTCCTGGACATGACATAAGTAATGTACACATCAATTAGTGGCAGCAATGGTTGCCTATACAAAACCTATGTAAGATCAAGCCAATATAAGATTTCCTGTGTAGGTGAGGAGGTTACCCTTGAGGTCCCTCACCTGGGTAAGGAGCTACTGAAATTTGGTTGCCACTGGGAAAATGGGGTAAATGTGTCCAATACCAACTCACCATGTCACTGTGGATAGCCCTCTATGAATTTGCACATGAACTGTACTACCTAGATTCACTGGTCTATTACTAACAATAACAAAAAGAAGAAAATTAGACTTTATAAGAAGGAAGGTAAATGAATTGGGGGATCATAGGGTCAATTCATGAGAGAAAGTGCAGTATAGATAAGATTGAAATACATTGTAAAAAAATGTATGAAATTCTCAAAGACTACATAGAAGGATTGTTTTTACAAAGATTTGCCTCCATGATACCACACCCAACCTATCTACCTAGCAAAGTATCTTTGTACAGGGTCTAGCTAATTGACTTTGCCCACCACAAACCTAGATCACTTTGCAAAGATTCAAACGTGGTGAGTAATCAAGCCTCTATCTGCTCTCCAAAACTGACTAACCTAATAAAAGTTTGCCAATGAGAATTACTCTGATGAAACACAGGAAATAGACTTTAATGAACAGTCACGAATTTCATGGAATAATTCAAGGATGAAAATGAAAATACAAAGAAACAGATCAAAGAAGTGAAAGAGATAAATTTAAGTCATCTAAGTGATGCCCCAAAGAAACACAACGTTAAGGCTGATGAAAATAACAAAAACAATACACAACCTGAGAAGGGGATTTAATAAAGTGATAGAAACACTGAAGAAGATGCAAACTAAAATAAAGATGGAATGGGTAAACTCAATAATACAATTAGAAGACTAAAAGAAAAATCTTACAAGTATTATAGTTCAAGAAAAACTAAAGAAAAGGGCCTAAAACAAAGAAAGAAGAAGTGTGAAAACTTTTAAAAAGCAGAAAAAAATATACAGGAAATGTGAGACACCAGGAAACACTCAAACCTTAAAATTATACGTATAGATGAGGGAGAAGAATCCCAATCAATGCACACACAAGACTTCAACAAGATTGTAGGATAAAACTTCTCACAAACTAAGGAAATTTATATCCATACAGATAAATAATGCACAGGGAGCATCTACCAGATAAGGCAAGGATGGAAAATCTCCATGGCATATCACAGCTAAAATACTCAAATCAAAATAAGAAAAGTATACAGAAAGCTGCAAGACAAAAAAAGATCCCTTGCCACATAATAATCAAAACACCAAACACATAGAAAAAGACAGCATATTAAAAGCTGCAACAGAAAAAAGGCAAAATACATATAAAGGCAGACCTATGAGAATTACATCAGATTTCTCATTGGAGACACTAAAAGCAGAAGGGCCTGGACAGGTGTAATGCAGACTCTAAGAAACTACAGATGCCAGTCCAACAAAACATTCAATCACCATAGATGGAGAAAACAAGATATTCCATGATAAAGTCAAAATTAATCATATATACACAAATCCAGCCCCATAGAAGGTGCTAGAAGGAAAGCTACAACCCAAGGAGGTTAACTACATCCATAAAAACACAAGCAATAAGCTGGGCAGTGATGGTGCATGCCTTTAATCCTAGCACTTCAGAAGCAGAGGCAGGCGGATCTCTGTGAGTTCCAGACCAGCCTGGGCTACAGAGTGAGTTCTAGGAAAGACTCCAAAGCCACACAGAGAAACCCTGTCTCAAAAAAATCAAAAAGTAAAAAACCACAAGCAATAAATAATCTCAATTTGGCACAACCCAAAGAAGAAAAACACATACACATGCATTGCACCACATACTACCACCACCAATGGCAACAAAATAACAGGAATTAGCAATCATTTATTATTGATATCTCTTAATATCAGTGGACTCAAGAAAAAGACACAACTAACAGAATAGATGCAAAAACAAGATCCATCTTCTCCTGAATACTAGAAACATACCTCAATGCCAAAAGTAGATATTACCTCCGTGTAAAGGGCAGGAAAAAGAATGTCTGACAAAATATTCTCCAAAACCAAGCTGGTGTAACTATTCTAAGGGCTAACAAAATACACTTCAAACATAAATTAATCAAAAGAGATAGGGAAAGACACTTCATACTCATCAAAGGAAAAAATCCATCAAAATGATATCTCAATTTTCAACATCTATGCCCCAAACTCAAGGACACCCACATTTGTAAAGGCAACACTGTGAAAGCTTAAATCACACATTGACAGTGGGAGAATTCAATACCCCACTCTCACCAATGGACAAATCATTCAGACAAAAACAAAACAGAATAGTGGAGCTAACAGAGTTCATTAACCAAATGGCTCTAATAGATATCTACACAACACTCCACCTGAACACAAAAGAATACACTTTCTTCTAGGGACCTCATGAAGCAGTCTCCAAAACTGACCACATAATCAGTCACAAAGCAAGTCCCAAGAGATATAAGAAAATTGAGATAACACCCTGCATGCTATCAGACTATCACGGGTTAAAGCTGAAACAACAGAAAGCCTAAAAATTCATGGATACTGAACAACTCTCTACTAAGTAACCACTGGGTCAAGAAAGAAGTAAAGAAGGAAATTTAAAGACTTCCTATAAGTCAATGAAAATCAATGCACAATAACCAAACTTATAAGACACAGCAAAAGCAGTGCTAAGAGAAAAGTTCATAACACTAAATGCCTGCATAAAGAATTTGGAGAGATCAAGCCGGGCGGTGGTGGTGCACGCCTTTAATCCCAGCACTCGGGAGGCAGAGGCAGGCGGATCTCTGTGAGTTCGAGGCCAGCCTGGGCTACCAAGTGAGTTCCAGGAAAGGCGCAAAGCTACACAGAGAGACCCTGTCTCAAAAAACAAACAAACAAACAAACAAACAAACAAAAAAAAAAAGAATTTGGAGAGATTTCATACTGGCCACTTAAAAGCACACCTGAAAGCTCTAGAAGAAAAAGAAGCAAATGCACCCAAGATGAGTAGACAACTGGAAATATTCAAATCAATAAAATAGAAACAAAAAGAACAGTATAAGATTCAATGAAACAAAGAGTTGGTTCTTCAGAAAATCCACAAGAAAAGAAAGCCTAGTACTGTAAGACAAATTGCTAAACGGTCTTATTAATTAAAAAAAAAAATACCCTGAGCCAGGTACTGGGGTGAAAACTGAAAGATCAGAGGAATAGGACAAGCCACAGCCAACCTCACCTTACCAACTCCTCAGCCTCCAGAGAGAGCTACTTCTTGTATACTCACACCTATATCCTTTCTGTGCCCTGGCATCTGACTTCCTCTCTCCACCCAGCTACATCACTTCCTCTTTCTGTCCACCTCTATCACTTCCTGTCTGTCTGTACAGACCTCCAGACCTCTATGGTTAACTAGTGCTGGGAATTAAAGGTATGTGCCACCATACCTGGCTCTGTTCCTAGTGTGGCCTTGAATTCACAGAGATCTGAATTAATCTCTGCCTCCCAAATGCTAGGATTAAACGTGTGTGCTACCACTGCCTGACTTCTATGTTTAATATAGTGGCTGGCTTTTTCCTCTGATTTCCAAGAAAGCTTTATTTATTAGAGCACAAATAAAATATCACCTCATTTCCCCTTTTTTATTCAAAATTTTAAAAAGTTATAATATAGGAAAAACCTATATTATACAATAAGTACAATAACTATATACAATATATATAGGCAATAAATGTCTAGTCCATTTGCATTTGACAAATTCAGAGAAAATATTCCATTATCTATCCTATCTTTGTGAATCCAAAGGATTGTATCTAATTTACCTTCTATCCTAATTTGCATTACCAGAACTATCTTTTGATGTCTTTCAAATTTATACACTTTATACCTCTTTAGTGAGTTTCTTTCCTAAAATTGTTAACAAGGAAAACTAGAACTAGAACTATATAATCTTCAACTCCCTCAGAGATGCAAGAAGAAAATAATATTTCTAATTAAACAGGAAGTACAAACAAGTGACTTCCAAAACATGTGAGTTATGACAGAAACATCCAGCTGCCTAGACAGTCACCCAAATTATTCTGCAATGTTGGGGCATCCATTCTTTGGCCTACAGGCTTAGCATATCTGACAGACTCATCTGTGAAGCAGGATTTTCTAAAGAGCCTTCCAACCTTGTCTTGGCAAGGATCAGCAGTCCTTTTGTGTCATGCTTGTCCATTTTGAACAGCATACTGTCAGCAGTACAAAGGCACTTTCCTGCCCAGTAGCTAACTTTTGCCACAAAGAAAGTAAATTCCATATTAAGTTCCTTCAATGCCCATCATCTTCTCTGAAGTACACTGGTGCTGCCAGGAGTATGCCAGGATTTATGACATATCTCATAGTCATAAAAAAAGAATATATGTTATTAAAACATCTTAAATGCCAGATTCTGTAGATCTCTGAAGTGTTTTAAGATGACCTGTCTATCTAAAATATATTTGTTTGACCTTGAAAACATACCTAATATGACTACAAGTTCAATTGTAATAGGTGACTAAATAATTGCTTGCATTTCTTTTTTCTAATTAGTTGGTAATAGTAACTTTCAAGGACTAGGAATTTGCATTACATTATTAAATGAGCTGTATAGGTACAATACCTTGAAAAAGATTAGAAATATATGTACAGTATTTTCTAACAAATTAATCTCAAATTTGCATCAATATATAAAATTTGTATATAATATATAAAAATCTAATCCAATGTACAATATTTAAAACTAGTAGTTACTTTTTAAAAGTAGATTCAATAATCTACCTTTTTTTTTATCTTATATCCATATTCTCTTTTTTCTTTTCAGAGTAGATTCAATCATCTACCCTTTATCCATCATTTCTATATCTTTCTTTTCAGAGTAGATTCAATGATCTACCTTTTATTTTACCATACCTCTATCCTCTTTTTTTCTTTTCTTTTTTTTCAAACAAGAATCCTAAATCTAATCTCCTTTGTTTAGCCTTTTTCCTGACCATTAACAATATCAACTTGTAACCAACCATCCTAAACAATGACAATTATCCATAACCCATTGAAGGACCAAAAGCCACCCCCACCTCTTGGGAATGTGAGCATCGTGTTCTTAAAATTACTTCCTGATGTCTGAAGGTGAAGGCATCTTTAGGGGATCCTGAAAAGAAAAATTTTGGGCTAACCGTCAATCATGGGAGAGGTAGCTGTATCACTTATTGTCTAGTCTCTGCATAAGGGGAAGATGCAGGACTTGTCTCAAGTCCTTGCTTGTGTAATCTGTGAGGCTGGATCACCTCAGCTAGCCATCTCGAAATTGTCCTGAACAGTTTGTAGTCCAAAGCCAATCTTTGAGTGGTGTTTATCAGCTTAGTGGTATTATCATCATCCTGGTGGAATCATCATGGTGGGGTCCCATCATCTTTTTGGAGACTTCAGAGATTGCATTAGGAGTGGTCATTGTTCACTGTAGAAAATCTTTCCTGGGACAATTTTTCTAGATGATTTGTCCTCTTTCTCAAGATGTCTCATTTGTCTAGTGGTCTTCAGATTCCTTAGCTAGATGCCTTCATTCACCTGAAAGACAAAAACAAAACCCTTCCACAACTCGAACTTTGGAGAGTTTCCAAATCTAATCTTTATCAATTTTGATTAATGGTTTCTCATGAATTTTTTGTTCTCTCTTTTATAGCTGTTCTGTCACCCCGAGCAGTATTTTTTTATAATAGGTATTTGATTCTTTAATTGCTCTGGGAAGGGGTTTCTTCCATAATAACAGGAAAGTACTGAACAGAATTTGATATGGCAGACTGTGAGAGGCCCATGTTGATTCATTAGTTCAATGTTTGCCTTTACCACACCTTCTATATAATTCAGAAGGGGGAGGGGCATTCTGTTGCCATTGTTCCTTGAAAAAACATTGTTTCTAGGAATGCCCTGTTTATAGTCCCTTTTTAGGTGACCTTGTTTACTGAAATTAAAACACCTGACATTACTATTTTTCTTCAAACCTCTGGAAATCACCTATCCTATCCAAATATCATCATGGTCATGAGATTCAATTTTAATTGTATCTTGGATCTATTCCTCTAAGGGTGCTGATCTTGCCTATAACAGCCTAATTATCCTTTTGCATTGTGCATTAGCATTTTCAAAAGTCAGAGATTCAATTATTATCTGTCTAGCTTCTGAATTTGGTATTATTCTATTTACTGCCAAAGACACCTTTTATAAGAAATCAGTGAAGGTTTCTTTTGGGCCTTGTATAACTTTTGTAAATCACTCAATTTTTTTTCTTCTTCAATTCTGTCCCAAGCATTCAAGGCTGCCATTTGGCATAAAATTAAGGTGTGGTCATCATATATAGATTATCTTTGTATATCAGCATGACTGCCTTCTCCAATAAGTTTATCTCGAAAAATTTCCATACCTCTAGCCATACATCACTACCTCTAAGACCTCTGTAACCAAATCTTTCCCGTCTTGAGGGATAATTCAATTACAAGCTGACCGTGAATTTAACATTTGCTTCAGGAACAGAGAATGCACATCATATGACACTATAACTTCTTTGAATCTCCTCAAATCTAACATTTGCACAGAGGTCCAATCAGCTCGTACACAGCCTTGGGCATTTGGCAGTTCCTATATGGCTACTGGATAGATTAAGGTTGGCTATTTGAAAGCTCTAGGCTGTTTCTCTGTAATTGTATAATGTAATGCTAAGATTGGTTCACCTTTAAATTCCTCTATTTGGGTTTGAATTTCTCTATGATATGTTTTAACAAATTTTTCTAAAATTTTTATCTTGGTTAATAACTTTTTTAGTGATAAAACAGAAATGATCAAACAAATAATATTTATAATTGACATTACATCTATCCCATCAACATTAATTACCCTCTCATTTAGTTGTTCCATTTTCAAACTACCTAATATGTTATCAAGCAGAGATCAAATATCTGCCATTGTAAAAATGTTTCCCATTTTTTAATGGGGAAAAAATTCTCTTTTAACTAATTTCTCCCTTTAAGAAATCTTAACTGACTTACCAACTCTGCCAATTGCATAGCACAGCAGAAGCCCAAGTGGGTTTCAAGTGGGTAGCAGCCCGAGATGGGGATGCAAGGAAAGCCCACAAACCACTAGGAGAGAAGTGAAATATCCAGCCATGTGGGCTATGCAAGAGGAATAGCAAGCAGCTTTGGAGATCAGTCAACACAGATTGCCAGTCAGCATAAGCATGCCCAGTGAGCCTTGGAGAGGCAGAGCCCTGAGGTCCTGAGGTCCTGAGGACCTCGTGCTGTTATTGAGCATAGCTATACTTATTAAGCTCATGGTTACCACATCCCTCATAAACTATGACTTGTCTGAAAACTCTCAGGGGGTTTCAAGCCTATTATTGGGCAGTGTTACTGGAACTTAAATAATAGTGATTGACTTTTTCCAACCATTGCTGCTGGACAAGATGAATGATTCAACCACCACTGTTAGAAAGAATTTAAAAATGTATATTGTTAGTAAAGTTAGCTTAAGATGTTTTTGTTAATGGCTTTGATATAGAATATCATGGGGAAAAATTCAACTTTAGAAAGCTACACTTTTCTTACTTGAGCAATGGATTGTTAAGTTCAGGGAACAAAACAATGGCATTTAGGCTACTGTTGACTTCTTGTTCAGAAGGGTTGGTAATCAAAGGCAATGATTGATTCCTTGTACTTACTTTTGCCTTTGCCTGCCAGATATGATTTGATAAAAGATTGTTGATGAGTGGATACTCATTCTGAGGAGTTGAAGTAGAAATGACTGATTGTTTTTATATATACAAGTTTATATTTGTGATTCTTTAAGATTTTTATATTACCTTTTGATATAAATAATAAAATGACTAATCCTTTCTTTTTTTTTCCTTTTATTTTATTTTACAATACCATTCAGTTCTACATATCAGCCACGGATCCCCTTGTTCTCCCCCCTCCCGCACCCCTCCCCTTCCCCCAAGCGCACTCCCCATTCCCACCTCCTCCAGGGCAAAGCCTCACCCGAGGACTGAGATCAACCTGGTAGACTCAGTCCAGGCAGGTCCAGTCCCCTCCTCCCGGACTGAGCCAAGCGTCCCTGCATAAGCCCCAGGTTTCAAACAGCCAACTCATGCAATGAGCACAGGACCTGGTACCACTGCCTAGATGCCTCCCAAACAGATCAAGTCAATCAACTGTCTCACCTATTCAGAGGGCCTGATCCAGGTTAGGGGCCCCTCAGCCTTTGGGACATAGTTCATGTGTTTCCATTCGTTTGGCTATTTGTCCCTGTGCTTTATCCAACCTTGGTTTCAACAATTCTCACTCATATAAACCCTCTTCTTTCTCGCTAATTGGACTCCCTGAGCTCCACTCAGGGCCTCACTGTGGAGCTCTGCATCCAGATTCTCAGTCCTTGGATAGGGTTTCTGGCACAACTATTAGGGTGTTTGGCCATCCCATCACCAGAGTAGGTCAGTTCCGGCTGTCTCTCGACCATTGCCAGCAGTCTATTGTGGGGGTATCTTTGTGGATTTCTGTGGGCCAATCTAGCACTTTGTTTTTTCCTTTTCTCATGTGGTCTTCATTTACCATGGTCTCCTATTCCTTGTTCTCCCTCTCTGTTCTTGATCCAGCTGGGATCTCCCACTCCCACAGGCTCTCTTTCCCTCAACCCTTGCCCTTCATTACTCCCACTCATGTCCAGGTTGTTCATGTAGATCTCAGCCATTTCTCCGTCAAAATGACTAATCCTTTCAATAGAGCCTGACAGTAAAGAACTACCTGAGAAAAATATCTTGGTTGCTTACACTTTTTTTTTCTTACACTTTCTAATCTATAGCAAGTTCTTTAGACATAAATGCATGTGGATCCTTGGGAAAAAAATTTTCATCTGTAATGCATAAAATGTTTAATCATGTAAGGGAAATGAGAAAACACTCTATTTTTTACTTGTATTCACTGTAATCATCCACTTGCAATATACAGTTTAAACAAATTGTTATTTTTATATTGCTTAAACAGTTTTGCTGGGGTATAGAAACTGTAAGAAAAAATAAAGTTAGAAGGAAGACATCAGAAAAATACTAGAAGAAAAATATAAGGAAAGATGTAAAAGACAAACATCAGGAAAGAGGTAAGGGGAAAAAATAAAGAGAGACCCTTACATGTTGAAGATGTTTATGTTTATGTGTACTCGCACTCTTGCGTGAGTGTGTGCAGGCAAGGGTGTGTATTTTCCCCTTTTTTGCTGGTCATGAGAATTAGGTTTTGATCTGCTCATCAGCCCCAGAGAATTAGCATTTATTCTCTCAGATAAACAATTCAACTGTATAATCAGTTGCTGACTCCATACTTCCACTTCAGTTCCTGAGCTGCTGAGACCTGTCTCTTATCAGCAGTAGTGACAGAGTCCTGTTGCAAAGGCTCTCAGGGATGAGAAATATAGAGAAGAAAGAAGATAGCAAAGATAAAAGCTGGGTCAGGAGGTCCTGCCAAAGTCTTTCCTTATGTCAAGCATGTTTATTAAGAAGTACAACGTCTTATATACTATTTGAAGGAGAAAAAAACCAAGGCCAGAGGAAGCTAGGTCAGGCAATGTTGGTGAATAGAACATAGGATGCCTCAGACACAGCTGCCAAAGAACAGATGAATATGTAATATCTTTCCCTACCTATTCTGATTAGTTTTTGTTTGAAGCCTATTTTGTCAGATATAATATAGGTACATCTGCTTGCTTATTAAGTTCATTTGCTTTGACTATCTTTTTCCATCCTTGTAGCTGGAGTTTTCCTGGTCCCACCTAATTCTGTGGTTCTACAGATCTGCAGCCACTCAGACGCAAATGCAAACAGAGGCTTAATATTATTTATAACTGCATAATCATGACTCAGGCTTCTTCCTACCTAGATCTTACATCTTAAATTAACACATTTCTATAAATCTATACTTTGCCACATGGCTCATGGCTTACAGTATCTTTACATCTTATTTCTCATGGCGGCGGCTGGCAGTGTCCTCTCTGTTCTCCCTTTCTCCTTCCTCCTCTCTAGTTAGAATGCTCCACCTAACCCTATTCTGCCTCACCATTGGCTAAACACCTTTATGTATCAATCAATCAGAGCAATGTATTTTCACAGCATACAAAAAGACATTCCCCTATCACATCCTTTTCTCCTGAGGTGATGTCTATCCTTGATAACAATGTGTGTTTCTTACAGACTCCAAGAACACATCAAAACAATTATCCACCATGATCAAGTAGGCTTCATCCCAGGGATGCAAGGGTGGTTCAACATATGAAAGTCCATCAATGTAATACACCATATAAACAAACTCAAAGAAAAAAAAACCACATGATCATCTCATTAGATGGGGAAAAGGCATTTGACAAAATCCAAAACCCCTTCATGATAAAGGTCTTAGAGCAATCAGGAATACAGGGAACATACCTAAACATAATAAAGGCAATTTACAGCAAGCCAACAGCAAACATCAAATTAAACGGAGAGAAACTCAAAACAATTCCACTAAAATCAGGAACGAGGCAAGGCTGTCCACTCTCCCCTTCAGGAACATAGCAGGATACAAGATCAACTCAAAAAAATCAGTAGCCCTCCTATATACAATTGACAAACAGGCTGAGAAGGAAATCAGAGATACATCACCCTTTACAATAGCCACAAATGACATAAAATACCTTAGGGTAACACTAACCAAGCAAGTGAAGGACCTATATGTCAAGAACTTTAAGTCCCTGAAAAAGAAAATTAAAGAAGATGTCAGAAAATGGAAAGATCTCCCATGCTCATAGATAGGCAGGACTAACATAGTAAAAATGGCAATTTTACCAAAAGCAATCTACAGATTCAATGCAATCCCCATCAAAATACCAACACAATTCTTCACAGACCTAGAAAGAATAATACTCAACTTCATATGGAAAAACAAAAAAAAAAAACCAGGATAGCCAGAAGAATCCTATACAATAAAACAACCTCAGGAGGAATCACGATCCCTGACCTCAAGCTCTACTATAGAGCTACAGTAATAAAAACAGCTTGATACTGGCATAAAAACCGACATGCAGACCAATGGAATCTAATTGAAGACCCTGACATTAATCCACACACCTATGAACATATAATATTTGACACAAAAGCCAAAAGTGTACAATGGAAAAAAAGAAAGCATCTTCAATAAATGGGGCTGGCACAACTGGATATCAACATGTAGAAGGCTGCAAATAGATCCATATCTATCACCTTGCACAAAACTTAAGTCCAAGTGGATCAAGGACCTCAACATAAATCCAGCTACTCTGAACCTGCTAGAAGAGAAAGTAGGAAGTAGTCTTGAATGCATTGGCATAGGATATCACTTCCTAAATATAACACCAGTAGCACAGACATTGAGAGAAACAATCAATCAATGGGACCTCTTGAAACTGAGAAGCTTTTGTAGAGCAAAGGATATGGTCAACAAGGCAAAGTGACAGCCTACAGAATGGAAAAGGTCTTCACCAACCCCACATCTGACAGAGGACTGATATCCAGAATATATAAAGAACTCAAGAAATTAGACATCAAAATGCCCAACAGTCCGATTAAGAAATGGGCTATATAACTAAACAAAGAATTCTCAACAGAGGAAACTCAAATGCCTGAAAGACATTTAGGGAATTGCTCAACATCCCTAATCATCAGGGAAATGCAAATCAAAACAACTCTGAGATACCACCTTAAGCCTGTCAGAATGGCTAAGATCAAAAACACTGAAGACACCTTATGCTGGAGAGGATGTGGAGCCAGGGGAATTCTCCTCCACTGCTGGTGGGAATGCAAGCTTGTACAACCACTTTGGAAATAAATATGGTGCTTTCTTAGAAAATTGGGAATCCATCTCCCCCAAGATCCAGCTATACCACTCTTGGGCATATACCCAAGGAATGCTCAATCATACCACAAGAGCACTTGCTCAGCTATGTTCATATCAGCATTGTTTGTAATAGCCAGAACCTGGAAACAACCTAGATGCCCTTCAACTGAAGAATGGATAAATAAAATGTGGTATATATACACAATGGAATACTACTCAGCAGCAAAAAACAATGACATCATGAGGTTTGCAGGCAAATGGATGGATCTAGAAAAAAATCATCCTGAGTGAGGTAACCCAAACTCAGAAAGACAAACATGGTATGTACTCACTCATAGGAGGATATTAGATGTGGAACAAGGATGACTGGACTGCTACTCACATCACAAATAATCTTCAGCTGATAGAGAGAAGTAATAAAAATGAAAGCAATCAGTGAAATACAAACTAATAAATAGTACAAAGAATAAACTAATCTGATAGCTGGTTCCTGGAGAAGACCAAGAGCCCCAACTAGACCAAGAGTTCTCACTGGACCAAGAGTGTCAATCAGACCAAGAGGGGCTCCCTCAGACATAGACACCACGTGCACCAAGTGGAGAAAAAGAAGGATAGACGCCAGTGCAAAAATAAAGTCAGCAAAGTAAATACCAACATGGCTCCATCAGAACCTACATCAGTAAGACCTGAACATCCCAACATAGAAGAAACAGAAGAAATTGACCTTAAAAATGTCTTTAAAAAGATAATAGAGATCTTTAAAGAGAAAATGAAAAATTCCCTTAAAGAAATTGAGGAAAAGTCAAATAAAAAATGGGAAGAAATCAATAAATTCCTTAATGAAAGGCAAGAAAAAGCAATTAAGCAGGTGAGAGAAACAGTTCAAGATTTGAAAACTGAAATAGACACAAAAAAGAAGACACAAACTGGAGGGAATGCTGGGAGTAGAAAAACTGAGTAAATGAACAGAAACTACATATGCAAGCATAGCCAATAGAATGCAAGGGATGGAAGAGAGAATCTCTGGCATTGAAGATACAATAGAGGAAATAGATTAGTCAGCCAAAGAAAACACTAATGCCAACAAAGTCATAAACCAAATTGTCCAGGAAATTTGGGAAACCATGAAAAGACCAAACCTAAGAATAATAGGGATAGAAGAAGGGGAAGAATACCAACTCAAAGGCACAGAAAATATATTCAACAAAATCATAGAAGAAAACTTTACCAACCTAAAGAAGGAAATGCCTATAAAGATACAAGAAGCTTACAAAACACCAAACAGACTGGATCAAAACAAAAGTCCCCTCACCACATAATAACAAAACCACTAAACATACAGAATAAAAACAAAATATTAAGAGCTGCAAAGAAAAAAAGCCAAGTAACATATAAAGGCAGACCCATCATAATAACACCTGACTTCTCAATGGAGACTGTAAAAGCCAGAAGGTCCTGGACAGATGTCATGCAGACACTGCAAGACCATGGATGCCAACCCAGACTATTATACCCAGCAAAACTCTCAATCACAATAGATGGAGTAAACAAAACATTCCATGACAAAACCAGATTTAAACAAGATCTTTCCACAAATCCAGACGTACAGAAAGCATTAGAAGGAAAAATCCAATCTAAGGAAGTTAGATACACCCATGAAAACACAGGCAATAGATAATCCCACACCAACAAATACCAAAGAAAGGAAACATACAACACTACAACCAAAAAATTAACAGGAATTAACAATCACTGGTCATGCATATTCATTAACATATTCATTAACATTGATGGTCTCAATTCACCTATAAAAAGAAATAGGCTGACAGAATGGATATGAAAACAAGATGCATCCTTCTGCTGTCTACAAGAAACACACCTCAACTTCAAAGACAAACACTACCTCAGAGTGAGAGGCTGGGAAAACACTTTCCAATCAAATGGATTTAAGAAGCCAGCTGGTATAGCTATCCTAATATATAATAAAATAGACTTCAAACTAAAATCAATAATTTTATTTGAGAAAGATATTACATATTTATCATAGGGAAAATCCGACAAGATGAAGTCTCAATTCTGAATGTTTATACCCCAAATACAAGGGTACCCACATTTGTAAAAGAAACATTACTAAAGCTTAAATCACACATCAAACCCCATACACTAGTAGTGGGAGACTTCAACACCCCACTCTCACCAATGGACAGGTCTGCCACACAGAAACCTAACAGAGAAATAAGGGAACTAACACACATTATGACTCAAATGGACTTAATAGATATCTACAGAATACCCCACCCTAACACAAAAGAATATACCTTCTTATCAGCACCCCATGGAACCTTCTCAAAAATCTACCACATGGTTGGTGACAAAGCAAATCTGAACAGATACAAAAAATTAGAATAACCTCCTATATCTTATCAGACCACCATGGCTTAAAGTTAGATTTCAACAACAACAAAAATTACAGAAAGCCTACAATCTCATGGAAACTGAATAATACCCAACTGAATCACCAATGGGTCAAGAAACAAATAAAGAAAGAAATTAAAGATTTTCTAGAATTCTATGAAAATGAGTATACAACATAACCAAACTTATGGGACACTATGAAAGCAGTGCTAAGAGGGAAATTCGTAGCACTAAATGGCCACATAAAGAAAATGGAGAGTTCTCACACTATCGAATTAACAGTACACCTTAAAGCTCTAGAACAATAAGAAGAAAACTACCCAGTAGGAATAGATGCTGGGAAATAATCAAATTGAGAGCTGAAATCAATGAAATAGAAACAAAGAGAACAATACAAAGAATCAATGAAATGAAGAGTTGGTTCTTTGAGAAAATCAACAAGATAGACAAGCCCTTATCCAACTTAACCAAAAGGCAGAGAGAATATCCAAATTAACAAAATCAGAAATGAAAAAGGGGACATAACAACAGACAATGAGGAAATCCAGAGAATCATCAGGTCATACTTCAAAAACCTGTACTCCACAAAACTAGAAAATCTGAAAGAAATGGACAATTTTCTGGATAGGTATCACATACCAAAGTGAAATCAAGACCAGATAAACTATTTAAATAGACCAATAACCCCTAAGGAAATAGAAACAGTCATTAAAAATCTCCCATCAAAAAAGCCTAGGACAAGATGGTTTCAGTGCAGAATTCCACCAGATTTTCAAAGAGTTAATACCAATACTCTTCAAATTGTTCCACACACTAGAAACAGAAGGAACATTACCAAACACTTTTTATGAGTTACTCAAACCACACAGAGATGCAACAAAGAAAGAGAATTACAGACCAATCTCCCTCATGAATATTGACGCAAAAATACTCAATAAAATACTGGCTAACCGAATCCAAGAGCACATAAAAAAATTATCCACCATGACCAAATAGGCTTCATCCCAGGGATGCAAGGGTGATTCAACATATGAAAATTCTGTCAATGTAATACACCATATGAACAAACTGAAAGAAAAAAAACCACATGATCATCTCATTAGATGCTGAAAAAGCCTTTGACAAAATCCAACACCTATTCATGATAAAGGTTCTAGAGAGATCAGGAATACAAGAAACATACATAAACACAATAAAAGCAATTTACAGCAAGATGAGAGACAACATCAAATTAAATGCAGAGAAATTCAAAATGATTGCACTAAAATCATGAACCAGACAAGACTGTCCACTATCCTATAGTCGAATTTCTAAGCAGTCGTTAAATAAAGAACATGGAGCCAAATATAGGGGTGAAAGCCTTAGTGATCAGAGAAATAGTGAGAGCTACCAACCACCTTACCTCATCAGTTCTGTAGCTTTCATAATGCCATGACTTCCTATCTACCCAGGTTTTTATTACCTTGTTGTTCTGCCCTCTCATTGCTCTTAGCCCAGCTACCTCACTTCCTTGTCACAGCCTGTCTGTACAGATCTCCAGGTCTGTACAGTTGGTTCTTTGATTAAAGGCGTGTGACACCACACTTGGCTCTGTTCCCCAGTATGGCCTTGAACACACAGCGTTCCTACCTGCCAAGTGATTGGATTAAGGGCATGTGCTACCACTGCCTGACTTTTGTGTTAATGGCTTGCTATTTCCTATGTTCTCTAGGCAATCTTTATTTATTAACATACAAATAAAATATCACCACATTTCATTATAAATAAATTATCACCATATTTCCACTTTTTTGTCTAATAAAAATAAAAGAAAATAAAAAGGTATAACTCACATAAGAAATACTATATACAGTAAGTGCAATAACTATATACAATATATACAAGCAATAAATACATCAGCAATGTCTAGTCCATTTGCATTTGACAAATTCAGAGAAAATATTCCATTATTTATACTATTTTGGCGAGCCCAAAATATACCTAATTCACTTTTTATCCTATCTTGTATTACTGACAGAAAACTATCTTATGATGTCTTTCAAACTTACACACTTAACACCTGTTATTAAGGTGGGTTTTTTTTCTGAATTTCTTAACAGAGAAAACTGTTACTATGACTATCTAATCTTCAACTACCTCAGAGACACAAGAAGGAAATAATATTACCTAGTAAAACAGGAAGTGCAAACAAGGGACTTCCAAAAAAATGTGAGTTGACAGAAACAGTCAGCTGCCTGGACAGTCACCCAAGGTTCCTCTGCATGTTGGGGCATCATCTTTGGCCTACAGGCTTAGTGTATCTCACAAACTCATTTGTGAAGTAGGATGTACACAATGCCTACAGCTCAACCTCACATTTGGTTCGAGTATTCCAAGTACCAGATAAACCTGAATTCCATCAGTGTCCTGTCATGATGCAGGATTTTAAACTCTGGAAATTGCTGGCGTTTTTGGAATTTGGCTGCCCATTCTTCTCAGCTTGTGGGTGGCTTTATCTCCTTTACTAAATACCAGTCTACTGTTAAACTCCATTCGCCTAGTTACTTTTGCAAGAATAACTGTTTCAACTACTATTCCACTGCACACCAGAAGCCATCTGTCCACTGCCTGTTTAGCTGCCTTCATATAAATGGATACTGTACCTTTTCCAGATTGCAAAGCCACTTCAGTGATGGTGCCATATTGTCCTGGCCTCAGAGGACACCTGTTGTTAAAGCCACAACCACACTTGTTTTGTAAGGATCTGTAGTTCTTTGTTTTGTGTCCTGTTTGTCCATTTTGAATAGCATACTGTCAGCAGTTGATACAGGGCACTTTATTGCCCAGTGGCTAACATTGGCCACAATGAAAGTTAGCTCCATATGCATTTTCTTCGATGTCCATATCTTCTCTGAAGTAGATTGGTGCTGCCAGGAGCCAACATGTCTCATAGTAATAAAAAAAAAAAAAAGAAAAAATGCTAAGTTATTAAAACATTTTGAATGCCACAGTCTCTAGCTCTCTAATGGGTTTGAAGATGACCTGTCTATCTAAAATATATCTCTGCTTGACCTTGAAAACATACCTAATATGACTACAAGTTCAATTATAATGTCTAACCACTAACATTCATTTCTTTATATCCTAATAGTTGGTAATAATAACATTCAAGGATTAGCAAATTGCATTACATTGTTAAATGAACTGTGTAAGTACAATATGAGAGCAAGATTGAAATATACATACAGCATTTTGTAACAATATCAATCTCAATATATATAATTTGTATACAATATATAAAACTCCAGGGGCTGGAGAGATGGCTCAGAGGTTAAGAGTACTGGCTGTTCTTCCAGAGGTCCTAAGTTCAATTCCCAGCAACCACATGGTGGCTCACAACCATCAATAATGTGATCTGGTGCCCTCTTCTGGCTTGCAGGCATACACGCAGGAAGAACATTGTATACATAATAAATAAATAAATTTAAAAAAAAAAAAAAAAACAATGCGAAGTATTTAAAACTAGTAGTTTCTTTTAAAAGTAGATTCAGTAATCTACCTTTTATCTATATCATTTCTATATCCTCTCTTTTTTCTTTTCAGAGTGGATTCAATAATCTACCCTTTATTCTATCATTTCTATATCTTTTTATAGAGTAGATTCAATAATCTACTTCTTATCTATATCCTCTTTTTTTTTGTTTTGTTTTGTTTTTTTCAAACAAGAACCTTAAATCTAATCTCCTTTGTTTGGCCCTTTTCCTGACATTAACAACAACTACTTGTAACCAGTACTCCTAAACAATGACAACTATCCGAAACCCCAAAACCATTAAAAGACCAAAATCCACCCACCTCACCCCACCTCTTGGGAATGTGGGTGTCATTTTCTTCAAATTGCTCCTGCTGTTTGTTGGCAAAGCAATCTTTAGGGAATCCTGAAAAGAAATTTTCTGGGTTAATTATCAAGGGAGAGGTAGCTATATCATTTGTTGTCCAGTCATAATGCCAAAGTGCAGGGCTTATCTCAAGTCCTTGTTCAAGTAGTCTGTGAAGCTGGATCATCTCAGATAGCCATCTCAAAATTGTTCTGAATAGTTTGTAGTCCAAAGCTGATCTCTGAGTGAGGTTTGTCAGCTTATGATATTATTATTATTATTGTCCATGTGGAATCATTGTTGTGGGGCCCCATCATTTTTCTGGAGACTTCAAATTCACTGATAGGCTTGGTCATGCATAATTCTCTGCAGAAAACTGATAAAGATTTGAATACAAAAACATGTATAGGTGGCTAAATGAGCCTTTTTCTAGAATTAGTTATTACTCTATATGACATTAATATCATACAAAAGTTTAAAATATATATATTAATCTTATAAATTTTGGTATAAAATTCATACCTGAAGAAAAGTTTAAAGAATCAAAATAGAACCAAAGAATTGAGATTAGTGGCAATAGAATAGTCCCTTAATTTTTTTTATTTTCTTCTGTTCCATATCAGAAGATGGCTCTTTCTTCTGACATGATACAGAGATTTTGCATTTTCCTTTTAACAACATGTTTGGGTTTAGAGAAGGAGAGAGCCATTTTCCAACTCCAAAGCCAACTTTAATTTTCAATTGAACTGGGACTACAAAAAAAAAAAAAAAAAAAACATTTTATGAATTCCTGCCCCACAGTTGGATACCAAATGTAGTCAAATTTCTAAGCAATCTTATTAAATAAACAACATGGAGGCCAAATATAAGGGTGAAAGCCTTAGAGATCAGGGAAATAGTGAAACCCACCAACCACCTTACCTCACCAGTTCTGTAGCTTCCAAAATGCCATGACTTCCTGTCTACCCAGGCTTTTATTGTCTTGCTGTTCTGCCCTCTCATTGGCTCTTAGCAAAGCTACCTCACTTTCTTGTCACTGTCTGTCTGTACAACCTCCAGATCTCTATGGTTGGTACTGGGATTTTAATTTAGGCATGTGTCACCACAATTGGCTGGGTTCCTTAGTATGGCCTTGAATACACAGAGACCTTGGCTGCCAAGTGATCAGAATTAGGACGTGTGCTACTACTGCCTGACTTTTGTGTTAATGGCTTGCTATTTCCTCTGATCTCCAGGAAAACTTTATTTATTAACATACAAATAAAATATCACCACATTTAAGCACAAATAAAATATCACCACACTCTGCCCATATTTATTCAATATAGTAGTTGAAGTTTTATCTAGAGCAATAAAACAAAAGGAGATCAAGGGAATACAAATTGAATAGGAAGAAGTCAAATTTTCACTATTTACAGATGATATGATAGCATACATAAGTGACCCCAAAAATTCTACCAAGGAGTTCCTACAGCAATAAACTCCTTCAGTAAGGTGGCAGGATACAAGATTAACTGAAAAAAAAAAAATCAGTAGCCCTCCTATATACAAATGACAAATGTGTTGAGAAAGAAATTAGAGAAACATCACCCATCACAATAGCCACAAATAATATAAAATACCTGGGGGTAACTCTAACTAAGCAAGTGAAAGACCTGTATAATAAGAACTTTAAGTCTCTGAAGAAAGAAATTAAAGAATAGATCAGAAAATGGAAAGATCTTCCATGCTCATGGATAGGCAGGATTAACATAGTAAAAATGGCAATCTTACCAAAAGCAATCTACAGATTCAATGCAATCCCCATCAAAATCCCAACACAATTCTTCACAGACCTGGAAAGAACAATACTCAACTTCATATGAAAAAACAAAAAACCCAGGATTGCTAAAACAATCCTGTTCAATAAAGAAATTTCTGGAGGCATCACAATCCCTGACTTCAAACTTTACTATAGAGCTATAGTGATAAAAACAGCTTGGTACTGGCATAAAAACTGACATGTAGACCAATGGAATTGAATTGAAGACCTGGACATTAATCTGCACACCTATGAACACCTGATTTTTGACTAAGAAGCAAAAACTGTACCATGGGGGAAAAAAGCATTTTCAACATATGGTGCTGTATAACTGGATGTCAACATGCAGAAGATTGCAAATAGATCCATATCTATCACCATGCACAAAACTCAAGTACAAGTGGCTCAAAGACCTCAACATAAATCCAGTTACACTGAACTTGATAGAAGAAAAAGTAGGAAGTAGTCTTGAACACATTGGCACGGGAGACCACTTCCTAAATATAACATCAGTAGCACAGACACTGAGAGCAACAATTAATAAATGGGACCTCCTGAAACTGATAAGCTTTTGTAGAGCAAAGGACATGGTCAATAAGACAAAACAACAGCCTACAGAATAGGAAAAGATCTTCACCAACTCCACGCCTGACAGAGGGTGGATCTCCAAAATATATAAATTCAAGAAACTATACATCAAAATAGCAAACAATCCAATTAAAAATGGGCTACGGAGCTAAACATAGAACTCTCAACAGAAGAATCTCAAATGCCAGAAAGACATTTAAGGAATTGCTCAACATCCTTAGTCATTGGGGAAATGCAAATCAAAATGACTCTGAGATACCATCTTATACCTGTCAGAATGGCTAAAATCAAAAACAACGATGACAGCTTATGTTGGAGAGGATGCGGATCAAGGGGAACACTCTTCCACTGTTGGTGGGAATGCAAACTTGTACAGCCACTTTGAAAATAAGTATGGTGGTTTTTCAGAAAATTGGGAATCAATCTACCTCAAGACCCAGCTATAACACTCTTGGGCATATATACTCAAGGAATACTCAATAATACTGCAAGGACACATGCTCAACTATGTTCATAGCATTATTATTAATAATACCCAGAACCTGGAAACAACTTAGACGCCCCTCAACTGAAGAATGGATAAAGAAAATGTGGCACATATACTCAATAGAGTACTACTCAGCAATAAAAATAAAATGATGGGGCTGGAGAGATGGCTCAGAGGTTAAGACCACTGGCTGCTCTTCCAGAGGTCCTGAGTTCAATTCCCAGCAACCACATGGTGGCTCACAACCATCTGTAATGAGGTCTGGTGCCCTCTTCTGGCCTGAAGGGACACATGCAAGCAGAACACTGTATACAAAAATAAATAAATAAATCTTTAAAAAAAAAATTTAAAAAAAAGTAAATAAAATGATATCATGAAATTTGCACACAAATGGATGGAACTAGAGAATATCATCCTGAGTGAAGTAACCCAGACTCAGATGGACAAACATGGTATCTACTCACTCATAGGTGGATGCCAGACGTAAAGCAAAGGATAGCCAGACTTTGACCCAGAGCTCCAGAGAAGGTAGCTAACAAGGAGGACCTTAAGAGGAAAGTATGGATCGCTCTGAGAGGGCAAATAAATGAGATCTACATGAACAAACTGGGGGTGGGAGGTAATGGAGGGCAAGGGATGGGGGATGAGAACATAAGGGAATGGGGATGTTCCATCTGGAACAGGGACGGAGGGGGAGAGCAAGGAAAGAGATACCAAGATAAAAGAAGACATCATGGGAATAGAGAGAAACAGAGTGCTAGGAAAGTTCCCAGAAATCAACAAGAATAACCCCACCTTAGACTACTAGCAATAGTCGAAAGGGTACCTGAACTGGCCTACTCCAGTAATCAGATTAGTGAATTCTGTCATCATAGAGCCTTCATCCAGTAACTAATCGAAGCAGATGCAGAGATCCATGGCCGGGTGCCAGGCTGAGCTCCAGGAGTCCAATCAATGAAAGAGAGGAGGGATTCCATAAGCAGGAGACATCAAGATCCTGATGGGAAAATGTACAGAGATAGCCAGCCAAACTAGTGGAAATTCATGAACTATGGATCAATAGCTGTGGAACCCCCATGGGACTGGTCTAGACCCTCTGGATAGGCAAGACAGTTGTTTAGCTTGAACTGGCTAGGGGGCTCCCAGGCAGTGGAATCAGGATCCATCCCAGGTGCATGAGTGAGCTTTTTGGAGCCCAGTTCCTATGGTGGGACACCTTACACAGCCTTGGTGCAGGGGGGAGGGGCTTCAACTAAATGTACCAGGCTCTGCTGACTCTCCATGGGAGACCTTGCCTTGGAGGAGATGGGAATGAGGGGTGAGTTAGAGGGAAAGGCTGGGGGGCAGGAGGAGGGAGAAGAAGGGGATCTGGTGTCAGTGTGTAAAATGAATAGAAAATTTCTTAATAATAAAATGTTTTCTAAAAAAAATTAGAAGATCAAAATAATAGTAGTAGTAGTAGTAATAATAATAATAATAATAATAATAATAATAATAATAAAACATGACTCATTCAAAAAAGGGCCCTGTGATCTGAACACAGAATATTCAAAAGAAGGAAAAATGCCTAAAATTAGCTCAAGATGATTGTTATCTCTGACAATTAGGGATTTGCAAATCAAAACAATTTTTAGAGTTCACCTTTCCCCAGTCAGAAAGGCAAAAAATGAGGGAGGGGTGTTAGAGAAAGGTAACCCTAATTGACTATTGGTTGGATTGCATAAGTGGTGTAACCACTATGGAATCGGTGTGCAGAACTCTCAAAAAGAATCTACCGTATGATCCCGCTTTATAACTTCTTGGCATATTCCCAAAGGACTCCATGAACCACTCCACAGATACTTGTTTAGCTGTGCTCATTGTTATATTACTCATAATACAAGAAACAGAAACAACATAAATATCCCTCATCTGACAAATGGAAAATAAAAATATGGCATATGTATACTAGGAAATACTATTCAGATTTAAAGGAAAATGAGAACATAAACTTTTCACATAAATGGATGGAACTAGAATAGAATATATTGAGTGATGTAACCTTAACCTAGACCAAGAAAGACAAACATCTCATGTTCTCTTTTATTATAGGTAAAAATTACACATCTTCAATATGAGTAAATATTCTGGAGTAACTCAAAAAAGCACAAAGATAAAGAGATTTCATTGCCAGGTTAGGAGGGATGAAGAACAATAGATGGGGAAATAATAAGGTAAAGTGATCTGATCAGGAAAATGGCAAAAAAAAAAAAAAAAAAGGTTATACTTACTGAGGGGAGAGGGAGATAAATACTAAAGAAGGATGAACAAGGGTAAAATAACAGTAAGGTTGAATGAATTCATTAAAATTAATTATACTATTAAATACATACCTAAAATATAAAATATGTCTATACCTGTTTATGAATATAAATACACACTATAAATGAAATTGCCTCATTTGTGCCAACAATGTTTCTTCCAAGATCCAAACACCACTGTAGCTGGAGTTTTCTCCAGTCAAGGCCGGGCCTGCAGCCACTCAGACCCAAATAAACACACAGAGGCTTATATTAATTAATACTGTATGGCCTAATGGCTCAGGCTTCTTGCTAGCTAGATCTTACATCTTAAATTAACCCATTTCTATAAATCTATACCTTGCCACATAGCTTGTGGCAAGCCAGTATCTATACATCTTGCTTCGTCTGTGTCTGGCTGGTGACTCCTGACTCAGCCTTCCTGTTCCCTGAATTCTCCTCTCTCTTTGTCCTGCCTATACTTCCTGCCTGGTACTGGCCAATCAGCGCTTTATTTATTAAGCAATCAGAGCAACACATTCACAGCATACAGAGTGATATCCACAAAACACCACCTATCAAAATTCTCAAAATTAGGCATGATAAACTCTTTATTGAATTGTTGGTCACAGTTCCCCAAGAGATTCTCAGCACATTATAGGCTTTTGCTATTGCTCTTGGCTGACCCATAGAGGTGGAATGAAAGTCCCTATTTCTGAAGACACTGTATATTTAAGACACAGAATGAGGCCCCTGTCCTGGAACTGACTTCTTCCCTGAGGAGTAGTTTTCATTGAACCACACTGCTCCATGCAAGCTTCCAAAGAAAAAAAACAACCAGCATTCTTAGTTACACAAACTACCTATGAACCATAATAGAGAAGAGCATGTCAAACTAACCTTATTCAGAAAGTGTAGGCATGCATACATTGGTGAGAACCAAGAGCTATCTAGTTGGACATATGACCCACTATACACCAGGGAAATTATGCCTGGTACTGAAAAATTAGCTAACTACCCAGAGTTATTGAACCAAAGATCTTGGGATAAAACATACAACCATGACTCTAAAAAACCAGCATTATCCCCTATTCTCTTTGCAATATATACCATTATAGAAAGCTACAACCAATCAAAATGTGGGGTTGTATAGCCCAGTTTTAATGGCAACATCTACAAAATAACTCTCACCCAAGGCTAAGAAAACATTGTTGAATTGAGGCTGAAACAATGTAAGAGCCAGGGAGGTTGCTATGATGTTGTGTCACCTAGCAATGTCAAATCTATACTCATAAAGTTTCGCCTATATGACTGTCTAAACAGAGCTTAACAAGGACAACAAGTGACAAACTAAAGTGGATGGAAGCATGAACAGAAGTCCTCAATCTTATACAAGGAACAAAAGACAACTAAAGGAATGCTGACAGCTGGAGAAATAATAGTTGGCACAGAAGAGTGCATTGATTAGTTATCAAATACCAAATAGTCAGTCCTGAAAATACACATGCAAGTAACATTACATGGACTAATTAGATTGTACTTAGGAATATATATGTACATATTTATACACATATGCATGAAACAACAATATAAGAAGAGGATATTTGGAGGATAACAAGTAGAATTATATTGGGAATTTTTGAGATTGCAGAGGAAAGGGGGACTCATGCAATTTCATTATAATTTGATAAAATGAAATAAATTTTTCAGTTTAAAAGATCTGACTTCCTGATAAGATGAACTATCATGTCATTATATTAAATTGAATTATTAAAAAAGAAAAATAAAATTAGTGTGGAAATAGAAACAATAAAAGGTAAAACAAAGAAATGGTAAAAAAATAATTAGGATGTATCTCAAAACACATCTAATTTGCATTAATTCCTAAATACTATATTTATATAATATTACATTTTTATTATTACTAATAATGTGAAAAGGAAACATCACTTTTCCATTAAAATTTTACATTCCTACATACGGATTAATCTAAGAAGTCCATAAGGGTTTAGAAAAGATTCATAATCAAATATTAATCCCCAATTTTATGACCGATTAAAAATCATAACAAAAACATAGGCTGAATAAGGAATAAATGATCTAACCATCAAAACATATTTAATATAAACACATCAAGATTAAATAATTGCATAAGAAAGCACAAATAAAACACTGACAGTAATTTTCCTGAATTTATTTTGTAAAATAGAAATATTTTTTCAAATTATTTGATTTTTGTATTTCTTTGGTTGTAATGGATACTATATATTTAAGATATGTAGATACCTTAATTATGGCTACTCTCATTTTTCTAAAACTACAAAATAGATACAATAAAAATTCTGTGAAGGTTGGTTATAAATATTAATCTATAAAACATACTAGATAACAACAAGAAAACTAGTATCAAAATAACTCCTAATATCATTGCACTATACTCATAGATCAGAGCTTTGCTCAATGTTTATCAGAGAAGCTCCCTCATGTAGCAGATGGGAACAAATGTAGAGACTCACAGCCAGGCAATATGTAGAGTGAGACTTTGGAACACACAACCCTCAGCCCTAAATACAATGTGTCCAGAAAAAATGTCTGCTCAGGACCCAGGACACACTGTGTCATAGTATGCAAAAAGAGTGTGAGAGCCAGAAGGGATGATGGACACCATAAAAACAGGCTCTCTAATAAATCAACAGGAATGAAGCATATATAAACATACAGATACTGAGACAAAATTCATAGACTTGTAAAAGTCTATACCACATGGGGTCCTTGAGCTGAATGGACATATACTCTAATCCCAAACCCAGAAGCAATCTACAAATGATAACCACTTGCAAATGAAAATTTGTTTTTTCTCTAATGGATTCTTACTAGGGAAAAAACTATTCTTGAAAGTAAGGTGAATTCCTAGCCATAGACAGCTAACATAAAGCAAACTCAATATCATATTTCAAGTCCCTTTTCTAACAATATCATGTAAGGGCTTTAATTTTTTTGGTTTTCCTCATATTATTATTTTTTTAATACTTATTTTATTTATATGTTCTTATTCTTTCTTTTCACCCAACATGTCCTTCATATATATTTTATGGCTTTCAGTTAAGTACTTTTATGGAATTTCATTTTTTTTTTAAAGATTTATTTTATTTATCATGTACACAGTAATCTGTCTGCATGTATCCCTGCAGGCCAGAAGAGGGCGCCAGATCTCATTACAGATGGTTGTGAGCCACCATGTGGTTGCTGGGAGCTGAACTTAGGACCTCTGGAGGAATGAGTAGTCAGTGCTCTTAACCTCTGAGCCATCTCTCCAGCTCCGTGGAATTTCTAATTGTATAACAACTGTGTCTCTGTAAATATTTGTTTCATTTGGCTTTTCTTGATCTCTTTTCTTTCTGCATTTTTGTTTGTCTTACTAAGATATGTCAGTTTTCATCACATTATATAATATTATGTTATAATATCTTATGTCTTGTTATCCCTTAGAAGCCTGTTCATTTTATTATGAGGAACTTTAAGCAGGTGAAGTTGGATGGGAGAGGAGGTAAGGAGGTACTGAGAGTAGTAGAGAGAGTGGAAACCATAATCAGAATATAGTATGAGAAAAAAATCTGTTTTCAGTGAAAGGAAAAATAAACTATAAATCACACTATTTTGTGAATCTCCACATATAAACAACAGAGATTCTTGGGTGAAGGGGAAGGAGATTCCCCCTTCTCCAATGCAGTGGAACAAAGCAAAATAATTGGGGGAAAGTTCTTTTTCTGCATAAGATGTGATTTTTTTTATTTTTTTATTTTTTTATTTTTATTTTTGGTTTTTCGAGACAGGGTTTCTCTGTGTAGCTTTGCGCCTTTCCTGGGACTCACTTGGTAGTCCAGGCTGGCCTCAAACTCACAGAGATCCACCTGGCTCTGCCTCCCGAGTGCTGGGATTAAAGGTGTGCGCCACCACCGCCCGGCAAGATGTGATATTTTATGCACATCATTTATTCAATTCTTCAAAATAAGTATTATTGACAATAGGAATCCAACAAAACAGAGTGATTTCCAATCCACCACAGCTAGACAATGAAACAGCATATACCAAACTGGGGACAGAGAAGAGAAAATGATGTCTGTATTGGTAGCTATTGTCACAGAGCATCAAATGTAGGTAAATGAGGTCAGTGTCAATACGTTAAGATAAACTGATACACTGGCAAATCTTAACTACTGTGAAAGTGCTTGTCCATGAAAGAAACTAAGTAAACTATAATGTGGACAGATCTGTAAACACCATGAGCTTTATGCTAAGTACAAGCTACATGTATCTGTCACATTCTAGACTCTCACATGTTTATATATTTAGGTTTAGAATCCAAAAGAGTGTGTCATTTATAATTCAACAGTTTGTTGGGAATACATTCCATGTATTTGAATGTACACTTTCAGAAGCCAGTAAAGCAACAGAACCCTCAGATGGAATCCACACCATACATTTGCATTTGCTCTGTTTATATAAAGCCATAAGCTGATCTCTGTAGGAATTGGTTATCACCACATTTCTTTATTCACCTGCCAAAGTGGAAATTTCAATGTTGAACATCACCAGCCCTTTAAGAATATATGATCTGTTAAAAATAAGCTGGGAAGAACAGAATAGAGGGATGAACAGTCCACACTGTGCAGATGATATGCATTTAATGACGCAATCATGACTCTCATAAGAACAAAAGACAAGCAAAGGGCACTGGAAATAAGATCTTTACACAAGACTATAAGAAGCTAGGAAGTGAAAGCGTACAATGTAAATATATATATAACCTTAGTAGACGATTACTCATATCCTCTGAGTAGAGACATACTTACCACAGAAACAGTCATCTCTTTCCCTGACTCTTCTGTTTCTGTCTCTATCTCACTTGAAGATTTGCTTGAAAATTATCACCAAAACCCCATTCACCTGCTACCAGCACACTCACAGTCTCCACAGTTTCAAAAACATGAGACACCTCCTGTCTTCATTATATTGATGCTCAAGATCCTAAGCTTGTATACACAGATGAAAATGTTTATCTCTTCCTGAATTCAGGATGTCTCTGCATTCAAGATCTGCAGTGATAGCCTGGGCTGTTCAACTTGTTCCACCCAACCAACCCAGGCAGAGTAGAAACTGAGAAACAAAAACTGAAGTCAACTGTCAGAAGCCCTTACAGCTAGCTGATCATGATCTTCACCTTAGTTTTATTGGCAATGTTCATTAAGACATTGGGATTGCTACTTAGATAATCAGATGTAAGCTGTGGATGAAGCACAAGTGAAAGCAATTTCAGCAAATGGCACTGGTGTCATAATTGACAACCTGGGCTGAGAAATGTTTGGGAAATATATCTCAGACTGCTTTATGCATTTAAATCATTTGGTGTCAATATCAACCTACAGTAATTTGTGGTTTTGAAGTTTTCAGTAAAGCATATGGATTTTTGGATTCTTCTAATGGAAGAGGAAGAGCTTAAAGCTCAAGCCTAGACATTATTTAATAAGCATGTAGCATATGATCCCAATATGTTTTTGACACACTCTTATGGAATCTTCCTATATATTCTGATGTATCTGAGACGTAGATACCAAGCCTCAAATAATTCCCTTTTTGATTCTTATCATTGGGTACATCTTTTTATTTAAACATAACTGACATAGAAAACCTGAGAATGAAAGATTAAGGACATGGAAACTTGGGCCCAAATAACTTAGAATGAGTTTTCAATATATATTTAGGAGTTTTGCAGAATATCTACACAAGCTTGAGAGGCGCATGGAGATATTTTTATTTGTGTGTCTATTATCTGGTGATCAATTCAGAGTAGTAGCATCTATGACTCTAAGTTTTATCAGGTTTTCTTTATTTATTTCACAATTGCCTAATTATACATATGCATATATTTATATCCATGTATATGTGTGTGTTCAACATCCATTTCATTTGGAATAGAAGATTTCAGAGCATTCACCCTGCTTCTCAGCCTCATGGTTTATCTTCAACCTCTCTTCTATGAAGATATCATTTCCTTATCACATTTAATATTTAATCATCATATTTAATATCATGTAGTAGACCCATTTTTAGTTTTCTGAGGCAATTCCACACTTCTGTCATGCTGCTTTACCAGTGTACAGTCTCAACAAAAATGAATACAGTGATTCCATTTCTTCAGATACACACCAGTATTTGTTATCATTTTTGTTATTTTTTTTGTTTGTCTCACTTATTCTGATATGGGAAGAAATCTGAAAGTATTGTTAATTTACACTTCACCTATTGCTAAGAAATAATGTTAAATATAAAAAACTACTTTCCAGCCATATTTATATCTTTTGAGAATTCTGTTTATGCTAATTACTTTTCCTGACTATTGTGAGTAAACAAGAAGATCCACAGCTGAGATGATATCCTCTTTATTGTTGTTGTTATTGTTGTTGTTATTTATCTTAACCATTATGACTGGGAAAAGAAATTTTAAAATAGGTTTAATTTCTCTGATGGGTAAGAATGCTGAAAATTAAAAAGAAAAGTAATTCTCAGCTATATTTATTTCTTTTTTTTTTTTTTGAGAATTCTTTTCAGTTCCATGGCCGAGTTTTTAATGTCATTATTATCATTATTCTTCCCCAAATTACTATTATTATTATTATTATTATTTTGGTGTTCAGCTTTTTAACTTTTTGTACATTCCAGATCAGTGGCTCTCAATTTGTGAGTCATGACTGCTTTGGCAGTCAAATGATCATTTCACAGGGGTCACATGTTAGATATTCTACATATCAGATATTATATTACAATTCACAATAGTAGCATAATTACAAATATGAAGTAGCAACAACAATAATTTTATGGTTGGGGTCACCACAACTTGAGGAACTGTAATGAAGGGTCACAGCATTAGGAAGGTTGAGAACCACTGTTCTAGACCCTCTGTCAGATGTATTGCTTATATTGGTATTTTCCTAATCTTCATGCTGCCTCTTCACTTGACCTGGAGTGTTCTCTTTTGTATAGAAGGCATTTACTACCATCATGTCTCATTTGTTACTTGTTCGTTTTAAAGTGTTTGCTCTCTGGCCCTGTTCACAAAGTCTTTTCCTGTCCCTATAAGTTGAAGCATATTCTCTGTGTTCCTCTCTAACAGATTCAGTGTATTAGGTCATATGTTATAGATGCTGATATATTTGAAGTTGAGCTTTGTTCAGACATCAGATACATTTGAATCTATTTTTTATGTTTAACTATCAGGCTTGACAAGCAAATTTAATTGAAGTTGTCCTTTATTCTTCTTGCATATTAGGTCACTTTTTTATAAATTAGGTGGCTTTAGTAGTGTGGGCTTATATGTGGACTCCCTACTCTATTCCCTTGAGCCATGGATCTGATGTTTCTCCAGTACAATACAGTTTTTATTGCATATATCTCTAGTATAACCTGAAATCAGGTGTGGTAATACCTCTAGCAGTGTTGCTATCCTTTGGGACTTTTTGAGATATGGTGTCTTTTGTGTTTACTCATGAATTTTAAGATTGTTTTTCAATTTCTACGAAGAATTACATTGCAATATCAAAGGGAATTATATTGAGTCCTTGAATTGCTTTTGGTAGGATAGGTGACCTGGTTATTTTTGTCACCTGACATAAACCTAGGCATATCTAGAAAGTGGGAATTTTAATTCAGAAAAGACCTTGATAATGTTATCCTGTGGGTGAGACTGTGGTGCATATTCTTGATTAATGATTGATGGGGGAGAGCCCAGCTCAATATGGTTGAGTCCACTCTTGGAGAGTTGTTTCTGGGTTGTATCAGAAAGCAGAGTGAGCAAGCCATGAGGAACAGCTAATAAACAGTATTCTATGGCTTCCATTTCAGTTCTTGACCCAGGATTCTTCTTTGAATTCCTCTCATCTCTTATATCAGTGATAGAATCTGATCTCAGAACTGTAACATGAAATAAAGCCATTCCTCCCTAAATTGGTTCTTTTGGGGAGATTTGGTACCACAGCCATAGAAACTCAAACTATGACATTTCCATTTTCAAAATATCAATCATACCAATCCTTGAGCATGGGATGTCTTTCTATCTTCTGATGGTTCTTCAGTTTTTCTCTTCAGGTCTTAAATCTCTTGGTATACAAGTGCTTCTACTCCACATATCTACTTAGATTTATTCTAAGACTTTTTAGGTTTTTGTGAATAAGACTGTTCTGATACTTCTTTATTAGTATTTGTATTGTTAGTATACAACAAAGCTTGATTTTTCATGGTAATTCTGTGTCCTATTACTTTGTTAAATGTGTTTTTCAGGTGTGATTTTTCTCGTGGAATATTTAGGTTGTTTCATTCATAGAATCTTGTCATCTGGAAACAAGGGGATTTTGAATTCCTCCTTCACTATTTGTATCCTCGTTATTCTTCCACTTGCCTTATCACACTAGAAGACTTCAAGCACTATGGACTTCATAGCCAAAGTTAATAATACAACTTGAAGTCACTTTAGACATATGACTACTATTCTCCTATGTACTCAGTCCCTTTGTACAATCTGCCCTTATAATGTAAAAACCAACCATACTTGCCTTGGACTTTCCATGTAATCAACTTTTCTAACCTAAGTTAGTGTACAGCTGTAATATTGTTATCTACTATTCCACAATAAATGTTATATAAAACATAGAGGTATTGCTTGATAGACAAGGGCATTTGTAGTACTCTCTTTCATATAGGTCAGATGGGGTTAGTTTGAGACAATGACTTAATCCCTTGAGAAAATATGTTAAGGATTTCTGAAAAGTATCCCTCATTCCTTCCCCATGTGATGCTTTTTGTGCTGTTCAGTAAGATAAAGAGCAAAGCCCTCTTTTTTAGGGACAAACACATACACAAGACAAGAATAGATTCATAACAGTGTTCAGGGAGGCCCAGATTATATGACAGAAAAGAGAATAGAAAGACATGTGCAGAGTGAAGTAAATAATTCAAATCTGGGGTTGCTCTTGGTCAAATGACATCAAGTGGAAATGATTTGTTGATTTCTGTCCTTAATACAGCACGAATCCTAATTGGTCTTAATAAAAACACAGAGCCAGATATCAGTGTAAATGCTGAAAGATCAGAGAGACAAAGGAACAAGCCACAGCCATCTCTCACCTCACCAACTACTATAGAAGAATTTCTAAGTGGTCTTATTAAATAAAAAGCATGTAGCCAAATACAGGGGTGAAAACCTTAGAGATCAGGGAAATAGGAATAGCCACCAGCTAACCTTATCTCACCACACCATAGCTTCCAAAGTGTAAGCTACTTCCTGTCTACCCACGCCTTTATTGCCCTCCTGCTCTGCCCTCATTGACTCTTAGCCCAGCTACCTCACTTCCTTGTCACTGCCTGTCTATACAGACCTCCAGGTCTCTATGGTTGGTACTGGGATTAAAGGCAGACTTATTTGTGAAGTAGGATGCACACAATGCCTACAGCTAGACCTCACATTCCGTGCAAGTATTCCATGTACCAGATAAACCTGAATTCCATCAGTGTCCTGTCATGACTCAGGATTTTAAATTCTGGAAATTGCTGGTTTTTGGAATTTGGCTGCCCATTCTTCTCAGGTTGTGGATGGCTTCATCTCAGCATTTCATTCTTCTCTGCATCCCATTCTTCTCAGCTTGTGGGTGGCTTCATCTCTTTATTAAATGCCAGTCTACCATTGAGAGATTAGACACTGGGAGAATTCAGGTTTAACTGGTACATGGACTATTCTCACCGAATATGAGGTCGAACTGTAGGCCTTGTGTACATCCTACTTCGCAAATGAGTCTGCCAGATATGCTAAGCCTATAGGCTGAAGATGATGCCCCAACGTTGTGGAGAAACCCCAGGTGACTGTCCAGGAAGCTGGCTGTTTCTGCCAACTCACATTTTTTGGAAGTCACTTGTTTGCATTTCCTGTTTAATTAGGTAATATTATTTCCTTCTTGGTTCTCTGAGGGAGTTGAAGATTAGATGGTTATAATTAGTTAAATAGTAGATAGTTATAGTTAGTTGAAGATTAGATAGTTATAGTTTTCCTTGATAAGAATTTCAGAAAAGAAACTCACTAAAGAGGTGTAAAGTGTATAAATTTTAAAGACATTATAAAATAGTTCTCTGTTAGTAATGTAAATTAGAATAGAAAGTGATTCAAGTACATTTTGGACTTACTAACTTAGGATAGATAACAGAATATTTTCTCTGAGTTTGTCAAATGCAAATTGACTAGACACTGTTAAGGTATTTATTACTTGTATATATTGTATATAGTTATTGTACTTATTGTATATAGTTTTTTTATATTAGCTATAACCTTTTTTCTTTTTCTTTTTATTAGACAAAAAAGTGGATATGTGGTGATATTTTATTTGTGCTAAAATGTGATATTTTATTTGTTGTTAAAAAAAGTTTGCCTGGAAATCAGAAGTCAGGCAGTGGTAGCATACGCCCTTAATCTGATCACATGGCAGGCAGAGTCTCTGTGTAGTCAAGGACACAGCCAAGTGTGGTGACACATGCCTTTAATCCCAGTACCAACCATAGAGGCCTGGAGGTCTATATAGATAGGCAGTGACAGGAAGTGATGTGGCTGGGCTTAGAGCCAATGAGAAGGCAGAACAGGAAGGCAATTAAAGCGCAGGTTAGAAAGGAAGCCCTCTCTCTGGGGAAGCTATGGCATGGTGGCTAGTTGTGGCTATTTGCTATTTCTCTGATCTCTTCGGTTATTACCCCTGTATTTGGCTCTGTGTTTCTTATTTAATAAGACTGTTTAAAAATTCATCCACACAGAACAAAGAAAAAATATTAAGAGCCACAAAGGAAAAAGACCAAGTAACATATAAAGGCAAACCCATCAAAATAACACCAGACTTCTCAATAGAGACTATGAAAGCTAGAAGATCATGGACAAATCTTATGCAGACACTAAGAGACCACGGATACCAACCCAGACTATTATACCCAACAAAACTCTCAATCACCATAGGCGGAGTAAACAAAATATTCCAGGATAAAACCAGATTTAATTAATACCTGTCCACAAACCCAGCCCTACAGAAAGCACTCGAAGGGAAAATCCAACCCAAAGAAGCTAAACACATCCATGAAAAATCAAGCAATAGATAATCCCACACCAACATACACAACAGAAGGACAATACAACACAACCACAAAAAAATAACAGGAATTAACAATCACTGGTCATTAATATCCATCAATATCAATGGTCTCAACTCACCTATAAAAGGACACATGCTAACAGAATGGATAAGAAAACAGGACCCATCCATCTGCTGTTAAGAAACACACCTTAACTTCAAAGACAGACACTACCTCCGAGTAAAGGGCTGGGAAAAGACATTCTAAGCAAATGGACCTAAGAAACAAGCTGGTGTAGCTATCCTAATATCTAATAAAAGAGACTTCAAAGTAAAATCAATCAAAAGAGATCAGGATGGACATTACATATTTATCACAGGAAAAAACCACCAAGATGAAGTCTCGATTCTAAACATTTATGCTCCAAATACAAAAGCACCCACATTCATAAAAGAAACACTATTAAAGTTTAAAATGCACATCAAACCCCACACATTAGTAGTGGGAGATTTTAACACACCACTCTCACCAAAAGACAGATCTACCAGACTGAAACTTAACAAAAAAATAAAGGACCTAACAGATGTTATGACTCAAATGGACTTAATAGATATCTACAGACCATTCCATCCTAACACAAAAGAATATACCTTCTTCTCAGCACCCCATGGAACCTTCTCAAAAATTGACCACATGCTTGGACACAAAACAACTCTCAACAGATACAAAAAAATTAGAATAACCTCCTGTATCTTATCAGACCACCATGCATTAAAGTTAGACCTCAACAACAACAAAAATTATAGAAAACCCACAAACTCATGGAAACTGAATAATGCCCACCTGGAAATATCAAGGGGTCAAGGAAGAAATAAAGAAAGAAATTAAAGATTTCCTAGAATTCAATGAAAATAAAAGCACAACATACCCAAACTTATGAGACACTATAAAAGCAGTGCTAAGAAGAAAATTCATAGCTCTAAATTCACACATAAAGAAGATGGAGCAATCCCATAACAATGAATTAACAGCACAACTGAAAGCTCTAGAACAAAAAGAAACAAACTCACCCAGGAGAAATAAACGCCAGGAAATAATCAAATTGAGGGCTGAAATCAAGGAAATAGAAAACAAGAGAACAATACAAAAAAATCAATGAAACAAAGAGTTGGTTCTTTGAAAAAATCAACAAGATAGACAAACCCCTAGCCAAATTAACCAAAAGGCAAAGAGAGAGCACCCAGATTAACAAAATCAGAAATGAAAAGGGAGACATAACAACAGACAATGAGGAAATCGAGAGAATCATCAGATCATAATTCAAAAAACTGTACTCCACAAAAATGGAAAACCAGGAAGAAATGGACAATTTTCTGGATAAATATCACATACCAAAATTAAATCAAGGCCAGATAAACCATTTAAATAGACCAATAACCCCTAAAGAAATAGAAACAGTCATCAAAAGTCTCCCAACCAAAAAAAGCCCAGGACCAGATGGTTTCAGTGCAGAATTCTACCAGACTTTCAAAGAAAAACTAATACCAATACTCTTCAAAGTGTTCCACACAATAGAAACAGAAGGAACACTACCAAACTCTTTTTATGAGGCTACAATTACCCTGATACCCAAACCACACAAAGATGCAATAAAGAAAGAGAACTACAGACTGATCTCCCTCATGAACATTGATGCAAAAATACTCAACAAAATATTGGCAAACCGAATCCAAGAATACATCAAAACAATTATCCATCACGACCAAGTAGGATTCATCCCAAGGATGCAAGGATGGGTCAACATATGAAAATCAGTCAATGTAATACACCATATAAACAAACTGAAAGAAAAAAACCACATGATCATCTCATTAGATGCTGAAAAAGCCTTTGACAAAAATCCAACACCCTTTCATGATAAAGGTCTTAGAAAGATCAGGAATACAAGGAACATTTCTAAACATAATAAAGGCAATTTATAGCAAGCCAACAGCAAACATCAAATTAAACGGAGAGAAACTCAAAGTGATACCACTACATTCAGGAACAAGACAAGGCTGTCCACTCTCCCCATATTTATTCAATATAGTACTAGAAGTTCTAGCTAGAGCAATAAGACAACAAAAGGAGATCAAAGGGATACGAATTGGCAAGGAAGAAGTTAAACTTTCACTATTTGCAGATGATATGCTAGTATACATAAGTGACCCCAAAAACTCTATCAAGGAACTCCTACAGCTGATAAACTCCTTCAGTAAAGTGGCAGGATACAAGATCAACTCAAAAAAATCAGTAGCCCTCCTATACACAAAGGATAAAAGGGCTGAGAAAGAAGTCAGAGAAACATCACCTTTTACAATAGCCACAAATAATATAAAATACGTTGGGATAACACTAACTAAACAAGTGAAGGACCTTTTTGATAAGAACTTTAAATCTCTAAAGAAAGAAATTGAAGAAGATATCAGAAAATGGAAGGATCTCCCATGCTCATGGATAGGTAGGATTAACATAGGAAAAATGACAGTCTTACCAAAAGCAATCTAGAGATTCAATGCAATCCCCACCAAAATCCCAACACAATTCTTCACAGACTTAGAAAGAAAAATACTCAACTTCATATGGAAAAACAAAAGACCCAGGGTAGCTAAAAGAATCCTATATGATAAAGCAACCTCTGGAGGCATCACCATCCCTGACCTCAAACTCTACTATAGAGCTATAGTAATAAAAACAGCTTGGTACTGGTATAAAAACCAACATACGGACCAATGGAATCGAATTGAAGACCCTGAAATTAATCCATGCACATATGAACACCTGGTTGACAAAGGAGCCAAAACTATACAATGGAAAAAAGAAAGTATCTTCAACAAATGGTGCTGGCATAACTGGATCTCGATATGTAAAAGATTACAAATAGATCCATATCTGTCACCATGCACAAAACTCAAGTCCAAGTGGATCAAAGACCTGAACATAAGTCCAGTTACACTAAACTTAATAGAAAAGAAAGTAGAAAGCACTCTTGAACGCATTGGCACCGGAGACCATTTCCTAAATAAAACACCAACAGCACAGACCCTGAGCACAACAATTAATAAATGGGACCTCTCGAAATTGAGAAGCTTTTGCAGGGCAAAAGACACAGTCAATAAGACAAAAAGACAGAAAACAGAATGGGAAAAGATCTTCACCAGCCCCACATCTGACAAAGGATTGATCTCCACAGTATATAAAGAACTCAAGAAACTAGACATCAAAATACTGAGCAGTCCAATTAAAAAATGGGCTAAAGAGCTAAACAGAGAATTCACAAAACAAGAATCACAAATGGCTGAAAGACATTTAAAGAAATGCTCAACATCTTTAATCATCAGAGAAATGCAAATCAAAACAACTCTGAGATACCACCTTACTCCTGTCAGAATAGCTACGATCAAAAACACCAATGACAGTCAATGTTGGAGAGGATGTGGAGCAAAGGGAACACTCCTCCACTGTTGGTGGGAATGTAAACTTATACAACCACTGTGGAAATCAGTATGGCGGTTTCTCAGAAAATTAGGAATCGAACTACCTCAAGACCCAGCCATCCCACTCTTGGGCATATACCCAAGGAATGCTGATTCATACCATAAAGATACATGATCAGCTATGTTCATAGCAGCACTATATGTAATAGCCAGAACCTGGAAACAACCTAGATGCCCGTGAATGGAAGAATGGATGAAAAAAATGTGGTACATATACACAATGGAGTACTACTCAGCAGAGAAAAACAATGAAAGCATGAAATTTGCAGGCAAATGGATGGAACTAGAAAAAAATCATCCTGAGTGAGATAACCCAAACTCAGAAAGACAGTCATGTTCTATGTACTCACTCATAAGTGGATTCTAGATATAAAATAAAGAATGATCAGACCGCAACCCATAGAACCATGGAGGCTATATATATAGCATGGAGGTCCCTAGGACGACTGTGGCTTATAATAAATTTCGGTTTTACTGAATTATTGAAAAAAAAATAGCCAAACAAATGGAAACACATGAACTATGAACCAAAGGCTGAGGGGCCCCAAGCTGGATCAGGCCCTCTGAATAGGTGAGACAGTTGATTGGCTTGATCTGTTAGGGACACAACTAGGCAGTGGGACTGAGTCCTGTGCTCATTGCATGAGTGGGCTGTTTGAAACCTGGAGCTTATGCAGGGACACTTGGCTCAGTCTGGGAGGAGGGGACTGGACCTGCCTGGACTGAGTCTACCAGGTTGATCACAGTCCTCGGGGGAGGCTTTGCCCTGGAGGAGGTGGGAATGGGGGGTGGGCCTGGGTAAGAGGAGGAGGTGGGAGGGGGGAGAACAGGGGAACCCGTGGCTGATATGTAGAACTGAATGGTATTGTAAAATAAAATAAAAGGAAAAAAAAAAAAAAGAAGAAGCAGGACCTGAAGTACTTAGTAGTGTAGGTGATCTTTGCACTATCTGTATGGCCAGGGTCTCCCCTAAGATCCCACAACAAGGACTGGAGGTGGCTAATAGCCCACATAAATTGAACCCTAAGCTATCTATAAGATGAAGACCACACCAGATCCTCCCCCCAAAGCCCTAGAGAACACAAGTAACCTATCTATTGAACCCATCAGCATGGAAGAAGTGACATGTACTTTAGGATGAATTTTGATGCAGTTATGCCTCCTTCTGCTCATGGGATTTTTTTCTACCTGGTAACCTTTTCCAAATTGCATTGTACTTAAAATATGCCTAAAGTAAACTACCTAGTATCACATTCTAGAAGATCTGAATGTGATCTAACACAAGCTACTGAGTCATGTTGTTTAGGATTTCCTTCTTGCCTCATATGGATCATTAGTATGTCAGCCCTGGTGTTTGCAAAGACTCCCATAATATTTATATTATGATCTCAAAAGCAAAAATTTAAAAAAAAGAATGAATAGAGAGGTTCTCATTATTTGAAATCTTTATAAACTCCTCTCTAGGACTAAAATATCCACTGCATTTAGTAATAATGTATGCTTTATAAAAAGCCAAGATGTTTTAATCAATTATTCCAGGTAATAGGGAAGTGAGCAAAGTCAGGCTTCTGACTCAAAGTTGTTTTCACCTCTATTTTAAATATTAGTTGACCTGGGTTAGGGATCACAGGTCAAGGTAGGTACATCACCAGTCAGTAGAGAAATCCTCCTGGCTTGCTGAGTGCTGTGGTAATATACTGCAAGTGACAACTACTGCTTGACAAGTCGGCCCACCAGATGTATAACTTCCTGATGGGTAGCCCCACCTGGCAAAGCCGAGGAGTCACTGCCTGTGGAAACCAGTTGTTTTATGCCTATAACTTTCTCAGGTGCCACTGCTATGCCTCTCTAATAAGAACAGCTGTGGGGTGTTTTCCACACCCCTTTGGTAGTGTGCAATTCTGATGAACAGAAATATTACCAGAATATTCTTTACTAACACAGGAAAGTAACAGTATTCTCAGTCTCAAAGACAGCCTTTTACACATTTTGTAAAGACCTTAGAACAAATTCAACACAGACTAAACTGCCTCTGCAGAATATATGCAAAGACTAATTCCCAGGTGTTATTGCTAAATCAAGGCCAGACTGTTTATATCAAGACATAGTCCTTGCAGTTGCTCCCTTTCTGCACCTACCCTGACTGCTCAAGGTTCAGCCAATTGTATAATGTCTAGGACCCCTAACCAACTTAGAGCTACATGCATGGGTCAATGTGGCACTACTTGACTAACAGAAACTACATAACTTATCTTCTGTTTTGAGAATAGGGAGGGCCCTGAAAATGTAACTTACAATTGTCCAGAGTTTGGATTGTATGCGTGTGTGTGTGTGTGTGTGTGTGTGTGTTGGATGAGAGATGAAGAAGAAGAAGCATGTGAGAAAATGAGTGGGTGAAAGAGTAAGTAAAGACTGAGTAAATAGGGGCTGGAGAGATAGCTCAGAGGTTAACAGCACTGGCTGTTCTTCCAAAGGTCCTGAGTCCAATTCCCAGCAACCACATGGTGGCTCACAACCATCAATAATGAGATGGTTGACCTCTTCTGGCTTGCAGGCAGAACACTGTATACATAATAAATAAATAAATGTTTTTTTAAAAAAAAAAGTAAGTACTGAAAAAAAAGATTGAGTGAATAATCTAGAAGTATGTGTGTGAGAGAGTATAAGAGAGCTGTGTGAAAGACCTGCTGCTACATAAAGGAGCTGTGCCTAGTGCTGTGGATATCATTCTATATAAATAAAACACTGATGGCCAGTGACCAGACAGGAAGTATAGGCGGGACAAGGAGAGAGGAGAATTGGGGAAGAGACACTGCAGCCACCGCCAGGACAAGCAGCATGTAAAGACACCGGTAAGCCACCAGCCACGTGGCAAGGTATAGATTTATAAAAATGGGTTAATTTAAGATATAAGAACAGTTAGCAAGAAGCCTGCCACGGCCATACAGTTTATAAGTATTATAAGCGTCTGAGTGATTGTGGGACTGCAGGGTTTGGTGGAACCTGGAGAGAAGCATTGTGTTTTCTTATTTCACTAGTCATAGATAGATTAAAACTTGTTCCTAATTACCCTCAGATAAAAAAGTTTCCTATCCCTCACTACTCTGAGGCATTCCTTTTATTACCCTGAGCAGATTGTGGGAGCTGGTCTTTCATGGTCCATGTTACTGGCTGGTCAAGCAGACCACATCAATGAAGGAAATGGAAACTGGTATTTGGTCTGCCTCTAGTACTCCATGGTTTCCTGCATGTCTTCTCTGGCAAAAGACTTGAAGTGAGGCCATTTTGAATCCTGTCCTCTATCTCTGTGTATGGTTTCATGTACAGGGGGTTGTTGTTGCCTTTACATGTAGAATATGATCACAGAGTGAATTTTTAAAAGTTTTCTTAGAAGAGCCTTACAGAAGGAAGAAAAAGATGGCTTACAATTTGTGTTACTGGGGCTAATACTATTTTACTTTTTTAGTTAAACTGCTCTGTATTAATTTCCACCTTGATAGAGGTCATTATTTTCTCTTTAGTAGCAATATCAGCATTGAGGAAACTTAAGAAACCTGTGCAAATCCTACAGCATTTAATGCACAAAAGCACCTTTTTCTTCAGTTAGATTCTTTACTCTCTTGCTTTAGAGAAGGAAAGAAGTCTTGCTGTGGACACTTGTTTTTAGAGAAGATCCTGAAGCAACCCTGTGTTTTATGAGTTTGCATTTGTGTTGCCCACTCAAGGTACAGCATGGTGTATGTTTTTGCTTCTTTGTACATTAAGAGTGAAGGAGAGGGGTTGGGGATTTAGCTCAATGGTAGAGCACTTGCCTAGCAAGCACAAGGCCCTGGGTTCGTTCCTCAGCTGCAGAAAAAAAAAAAAACGGCCATTTTAAGAGTGAAGGAGAATACCTTTCCACTTAAAATAAGTCAAATATTAAAACAATACCACTAACATACTAAATTTTGACAAAACTAAAAAGGAAATCTGTCAGAAAAATACATATAGCCAATCCCCACTGATTTGTGTCAACTGCCAGTATCTAGAAATATTTTCTACCTGGGGCCCACAGTAGCCACACTGGGCTGAGACTCAGGTTATTTTCACTTTCTTATATTACCCCATTATGATCTCTCAAATCTCACTTCAACCCACTGACTGAGCTGCAGAAGTACTCTCTACCAAACAACCCAAAGCCACTACAGTTTTCTGTTTCAGAGAAAAAAAATAAACTAGGAATGTAACACTAACCCAACAAAGGCAAGACCAGATATCAATTCCTAGGATCATTTAATTATAACTCCAGATGCCTAGACATCAACACAAAACCACAAACATTAACACCAAAGACATTATGTCTCCAGCAGAGGGCAATAAGCTACTACAACAGATTCCAAGAAATGTAATACAACTGAAGCATAAAATATGGACTTCAAAATAGCAATTGTGCATATGTTCAAGAACCTTAAAGATAATATCAGCAAATCACTTATAACGTGTGTGAGAACACAAATATATAAGGAAATGAAATGATGGAAAGAGTCCAAGTATAAATAGAAGTAAAAATAGAATTACTAAAGAGAATCAAAACAGATAAAGTGCAAGGGACTCAAGATGATGCTGGGGAAACGTAGAGACAGCCAAACCAAACTAGTGGGAACTCATGAACTGTGGACCAATAACTGTGGAGCCTCCATGGGACTGGAATAGGCCTTCTGCATAGGTGAGACAGTTATGTAGCTTGATCTTAAGGGGTCCCCTGGCAGTGGGATAAGGATCCATCCTTAGGGTATGAGTGGGCTTTTTGGAGCCCACTGCCTATGGTGGGACACCATACACAGCCGTGGTCCATGGGGAGGGGCATGGACCTGACTCAACTGATTGTATCAGGCTCTACTGACTCCCCACGGGAGGTCTTACCTTGGAGAAGGTGGGAATGGGGGGAAAGGCTAGGGGATAGGAGGAGAGAGGGGAGAGGATCTGTGGTTAGTAATATAAAATGAATAGAAAAATTCTTAATAAAAAAGAAAAGAAATGACACTGGTGATGGGGGGGCAATGAAGGGTAGGGGATGGGGGATGAGAACATAAGGGAATAGAATGGTTGAGCTGGAACAGGGACAGAGTGGGAGAGCAATGAAAGAGATACTATGATATATGGAGACATCATGGGATAGGGAGAAACTGGGTGCTAGGGAAGTTCCCAGGAATCCATAAGGATGACCCCAGCTTAGACTACTAGCAATAGTGGAGAGGGTGCTTGAAGTGGCTTACTTCAATAATCAGATTGGTGAATACCCTAACTGTCATCAACGAGCCTTCATCTAATAACTGATGTAAGCAGATACAGAGATCCACAGCCAAGCACCAGGCCAAGCTCCAGGAGTCCAGTCAAAGAGAGAGCAGAGGGATTCTATAAGGAAGGGGCATCAAGATCATGATACGGAAACCTACAGAGACAACCAAACCAAACTAATGGGAACTTATGAACTTTAGACCAACAGCTAAACTGGAGCTTCCATGGGACTGGACTAGGCTATTTGCATGATTAAGACAGTTGTGTAGCTTGATCTGCTTAGGGACCCCCTGGCAGTGGGATCAGGATCCATCCCTGGTGCACGAGCTGGCTTTTTGGAGCTCACTACCTATGGTGAGACCTTGCAGAGCCTGGATGCAAGGGAAGGTGCTTGGACTTGCCCCTACTGAATCAGGCTCTGCTGATTCCCCATGCAAGGCCAAACCTTGTTGGAGAAGGGAATGGGGGGTGAACTGTGGGGGAAAGGCTGGAGGGGTGGAAGGAGGGAAGAGAGGGGGATCTGCGGTTGGTATGTAAAATGAATAAAAATTAGTAAAAAAAAAAAAAGACACAGCTAAAAAAAAGAAAGAAAGAAAGAAAGAAAGAAAGAAAGAAAGAAAGAAAGAAAGAAAGAAAGAAAGAAAGAAAGAAAGAAAGAAAATCAAAACTCAAAACTGAGATAAAAGTGGGAATGAAAAATTTATGAAAACAATACAAGACATGGAAAAGAAAAATTGTAGGTGTTGAAGACAATGGAGAATAAATGGATACCTCAATGAAAGAAAATGTCAGGTCTAAAATAAAATCAAGACATAAATCTTCCAGGATATATGACACATTAGGAAAAGATCAAATCTAATAATAATAGGAACTGAGAAAGGAGAAGAATCCCAGATCAAAGGCATAGAAACTAGTTTTATCAAAACGATAGAAAAAATTACCCTAATCTAAAGAAGGAGGTGCCTATTTTTCTACAGAATGTAAGAAGCATACAGAAAAATAAATGGACCAGATGAGTAATTCCATGTGACACATAGTAATCACAACAATAAATATACAGAAGAAAGAAGGAATATTAAAAGCTATATGGGAAAAGATCAAATAACACGTAACATGAAATGTATGAAAATAATACTTGGGTTGGACAGATATACAACCTATCAAAGAACATAGATGCTCTAGCCCAGAATATTATACCTAACAAAACTATCAATCACCATAGATGGAGGAAGAAAAGCATTCTACAATAAAATCAAATTTAAGTAGGACCTACCAATCCACCTCTACAGAAGGATCTAGAAAAAAAAACCTCAATCACAAGGGGTTGACCACACTGAAGAAAACACAAGGAATAAATAACCCTGTAAATCTGAGAGGGAGAAACCCACACTATAGCATAAAAATAGCAGCAATCAATGAGCACTACTCATTGATAACTCTCAATATCAAATATCTCAATTCCACAATAAAAAAATACAGAGTAACAAAATGGGTTATAAAACAGTAGCCATCTTTCTAGTTCATCTAAGAAACACACCTTACCATCATGGATAGACATCATTTCAGGACAATGGATTAAAAAGTAATTTTGAAGCAAATGCACCTAAGAAGTAAGCAGATGTTGCTATGTAATATCCAAATAAAAGTCATCAATCAAAAAAATAATGAGAAAGGGAAGGAAACTATACATTCATCAATGAAAAAGTCTACTGAGAGAATATTGGAGTTCTAAAATTTATGCAACAAAAATAAGGGCACCCATATCCATAAAAGAAACTATACTACAGTTACAATCAGACATTGTCCCTAACAAAAGAATAGTGGGTGAGTTCAATTTCCTACTCTCACCCATAAACAGGTTATCCAGTCACAAACTAACCAAAACAAAACATGAAGCTAACTGATGCCATAAACTAAATAAGTTGGTTCTTTGAAATGACAAATTCAATTGAAAAGTCTCTAGCCAAACTGTGGCTAAACTGCTCAAATAGTATCTAAAAAACTCCTTCAGGAACTGATTCCCGACCACATTCACGTCCTGAGACAAGAACTGGGCTATGGTCAAAGAATTCGTCTGACCACCCGATGAGTTTCACCCAAGTGACTGGTCGGAATAGCTTGAGCCACCTTTATTTATACTTCAAAAACAAGCATGTTTTTCCCACCTCCCAGCATTAACCTCTGGTAAAAACAAATAAGTCCAATATGTTTTTCCCCAACATTTACATCAAAATATCTTTTAAACCAAAACAATGCTTATCATTTTGCTAGCTTGGCTAGATATCAAGCCAGGCACATCCTGTCCTTCCAAGGTTAAAAGGTGACAGGCATAGGTACACATTCTTAAAAACAACAATGTCATTCAAAACTTAACGAAGCATATTTACAGAAATATGGGCTATCTGCCATAAGCTGCTTGCAATAGTTAGCTTGTATTTTCTCTAACTGTTCCTACAAAAGAGTTCTGCCTGCCCATGCTTCTCTATAAAGGGCAAACTTTGATAAGGCACTCTTTTTCCATTTTACCACACCATTCTTGATGTTCTTTCCCAGAATTGGGAGACAAATCCAATGTTCCCTGTGCCTATTAACTTTATCTGTCTCATGTATAATTGACAAAGTGAAACTAAAAGCCACCAAGAGAATCATCAATATTATGAAAAAAAAAAAAAAGAAAGCATGGAGGCTGTGCAGTCTCAGCAATATTATATGTTGTCTACCGGTTCTTGCCAAGTGAGAGGCCATGGAGACCTGTTGGACAAGCATTCATATGCTGAACCTAAACTAGGCCACACAGCTCTCAACAGTCCTCCAATCTGTCCTCTCCCTAGTGATGTGGTTCACCAGTGGCCTATCTTTCATGGCCCGAACCTCTCAATAGCTAAAGCTTTAGATGTAGATTGAAAACCTTATTGTGCATATAGACCACAGAGTTTTGGTCAGAATACAAATAAATAAACAGGACATTAAAAGAAACTCTTACAAAACTCTCATTAGAGTCCAGTGAAGGGTAGTTAGACCTTCTTCCTTTTCTTTGTTTTGGGCCCACTGCACCCCATATAGGAAGGGATTTGTACCCTATGAGATTGTTTGGAAGACCTCCCAACTGCTTCCTAGGCTCAGACACCAGCATTTGGCAGAACTCTCTAACCATTCATTTCACAAGTTACTAGGGGCAATTCACTGGACTGTCTACGAGACACTGACCACCTCCAAATCCACTACAAGTTTCCCCTGGTTTAAGGCAGTGACACATCTGAGTCAAGTGGGTAGAGGATACTACATCGTGATTGTCTTCACTCCTATGGCAGTGAACATAGCTGGCATTATACCCAGGTCAAGAGAGCAGAAGCCATGGATGAAGATTCCAAATGGACTGTCTCCAGACTATGTACTCATTAAAATTAAGGTTTCATTGGGCCCAAGGCCCTTCCACTCCCTTCTCCTCTACCTCTTCCTGAGTCTTATGTTTGGTATGAATATGGGTTTTGTGCTGAGATTCTTCTTCTATTCCTATTATTCTTAGGTTTGATCTTTTCATGGTGTCCCAGATTTCATGGCTGTTTCGTGTAGGATATTTTTAGATTTAACATTTTCTTTGACCAATGAATCTTTCTTCTATTATATCTTCAATGGCTGAGATTCTCTCTTCCATCTCTTGTATTCTGTTGGTGATACTTGCATCTATAGTTCCTGTTCACTTACCCAGAATTTCCATTTCCTAAATTCCCTCAGTTTATGTTTTCTTTTTTTTTTTTTTAATTCCAGTTGCCCTTCGCTTCTCTTCTCCCCCACCCCACCTCCCCCCATCCCACCCCTCATCCACTCCTCAGAGAGGATAAGGCCTCCCTTGGGGAGTCAATAAAATCTGGCATACTATTGAGGCAGGACCAAGCCCCTCCCCTCTGTGTCAAGGCTGAGCAAGGTATCTCACCCTAGGGAATATGTTCCAAAAAGCCATTTCATGCACCTAGAATAAGTCCTGGTCCCACTACAAGGTGCTCCCCAAACAGATCTAGCCACTGTCACCCACATTCAGAGGGCCTAGTTCAGTTCCATGCATGTTCCCCAGATGACAGGTCAGGGTCCAAGAGCTCCCACCAGATTGGGTCAGCTGTCTGTGGTTTTCCCCATCATGATCTTGACCTCAATTGCTTTATTTTGCTTCTCTTTTGATCTTCATGAGTAGTTTCCTTCACCTGTTCATTTGGTTTTTGTTGTTGTTATTTTGTTTTGTCTTCTTAGCTTCCATGGCATTCTTTTGTTGTTTTTGTTGTTTTGTTGTCGTTTTTTGTTTTTCAAGACAGGATTTGTCTGTGTAGTTTTGGTGCCTATCCTGGAGCTCGCTCTATAAACCAGGCTGGCCTCGAACTCACAGAGATCCACCTGGCCCTGCTTCTTGAGTGCTGGGATTAAAGGCATGTGCCACCACTGCCCAGATTCCATGGAATTCTTTAAGGGATTTGTTGATTTCCTTCAATTCTTTCTTTGTCTTTTCCTCAATTTCTTTAAGGGAGTTTTTCATTTCTTCTTTAAATACCTGTATCATCTTCATAAAGTTGTTTTTAAGGTCCTTTTCTTGTGTTTTGGTTGCACTGGAATGTTCAGGTCTATTGAGGCAGGACCAAGCCCCTCATAGGATAGCTGGCCTTTGGTGGTACCATATTGGCCTGACTATTGTTGATTGTATTTTACATTGGCATTTAGGCATCTGGGTTTGTGATGATTAAATTTAGTCCTTGATTTCTGAGTTTGTTTTTGTTGGATGGGTGTTTTGTTCCTTAGTTTCTGTTTCCTCTTTGATTTTCTAGTCTTTGTGGTATGGATTTCTGGCTATTGGCATGACCTCTGATCTAGTTAAGAGTCTCTGTTCTTGTTGGGAGTTGGCTTTCTGGTGGTTAGCTTGGTTGTTGATGCAGCAGTGGGTCTCTGTTTTACTGATTGGTGTAGCCTGCACCTTTTCTTTTGACTGGTGTGGCCTGCACCTGAGCAGCTGAAGTCTGTTTAAGCTGGTGTGGCTTACACCTGTTCTGACTGATGTTGCTTGCTCTGGTTCTGTCTAGTGTGGCCTGATACTGAATGGTGGAAGTCTGCTGGATTTGGAGGCAGAGCTCAGCAATGGGGCCAGGGATGAGTTAGAATGGAGTGGGCCTGGGCCTCCCCTAGGAGGAAGGATTCTATGGATTCTGTGCCTAGGGACAGAATGCAGGGAGGGGCAAAGTTTCACTAGCAGGTGGATCTCTCACTGGTTCTGGTTGGTGTGACATACTCCTGAGTGGTGGAAGTCTACTGGGGTTAGTGGCAGGTCCCAGCAGTGGGGCCAAGGAGAGAAGCTGTGATGGCATGGGCCTAGGGAAGGACCCCACATCACATAATAAGCCAAATGTTAAACATACAGAACAAAGAAAGAATATTAAAAGCAGAAAGAGAAAAAGGCCAAGTAACATATACAGGCAGACCTTTAAGAATTACACCTGACTTCTCAACAGAGACTCTAAAAACCAGTGGTGCTAAAAAGAAAGTTCATAGCATTAAGTGCCTGTATAAAGAAATTGGAGAACTCTCATACTAGCAACTTAACAGCACACCTGAAAGCTCTAGAACAAAAAGAAGAAAACACACCCAGGAGGAGTAGATACAGGAAATAATCAAACTGAGAACTGAAATCAATAAAATAGAAACAAAGAAAACAATACAAAGAATCAATGAAATGAAGAGTTGATTATTTAAGAAAGTCAACAAAATAGATAAACCCTTATCCAAACTAACTAAAAGACAGAGAGAGAACATCCAAATTAACAAAATCAGAAACAAAAACGGGGACATGACAACAGACTCAGGAAATCCAGAGAATCTTTGGGTCATACTTCAAAAATCTGTACTCTACAAAATTAGAAAATCTAAAAGAAATGGACAAGTTCTTGATACTTAGCACTTACCAAAGTCAAATCAAGATCAGATAAACAATTTAAATAGACCGACAACCCCTAAGGAAACAGAAGCAGCCATTAAAAGTCTCCCAACCAAGAAAAGCCCAGAGCCATATAGTTTTAACAAAGAATTCTATCAGACTTTCAAAGAAGAACGAATACCATACTCTTCAAATTATTTCACAAAAATAGAAAGAGAAGGAACATTGCCAAATTCTTTCTATGAGTCCACAGTCACCCTGATACCAAAACCATGCAAAGATGCAACAAAAGAGAATTACAGACCAATTCTACTCACAGACATAGACATAAAAATACTCAATAAAATACTTGAAGACTAAATTCAAGAATACATCAAAAAGATCACCCACCATGATCAAGTAGGCTTCATCCCAAAGATGCAGGGATGGTTCAACATACAAAAAAATCTGTCAATGTAATCCACCATATAAACAAACTGAAAGAAAAAAGCGATATGATCATCTCATTAGATGCTACAAAATCCTTTGACAATATCCAACAACTCTTCATGATGAAAATCTGGAAGTGATCAGGGATACAAGGCACATACCTAAACATAATAAAAGCAGCATACAGCAAGCCAATTGCCAACAACAAATTAAATGCTGAGATACTCAAAGCAATTCCACTAAAATCAGGAACAAGACAAGGTTGTTCACTCTTTCCATATTTATTCAATATAGTACTTAAAGTTCTAGCTGGACCAATAAGACAACTAACAGAAATAAAGGGACTACAAATCAGAAAGGAAGAAGTAAAAGTATCATTATTCACAGATAATATAATAGTATATATAAGAGATCCCCAAAATTCTACCAGGGAACGCCTACAGCTGATAAACACCTTTAGTAAAGTGGCTGGATACAAGGTTAACTAAAAAAAAAAAAAAAAAAAAAAAAAAAGAAGATCAGTAGCCCTCTTACATACAAATGATAAATGAGCTGAGAAAGAAATCAAGGAATCAACACCTCTTACAATAGCCTCAAATAATATAAAATATCTTGGTGTAACTCTAACCAAACCCTGCTCACCACTTCTGCTCCCTTTCCCTTTGTGGGCTGTTGGCCAATGGCCCCCAAGGAAAAGGAGACCCACAGGCTCAGAGTAAATTGAAGAAAGATTGTTACAGCCAGAGGATGAGGGATTATGCTGTAATATTATGTCTCTTAGTACTGTCAAAAGCTACAACCATAAAGTCTCATCAATATGAATAACTAAACATGAGCTAAATAAGGATGACACCAATGGCTGGAATCATGGAGTTGCCCCAGGGCAGCATTCAGCCATGCAAGCAGGACAGCACTCCCAGCAAAGCAGGTAATGGATCTGGGCATGCAGCAACCATCACTGTCTGCAGCTGTGTTTCCCCCTGGAGCCAGGGTTGCTGTATGTAAGCTGCAGCTTATAGTAATGCGAGGAACTTTGAGCTCCTGGGGTGTGAGGCAGTTGAGAGCCCTCAGGCCTGAGGACTGAGACTGCAAAAGCCAAAATGGAATGGAGCCTACAGCTAAATAAAGTCACTCAGTTTCTGTTTGCTGGCTGCCCAGAAAATGTTTCCAAAGACCTGTAGCTGCTCAATTACTATGGCAGGTACTTAGTCCTGGAGTAAGGTCCCTAGAGAAAGACTGTCATAAAATGTTCCTGTAACTGAAAGTGCCTCTGTGACTGGGAACAAAAGTTTCAGAGATGCTTGAACTAGAATTGTTAACTGAAAAAAGTGTTTGGTTATGGGTTTCTTCATATTTGGAAGACTGGTACCAGAATTCATTTTCTTAATTTTTCATACTTAAGAAATGAGGTGGACAGAAATGATTCCATTACAATGGGACAACTTTGACATTACCTACAGATATAGACTCTATTAACTGTGGTGATTCAAAAACTGTTTTGTGTTAAAAATAGAACTGTTTAAACAGAGAAATTAGGGTGTTTTTTTTTCAAGCTCAAGATGCAGCTTAAAAAATTATAAATGAGGAGTTAATATTCATCAGTCTATTTAATTTTTTAAAAAAATATATTTTGGAGCCGGGCGGTGGTGGCACACGCCTTTAATCCCAGCACTCGGGAGGCAGAGCCAGGTGGATCTCTGTGAGTTCGAGGCCAGCCTGGGCTACCAAGTGAGCTCCAGGAAAGGCGCAAAGCTACACAGAGAAACCCTGTCTTGAAAAAACAAAATATATATATATATTTTGGACCCTCCAAGACTGCAACTATTCCCTGAGACAGAGACCACCAGCCCCAGATTGGACTCAGAAGTGAGTCTTTATCCTCATACAGAAACACCACAGCCCCTAGGCTTTCAGCCCAGGGACACAATACTGCAGTCCCACACCACCACCCATTGCAGTCCCAGTTTCAGGCTAGTCAGCAGGCAGACTTCCTTCAAACAAGTTAAACTAGCACCATCCCCCATGAGACACTGTAACCTACAAGTCCCACCCCTCCCAAACCTACCCACACTCCACCAGTGCAAAGGGTCCTTGAGGCAGAGCTGGCCAGTGCCCAAAAGGACTAAGAGGTCTCTTTGTCTAGTTGGGGCCCAGGGGCACAACCCTGTGCCCACACACCACCACCCAGTGTAGTCCTAGTCTCAGGCCAATAGGCAGGCCTCTTGCAGACAGGTCAGACTACCATCACCCCCCATCAGACTCTGTAACCTACAAGCCCCACCCCTCCCAAACCCATCCACCCTCCGAGACTGCAGCTACTTCTTGAGACTGAGCCCACCAGCACCAACTGGACTAAGAGCTTAAGAGCTGCTCCCTGAGATGAAGAGTCCATCAGCACCAATTAGACCAAGAGCCCCAACTAGACCAAGAGTTCTCACTGGACCAAGAGTATCAATCAGACCAAGAGAGGCTCCCTCAGACATAGACACCACTTGCACCAAGTGGAGAAAGAGAGGGGTAGATGCCAGTACAAAAATACAGTTAGCAACATAAAAACCAATATGGTTCCATCAAAACCTACATCAGCAAGATCTGAACATTCCAACAATGAAGAAACAGAAGAAATTGACCTTAAAAATGACTTTAAGAAGATGACACAGATCTTTAAAGAAAAAATGAAAAATTCCCTTAAAGAAATTGAGGAAAAGTCAAACAAAAAAACTTAGAAGTAATCAGTAAATTGCTTAAAGAAAGCCAAGAGAAAGCAATTAAACAAGTGAGGAAAACAGTTCAAGATTTAAAAAGTGAAATCAGGACAGTAAAGAAGACACAAACTGAGGAAATGCTGGAAGTGGAAAATCTGAGTAAATGAACAGGAACTACATATGCAAGCATAATGAACAGATTGCAAGAGATGGAAGAGCAAATCTCTGGCATTGAAAATCCAAAAGAAGAAATAGAATCATCAGTCAAAGAAAACACTAAATCCAACAAAGTCATAAACCAAATTGTCCAGGAAATTTGGGAAACCATGAAAAGACCAAACCTAAGAATAATAGGGATAGAAGAAGGGGAAGAATACCAACTCAAAGGCACAGAAAATATGTTCAACAAAATCATAGAAGAAAACTTTACCAACCTAAAGAAGGAAATGCCTATAAAGATACAAGAAGCTTACAAAACACCAAATAGACTGGATCAAAACAAAAGTCCCCTCACCACATAATAACAAAACCACTAAACATACAGAATAAAGACAAAATACTAAGAGCTGCAAAGGAAAAAGGCCAAGTAACATATAAAGGCAGACCCATAAGAATAACACCTGACTTCTCAATGGAGACTATAAAAGCCAGAAGGTCCTGTGCAGACGTTATGCAGACACTGCAAGACCATGGATGCCAACCCAGACTATTATACCCAGCAAAACTCTCAATCACAATAGATGGAGTAAACAAAACATTCCATGATAAAACCAGACTTAAACAAGATTTTTCCACAAATCCAGCCCTACAGAAAGCACTAGAAAGAAAAAATTCAACCTAAGGAAGTTAGATACACCCATGAAAACACAGGCAATAGATAATCCCACACCAACAAATACCAAAGAAAGGAAACATACAACACTACAACCAAAAAAATAACAGGAATTAACAATCACTGGTCATGCATATTCATTAACATCGATGGTCTCAATTCTCCTATAAAAAGAAACAGGCTGACAGAATGGATATGAAAACAAGATGCATCCTTCTGCTGTCTACAAGATACACACCTCAACTTCAAAGACAAACACTACCTCAGAGTGAAAGGCTGGGAAAACACTTTCCAATCAAATGGATTTAAGAAGCCAGCTGGTATAGCTATCCTAATATATAATAAAATAGACTTCAAACTAAAATCAATCAAAATATACTGGAAAGGAAATTGCATATTTATCACAGTGAAAATCTAACAAGATGAAGTCTCAATTCTGAATATTTATGCCCCAAATACAAGGGCACCCACATTTGTAAAAGAAACATTACTAAAGCTTAAATCACACATCAAACCCCATACACTAGTAGTGGGAGATTTCAACCCCACTCTCACCAATGAACAGGTCTGCCACACAGAAACTTAACAGAGAAATAAGGGAACTAACACACATTATGACTCAAATAGACTTAATAGACATCTACAGAATATCCCACCCTAACACAAAAAAATATACCTTCTTTTCAGCACCCCATAGAACCTTCTCTAAAATCCAGTGCAGAATTCTACAGATTTTCAAAGAAGAGCTAATACCAATACTCTTCAAATTGTTCCACACAATAGAAACAGAAGGAACATTACCAAATTCTTTTTATGAGGCTACAGTTACCCTGATAAACACAAAAATGCAACAAAGAAAGAGAATTACAGACCAATCTCCCTCATGAACATTGATGCAAAAATACTCAATAAAATACTGTCTAACTGAATCCAGGAACATATCAAAAAAATTATCCACCATGACGAAGTAGGCTTCATTCCAGGGATGCAAGGATGGTTCAACATATGAAAATCTGTCAATGTAATACACCATATAAACAAACTCAAAGAAAAAAACCACACGATCATCTCATTAGATGCTGAAAAAGCCTTTGACAAAATCCAACACCCATTCATGATAAAGGTTCTAGAGAGATCAGGAATACAAGGAACATACCTAAACATAATAAAGGCAATATATAGCAAGCCGACCACCAACATAAAATTAAATGGAGAGAAACTCAAAGTGATTCCACTAAAATCAGGAACAAGACAAGGCTGTTCACTCTTCCCATACTTATTCAATATAGTACTTGAAGTCCTAGCTAGAGCAATAAGACAACAAAAGGAGATCAAGAGGATACAAATAGAAAAGGAAGAAGTCAAACTTTCACTATTTGCAGATGGCATGATAGTATACATAAGTAACCCCAAAAATTCTACCAGGGAATTCCTACAGCTGATAAACTCCTTCAGTAAGGTGGCAGGATACAAGATCAACACAATCTAGCCCTCCTATATACAAATGATAAAGAGACTGAGAAAGAAATCAGAGAAACATCACACTTTACAATAGCCACAAATAGTATAAAATACCTTGGGGTAGCCGGGCGGTGGTGGCGCACGCCTTTAATCCCAGCACTCGGGAGGCAGAGCCAGGCGGATCGCTGTGAGTTCGAGGCCAGCCTGGGCTACCAAGTGAGCTCCAGGAAAGGCGCAAAACTACGCAGAGAAACCCTGTCTCGAAAAACCAAAAAAAAAAAAAAAAATACCTTGGGGTAACTCTAAACAAGTGAAAGACCTGTATGATAAGAATGTTAAGTCTCTGAAGAAAGAAATCAAAGAATAGATCAGAAAATGGAAAGATCTCCCATGCGCATGGATAGGCAGGATTAACATAGTAAAAATGGCAATCTTACCAAAAGCAATCTACAGATTCAATGCAATCCCCATCAAAATCCCAACACAATTCTTCACAGACCCGGAAAGAACAATACTTAACTTCATATGGAAAAACAAAAAAAACTAGGAAAGATAAAAGAATCCTATATAATAAAGCAACCTCTGGAGGCATCACAATCCATGACCTCAAGTTCTACTATAGAGCTATAATAAAAACAGCCTGGTACTGGCATAAAAACTGATATGTGAACCGAATTGAAGACCCTGACATTTATCCACACACCTATGAACATCTGATTTTTGACAAAGAAGCCAAAACTGTACAATGGAAAAAAAGAAAGTATCTTCAACAAATGGTGCTCGCATAACTGGATGTCAACATACAAATAGATCCATATCTATCACCATGCACAAAACTCAAGTCCAAGTACATCAAAGACCTCAACATAAATCCAGTTACACTGAACTTGATAGAAGAGAAAGTAGGAAGTAGTCTTGAAGGCATTGGGGCACAGGAGACCACTTCCTCAATATAACACCAGTAGCACAGAGACTGAGAGCGACAATTAATAAATGGGACCTCCTAAAACTGAGAAGCTTTTGTAGAGCAAAGGACACAGTCAATAAGACAAAACAACAGCCTACAGAATAGGAAAAGATCTTCACCAACCCCACATCTGACAGATGGCTGATCTCCAAAATATATAAAGAACTCAAAAAGCTAGACTTCAAAATACTGAATAATCCAATTTAAAAATGGGCTACAGGGCTTAACAGAGAATTCTCAACAGAAGAATCTTAAATGGCTGAAAGACATTTAAGGAATTGCTCAACATCCTTAGTCATCAGAGAAATGCAAATCAAAACGACTCTGAGATACCATCTTACACCTGTCAGAAGGGCTAAGATCAAAAAATACTGATGACAGCTTATGTTGGAGAGGATGTGGAGCAAGGGGAACACTCCTCCAATGTTGGTGGGAGTGCAAACTTGCATAGCCACTTGGGAAATCAGTATGGTGGTTGCTCAGAAAATTGGGGATAAATCTTCCTCAAGACCCAGCTATACCATTCTTGGGCATGTACCCAAGGAATGCTCAATCTTACCACAAGGACACATGCTCAACTATATCCATAGCAGCATTGTTTATAATAGCCAGAACCTGGAAACAACCTAGATGGCCCTCAACTGAAAAATGGATAAAGAAAATATGGCACATATACACAATGGAATAGCACTCAGCAGTAAAAAAAAAAAAAAAAAAAAAAAAAAAAGAAAGAAATTTGCAGGCAAATGGATGGAACTAAAAAATATCATCCTGAGTGAGGTAACCCAGACTCAGAAGGACAAACATAGCATAAGTGGATACTAGATATAAGGCAAAGGATAACCAGACTACAACCCACAGCTCCAGAGAATCTAGCTAACGAGGGACCCTAAGAGAAACACATAAGACAGCCCAGCAAAGGCGAAATAGATGAGATCTACATGAGCAAATGGGAGTAGGGGGGGGGGGTTAATGGAGGGCAAAGAATGGAGGATGAGAACTTAAATGGGAGGGTCGAGATGGAACAGGGGCAGAATGGGATAGCAAGGAAAGAGATACCATGATAAATGAAGATATCATGGGAATAGGAAGAGGCAGGGTGCTGGGGAAGTGCTCAGGAATCCACAAGGATGACCCCACCTTGGACTACTGGCAATGGTTGAGATGGTGCCTGGACTGATCTACTCTGGTGATCGGTCTAGCGAATACCCTAACTGTCATTATAGAGCCTTCATCCAGTGACTGATGAAAGCAGATGCAGAGATCCAAGGCTGGGCGCCAGGCTAAGCTCTGGGAATCCAATCAATGAGAGAGAGGAGGGATTCTGCGGGCAAGGGATGTCAAGATCATGATGGGAAAACATGCAGAGATGACCAGATACACTAGTGGAAACCCATGAACTGTGGACTAAAAGCTATAGAGCCCACATAGGACTAGACTAGGCCCCCTGGATACAGGAAACAGTTGTTTAGCTTGAACTCTTTGGGGAGCCCCCTTGGTGCATGGGTGGGCTTTTTGTTATGACACCTTGCACAGCCTTTGTGCAGGGAGGAGGGGCTTGGAGCTGCCTCAGCTGAGTGTGCCAGGCTCTGCTGACTCCCCATGGGTGACCTCAATTTGGAAAATGTGGGGCTGGGGTTGGTTTGGGGGTGAAGGCTACAGGGGTCAGAAGAGAAAAGAGGGGGATCTGTGGTTGGTATGTAATGTGAATAGAAAATTTAAATATGCTGGGCGGTGGTGGTGCATGCCTTTAATCCCAGCACTCCAGAGGCAGAGGAGGCAGAGGAGGCAGATCTCTGTGAGTTCCAGGCCAGCCTGGTCTACAGAGTGAGTTCCAGGAAAGGCGCAAAGCTACACAGGGAAACCCTGTCTTGAAAAAAGAAAAAAGAAAAAATTTAATTAAAAAATTTAAAAAAAGAAAAATATATATTTTTTCTTGTTACTTGAGTGGATTAAGTTGTGTTCATGTACCCTGTTTTGTATAGTTCTATTGAGAAATTGCTTTTGGATTTTTGCTGAAGTTTTTAAAGTGTTAATGATTATAGTGAGAGTATTGCTTTTGAATGTAGGTTTGTAGGAATTGTAATTGTGTATAGTAATATTTATGTTCGAGTTATGTTAACCTGTTGATATTGATGGGTCATGATTTGGTGAAGCTAAAGGAGTATTTAAGTTTGATGCAAATGCATCAGAAATTTATCCTATGTTGTGTTAGTAAGAAATGCAAATGTTTCTTGCTTTAAAGTGGATTTTTTTCCTCAAGTTTTTAAAGTGTTAATGGTTCTATTAAGAGTTTAGTTTTAAATGTAAGTTTGAGAGAATTGTAATTATGTATAGCAATACTTATGTTAGAATTATTTTAACCTGTTAATGTTAATGATGAAATGAAGGGAGTCTTTAAGTTTGATGCAGTTGCATCCGGAGTTTATTGATTTATTTGATGTGCTTGAATAAAGAGTTTGTTGATTTAAAAAGGCTTGGTGAAGCTAAGACTTCTGCATCTTAGACCCATTCAGAAGGGATATTCCATCTTTATCATCCTCTACTCCTTTACGGGGTGATGTCGAAGCCCTAGGGAGCAGGAGTAGTGCTGTGGTAATTCCAGCTACTTGCAAGCTCTTCGTGGATTCAGAGCTGCATAGAATTAAGCTCTGTACCCTCACTTGAGTTTTAAAATATCAAGAGGGACCTGTGAGAGCCCACATAGGTTCTCTAGTGAGATCTGAGCTTGCTTTACCCAACAGGACTGCATAAGAGGATGACTGGACCAAGGCTGCATAAGAGGATGACTGGACCAAGGGTCTGGGTATCAGGTGTTTGGAAGGGTCTACACTTGGCTGTATCTAGCAAGGGGAAGGTCTTTTGTTCCTCCCCTTGGCATTGTTATAAAAAGCCTTTTTGAATAAAGTTCTGAGCTGTTGGGTATTGACCCAGGTCCTCCCAAAGCTAACCTGTGTTTCTGTTTTTCCTTTCATTGCCTAGGCCTATTATTCTATCTACAGGGTCCTTATTCCTCTCTCCTCCTCATAGGAGTCCTGTAAAAGGTAGGAGCTAGTCCCCCACAAGTAGCAACTAAGTAATTGTACGGTTGGGGGTCACCACAACATGAAGTACTATATTAAAGGGTTGTAGCATTAGGAAGGTTCAGAGTCAATGCTAGAGTTGCTTCACTAATTTTTACTCACCCATATACTTTTGTACAACAGATGGAATTATGCATGGTTATATACATTGCCTTATATTACCTTCCACCTCTAAACTTACATTTTGATTCACAATACAGTTTTGACAGTGCAGCCTCTAGAAACAGTGTTGATCACTTCATCAGGCACCTCTATTCACAATTTACTACAATTATTTCAACAGGAATTGCAGACATAAGAGAATCCAGTTTATTTTGGCCATATTAGGTCACATTCTAATCTTCCAGAATCTTTGTCTGAGGAAAATTTGAAGGCAGATTCTCTTTTAACCCTGTCTCTTTTCCTAGTAACTAACAACCTAAATGAAGCACAAGAATCTCAAGCATGCTATCATCAAAATGCGTCAGCATTGAAAAAGTGGTTTTCACTAACTAAAGAGCAGGCTCGCTTGATAATTAAGGAGTGCCCTTTATGTGTAAGTGTTAATATCATGTCTCTATCCTCCTACACCATGACTCCCCGAGGATTATTGCCAAATTATATCTGGCACATGGATGTTACTCAGGTCCCGAGTTTGGGAGGCTGAAATATGTTCATGTCATTGTGGACACCTATTCATTGCTCATTTTTGCTGTTATTTTGTTGTTTTCAGGAGAAACAGCTAAGGGTGTTATTGTTTTTACTCATAGCTTTTGGTGCTTTTAGGCCCTGTAAAATACTAAAAACTGGCAATGCTTCTGCATATACTGCCAAGCATTTTCAGGAGTTTTGCAAACAGTATGCTGCAACTCATATCAAGGCATTCCATGAAACCCTCAGCGTCAATCTTCTGTGGAAAGAACTAATAGATAACTTAAATATCATTTAAAAATGGAAGGGGAAGAGAATACTATGGCTACTCCTCACAATATTTTGCCTTCTATTTTATAAACTTTATTTTAATTTGGGCAAGGATGGCCTTACTGCTACAGAACATTTTGGGGACCCTCTGAAAAAATTCAGGGTCATGGTCCTTTGAAGAGGTGTTGTCAGGCCAATGAAATGACACAGATCCAGTAATTCACTGGTGCTGAGGCTATGTTTGTGTTTTTCCTTGGGGTGCTAAAAATCCAGTATGCATACCTGAATAACTGACTTGACCTGTGGAAGACTGACAAAGAAGTTCCAGAGCTATATCTAAAGAAAAGAAAGAAAACTGGGGGACAAAGTCATTGAGCCAAGAACAGAGCCTCCTGACCAACACAGACTCAAATGAAAAAAACTAGTGACTGAGAAGAAAGAGTTGGTGAAATCTCAGGTGAAGGGTAACTGCAGAATTGTAACTGCAGAATTGTTTCTTGCTATATTGCCTCTGTTAAGTGCATCTGTTATTGCTGATCATATGTTTTCCAAAGATGGTCACATGACAACTTAAGCATTGATGTTCAGGCCTTGCATGATGAAATATTAAGTATTCAGCATTCAAATTTAGAGAAATCACCCAACTCCACTGCCATATAAATCCAAGCAAAGATTTTTGGTTGTTATTTTTCTGTCTCTAACTGGACTTCTAAACTGTGGTCCATGGGAATGTCTCTGGAAATTTCCTTCTTGGTTATGTTAGGTAGCATTATACCCTTGAGATTAATTTGCTACTCCATGTCTGCTTTAAAGATGATTTGTGAGAGCCCACAGTACATATGGAGTGGCCACCCCGAAGAGCCTGATGTGTATGGCAGGCGGCTGGGGGTGGCCTGACTACCTCAAATACCATCAGGGCCCAAATCCAGCACTTCAAATAGGTCAATCCAAACATCTACTCCATCTACGAGTTGCTGAACCTCAAAGGGGAGCCAGTGCTGCAGAACCAGATCCAGGAGCATAACATCATCATTATCACCAAAGATGAAAACTTAAAGCATGACTGTGATAAAAGAAGTCTTAGCGATGGTCCAGGATTTATGATGTGTTAGAGACCAGAGGCCTTGAGCCAGGCCAATGACTCATGGCAATCAGTAGCTGCATGTAGAGTTATGTGGGCAAAAAAAATATACTGAGTCATACACTGCAGTTTCCAATGCCACTGTGACAAATGAATTTTTTTTTTCGGTACAGATTTTTTTTATTTTATTTTACAATACTATTCAGTTCTATATAACAGCCACAGATCCCCTTGTTCTCTCCCTTCCTGCCTCCCTCCACTTTCCCCCAGCCCACCCCCCATTCCTACCTCCTCCAGATCAAGGTCTCCCCCGAGGACTGGGATCGACCTGATAGACTCAGTCCAGGCAGGTCCAGTCCCCTCCTCCCAGATTGAGCCAAGCGTCCCTGCATAAGTCCCAGGTTTCAAACAGCTAACTCATGCAACGAGCCCAGGACCTGGTACCACTGCCTAGATGCCTCCCAAACAGATCAAACCAATCAACTGTCTCACCTATTCAGAGGGCCTGATCCAGTTGGGGGCCCCTCAGCCTTTGATTCATAGTTCATGTGTTTCCATTCGTCTGGTTATTTGTCCCTGTGCTTTATCCAACCTTGGTTTCAACAATTCTCGCTCATATAAACCCTCCTCTTTCTCACTAATTAGACTCCCAGTGCTCCACCCGGGGCCTAGCCGTGGATGTCTGCATCCAGATTCCTCAGTCCTTAGATGGGGTTTCTGGCACAACTATTAGGGTGTTTGGCCATCCCATTACCAGAGTAGGTCAGTCCCGGCTGTCTCTCAACCATTGCCAGCAGTCTTTTGTGGGAGTATCTTTGTGGATTTCTGTGGGCCTCTTTAGCTCTTGAATTTTTTTATTTATTTTTTCTATTATCAGCTTGATACAGTACAAATTCTTATCCTAACAGTGAAATGTTTCACTGAGGCTTGCCCAGTAACTGAGTAAAACCAAAATTTATTATAAGTCACAGTCATCCTAGGGTCCCCCTGCTATGTAGCCTCCCTGGTTCTGTGAGTTGCAGTCTGATTGTTCTTTGCTTTATATCTAGTATCCACTTATGAGCAAGTACATACCTTGTTTGTCCTTCTGGGTTTGGGTTACCTCACTCAGGATGGTATTCTCTAGTTCCATCCATTTGCCTACATATTTCATGCTGTCATTGTTTTTCTCTATTGAGTAGCAGTCCATTGTGTATATGTACCACATTTTCTTAATTAACACAAATTAAGTAGCACAAATACTGAGAACAACAATTAATAAATGGGACCTCTTAAAACTGAGAAGCTTTTGCAGAGCAAAGGACACGGTCAATAAGAAAAAAAGACAGCCTACAGAATGGGAAAAGATCTTCACCAACCCCACATCTGACAGAAGACTGATCTCCAAATCATATAAATAACTCAACAAACTAGACATCAAAATACTGAATAATCTAGGAAAGATGTACCCACTAGTGCAATAATAATAGCATGACTGCAATGGGGTAACCAACTGCTCCTCAGGAAGAATTCTGTAACCTGGTCAAAAGCCCATCCCTGGGTGGTTGGAAAGAGCTGAGCGTTGGCTCAGTGGTTCAGATTACATACTGCTCTTACAAAGGACTCAAATTCGCAGCCCCCACCTCCCATCCTGCCCTGGACCTCCCATCTGGACGAAAGGTGAGTGCTGGGCTCATTCCCAGATAGGACTGCCCCTAAGTCCCATTTCTGGGCACCAGCCATTCCGGGGAATAAAGAAAGAAATTAAAGACTTCCTAGAGATCAGCGAAAATGAAGATACCACATACCAAAATTATGGGACACTATGAAAGCAGTGCTAAGAGGAAAATTCATAGCACTAAATGCCCACATAAAGAAGTTGGAAAAACCTCATACCAGTGACTTAATAGCACACCTGAAAGCTCTAGAACAAGAAGAAACAAAGTCTCCCAGGAAGAATAGACGCCAGAAAATTATCAAAGTGAGAGCTGAAATCAATAAAATAGAAACAAGAGAATACAAAAAAATTAATGAAATAAAGACTTGGTTTTTTGAGAAAATCAAGATACAAAAGCCCTTATCCAAACTAACCAAAAGACAGAGAGAGAGCATCCAAATTAACAAAATCAGAAATGAAAAGGGGGACATAACAACAGACAATGAGAAAATCCAGAGAATCATCAGGTCATACTTCAAAAACCTCTACTCCACAAAACTGGAAAATCTAAAAGAAATGGATAATTTCTGGATAAGTACCACATACCTAAGTTAAATCAAGACCAGATAAACTATTTAAATAGTACAATAACCCCTAAGGAAATAGAATCAGTTATTAAAAGTCTCCCAAACAAAAAAAGCCCAGGACCAGATGGTTTCAGCGCAGAATTCTTCCAGATCATCAAAGAAGAGCTAATACCAATACTCTTCAAATTGTTCCACACAATAGAAACAGAAGGAACATTACCGAACTCTTTCTATGAGGCTACAATTACCCTGATTCCTAAACCAAACAAGGATGCAACAAAGAAAGAGAACTACAGACTGATCTCCCTCATGAACATTGATGCAAAAATACTCAATAAAATACGGGCAAACAGACTCCAAGGACACATCAAAACAATTATCCACCATGATCAAGTAGGCTTCATCCCAGGGATGCAAGGGTGGTTCAACATACGAAAGTCCGTCAATGTAATACACCATATAAGCAAACTCAAAGAAAAAAACCACATGATCATCTCACTAGATGCAGAAAAGGCATTTGACAAAATCCAACACCCCTTCATGATAAAGGTCTTGGAGTGATCAGGAATACAGGAAACATACTTAAACATAATAAAGGCAATTTACAGCAAGCCAACAGCCAACATCAAATTAAATGGAGAGAAATTCAAAGTGATTCCACTAAAATCAGGAACAAGGCAAGGCTGTCCGCTCTCCCCATACTTATTCAATATAGTACTTGAAGTTCTAGCCAGAGCAATAAGACAACATAAGGAGATTAAGGGGATACAAATGGGAAAGGAAGAAGTCAAGCTTTCCCTATTTGCAGATGACATGATAGTATACTTGAGTGACCCCAAAGATTCAACCAAGGAACTGATACAGCTTATAAACACCTTCAGCAACATAGCAGGATACAAAATCAACTCAAAAAAATCAGTAGCCCTCCTATATACAATTGACAAACAGGCTGAGAAGGAAATCAGAGATACATCACCCTTTACAATAGCCACAAATGATATAAAATACCTTGGGGTAACACAAACCAAGCAAGTGAAGGACCTATATGACAAGAACTTTAAGTCCCTAAAAAAAGAAATTGAAGATGTCAGAAATTGGAAAGATCTCCCAGGCTCATGGATAGGTAGGATTAACATAGTAAAAATGGCAATCTTACCAAAAGCAATCCCCATCAAAATACCAACACAATTCTTCACATACCTAGAAAGAATAATACTCAACTTCATATGGAAAAACAAAAAACCCAGGATAGCCAAAAGAATCCTGTACAATGAAACAACTTCTGGAGGCATCACAACCCCTGACCTCAAGCTCTACCATAAGAGCTACAGTAATAAAAACAGCTTGGTACTGGCATGAAAACCGACATGTGGACCAATGGAATTGAACTGAAGACCCTAACATTAATCCACACACCTATGAACATATAATTTTTGACAAAGAAGCCCAAACTGTACAATGGAAAAAAAGAAAGCATCTTCAACAAATGGGGCTGGCACAACTGGATATCAACGTGTGGAAGGCCACAAATAGATCCATATCTGTCACCGTGCACAAAACTTAAGTCCAAGTGGATCAAAGACCTCAACATAAATCCAGCTACTCTGAACCTGCTAGAAGAGAAAGTAGGAAGCAGTCTTGAACGCAGTGGCATAGGAGATTACTGCCTAAATATACCACCAGTAGCACAGACACTGAGAGAAACAGTCAATCAATGGGACCTCTTGAAACTGAGAAGCTTTTATAGAGCAAAGGATACGGTCAACAAGGCAAAGCAACAGCCTACAGAATGGGAAAAGGTCTTCACCAACCCCACATCTGACAGAGGACTGATATCCAGAATATATAAAGAACTCAAGAAATTAGTCATCAAAATGCCCAACAGTCCAATTACGAAATGGGCTATATAGCTAAACAGAGAATACTCAACAGAGGAAACTCAAATGGCTGAAAGACATCTAAGGAATTGCTCAACATCCCTAATCATCAGGGAAATGCAAATCAAAACAACTCTGAGATACCACCTTAAGCCTGTCAGATTGGCTAAGATCAAAAACACTGAAGACACCTTATGCTGGAGAGGATGTGGAGCCAGGGGAATTCTCCTCCACTGCTGGTGGGAATGCAAGCTTGTACAACCACTTTGGAAATAAATATGGTGCTTTCTTAGAAAACTGGGAATCCATCTCCCCCAAGATCCAGCTATACCACTCTTGGGCATATACCTAAGGAATGCTCAATCATACCACAAGGGCACTTGCTCAGCTAAGTTCATATCAGCATTGTTTGTAATAGCCAGAACCTGGAAACAACCTAGATGCCCTTCAACTGAAGAATGGATAAATAAAATGTGGTACATATACACAATGGAATACTACTCAGCAGAGAAAAACAATGACATCATGAGGTTTGCAGGCAAATGGATGGATCTAGAAAAAATCATCCTGAGTGAGGTAACCCAAACTCAGAAAGGCAAACATGGTATGTACTCACTCATAGGAGGATACTAGATGTAAAACAAAGATGACTAGACTCATACTCACAACTCCAGGGAGGCTACCTAGAAAACAGGACCCCAAGAAAGACACAGGGATTGCCCAAGGACAGAGAAATGGATGAGATCTACATGAACAACCTGGACATGAGTGGGGGTAATAAAGGGCAAGGGTCGAGGGAAAGAGAGCTTAGGGGAGCAGGAGATCCCAGCTGGATCAAGAACAGAGAGGGAGAACAAGGATTAAGAGACCATGGTAAATGAAGACCACATGAGAATAGGAAGAAGCAAAGTGCTAGAGAGGTCCACAGAAATCCACAAAGATACCCCCACAATAAACTACTGGCAATGGTCAAGAGAAAGCCCGAACAGACCTACTCTGGTGATAGGATGGCCAAACACCCTAATTGTCCTGCTAGAAACACCATCCAATGACTGAGGGAACCAGATGCAGAGATCCACGGCCAGGCCCCAGGTGGAGCTCTAGGAGTCCAACTGGTATGAGCGAGAATTGTTGAGACCAAAATTGAAAAAAGCACAGGGACAATTAGCCAAACGAATGGAAACATATGAACTATGAACCAATAGCTGAGGAGCCCCCAACTGGATCAGGCCCTCTGAATAAGTGAGACAGTTGATTAGCTTGATCTGTTTGGGAGGCATCCAGGCACTGGGACTGGTACCTGTCCTCAGTGCATGAGCTGGCTGTTTGGAACCTGAGACACTTGGCTCAGCCTGGGAGGAGGGAACTGGACCTGCCTGTACTGAATCTACCAGGTTGAACTCAATCCCCAGGGGAGTCTTTGCCCTGGAGGAGATGAAAATGGGGGGGTGGGCTGGGGGGAAGGGGGGGGGGACAAGGGAATCCGTGACTGATATGTAAAATTAAATTAAATTATAAAATTTACAAAAAGTTAAAAAATAAAAAAATAGAAAAGATGAAAAGACGGGGAAAAAAAAAGGACTCATTCAGCTGGAGGTTATGGCACACAACTTTAATCCCAGCACTCAGAAGGCAGAAGTAGCCCAGGGTTACATAGTGAGACAAAAGAAAAGAAGAAAGAAAGGAGGAGGAAGGAGAAGAAATAAGAAAAGAAGAAGAAAGAAGAGAAGAAAGAACAACTATCCAAGCTCAGTTCCCAGCAATATCAGGCAGCTCACAACTGCCTAAAATTCCAACTCCAGAACCTTCTTATACCTTCATACAAACCTGTACACAAATACATAGACATACACATAATTAACACAAAACAAATAGTCAAGCATGGTGAATGTCTTTAATCCCAACACTTGGAAGGCAGAGGTAGGCAGATCTCTTTGAGTTCAAGGCCAGCCTAATCTACATAGTGAGCTCAGGACAACCCAGGGCTACACAGTAGCATAGAAAGAGCAGGTCTGCAAACAAAAAAACAAAAAAAATTAATATTTTTTTTAACACCACGACTTGGAAGGTCATATTATTATGGAGGGTTTTTGTTTTATTTGCTAAATAAACATAGTGTCAACATTTCTAAATATTTACATTTATGTCTAGATTTATGCTGCTCTCAATCTTTGTCAGAAAAGCTTCTTTTGGATGTGAGAGCAGTTAATAGAGATTCATGGCTGTTCAGTGTGATGAAAATAAGTGACTGTTGAATGCTCAGCCTAAATGAGAAATCTGTATCAACCTTTCGAAGGACTCTAAAAACATCATGGAAAAGGAGGTAGGAAGAATATAATAGCCAGAAGATGTGGATGGGTGATATAAAATGCTTTCTTCTGGGGACTACAAAGATGATTCAGTGGTTAAGAGCACTGACTGCTCTTGCAGAAGACCTAGGTTCAATTTGCAGAACCCATGTGGCAGCTTACAATTATCTATGATTCCAGTTCCAGGAAATTAAATGCCTTCTTCTGGCCTCTGGGGGCACTTAATGCACATGGTACAGATACATACATGCAGATAAACACTCATTATTTTAAGGTGTGTTACTTTTGTTCATGCTGCATTTGTTTAACTCTGTAAAGCTGTGGTTCTTTTCCTGTCTAAAACAACTGACAGTCTAATAAAGGACTGAACAGCCAATAGCAAGGCAGGAGAAAGGATAGGCAGGGCTGTCAGACAGAATATCTAGAAAGGGAAATCTGGGGAAAAAAGGAGAAAGAAAACAAGGAGAGGAGGATGCCAGGAGCCAGCCATGAAGTAAGAGTCAAAGTAAGATTACAGAAGTAAGAAAAGGAAAAAAGCACAGCACTGTTAATTGCCACAATTTAAATAAACCAACCCACACTCATGCTCATGCAAACAATTCTAATTAAACTAAGGATCATTATAGTTGGTAGTAGTGATACACACCTTTAATCTAAGCACTTGGGAAGCAGGGGCAGGTGGATCTCTGTGAGATTAAGGCCAACCTGGCCTACATACTGAGTTCCAGAACAGCCAGGGCTAAATGGGTCACACACACACAAAGACAGGCTGATGAAATGGTTCATTTGGTAAAGGTGCTCATTGCCATGCCTTAACAACCTGAGTTCAATCCCTGTTACCCACATTGAAGAAGCGAACTGATACCAGCAAGTTGTCCTTTGACCTTCATACAAGTGCTGTGGCATTCATATCCACACATATGCATACACTTCACAAAATAAATCAATTAAATGTAATCTTGTTTAAAAGATAAGTGAAAGTAAGGAAGATGACTTGTTATCAGGAAGAAAGAAAGGGTTTCAATGGAAGTATGAGTGAATGAGAGATAGTTTAGGAGGTAAAGAGGACCAAAATATGTTAAATACATGTACAAAACTGTCAAAGAATAATTAACAAAAACAGTAAATTAATAAAGCAAAGATAAAACCAGTAGGGGAGCCACGTGTAATTGTGCACACCTTTAATCTCAGTATTTGGGAGGTGAGGCCAGCCTGGTCAACATAGGGATTTCCAGGACAGCCAGAGCTACACAGTGCAACCCTGATGGGGGGAGGGGGTAGAAAAAACAAGTGAAAATAAATTTTGGCAAGTGTACACTATTACAGGCATTATTCAGTGTGGAGTTTTCTCAAGAAAATTAAAGAATGCTATCATATGACCCAGCTATACTTTTCCTATGGAAGGGCTCTCAACAGAGAAACTTGCACAACTGTGTTTTCATTGCTGCTCTACTCACAACAGTCTCAATGTTCATTGGTAGATGAACAGATGATGAAAATATGGTTCACAATGGAATTTTATTCAGCTGTAAAGAAAAATGAAATTATGAACCAGCACCCATTGCTGCAGCCTCAGCAACAGAGAAGCCAGTTTCAGCATGCTGGCTGGCACAGGCAATCTTCAGTCCACCTTGATGGCTCCTCTCTATCTAATACCTACAAAAGCTGCAACGTGAGGGAATTTCTGCCTCAAAATGAATTTCCTGTCTCCTACTGCCCCCTCTGCATCCATCACAGCCACTCACTGATGCCCAGCCACAACCAGTTCACAGCTGTAGCTGGAACTATATTTACCACTAGCCACCCCCTTCACTGCTGTATTAATTACTTTTTTAATTCTGTGATAAAACAAGATCACCAAGTAAACTTATAAGAGAAAAGAATCTGGGCTTATGGTTCCAATGGGTATGGTCCCAGCGGGTCAGAGTTCATGATAGTAGAGAGAAGGCATGACAGCTTACATCTATAACAGCAAGTAGAAGGCATAGAGAAACTAAAGTCTTTTGAAGCCTCAAAGCCTGCCCCCAGTGACTGGCTTCCTCCAGCAAGACCACACCTACTTAATTCTTCCCAAACAGTTCCAACTGGGCACCAAACATTCAAATGTATAAGCCTGTAGGAGTCATTCTCATTTAAGCCACCAAAATTGCAGAAGCCAACACGGAACCCCACTAGACTCATCAGCAGATGTCTCCATGACTAGTGTACCCCTGATAATCTTGAAGTGAACCCTCTGCTATAGAAAAACAAATACTGGATGAAGTCCTCAGCAGGGTAACTACCAAGAATAGGGCTACAAAGCTACAACTAATGGGCTGCAGAGATGAGTCAGAGTAAAGAGCACTTCCTGTTCAGGACCAAGTTTGGTTCCCAGAACCCACATCAGGTGGCTTACAACCTCCTGTGACTCTAGCTAAGGGGACCCAATACCTTCTTCTGGCCTCCAAAGACACGTGCACATACATGGCATGCATTCACACATACATGTAAATAAAAAAATAAAATAAATAATGAAAAAAGCTGAGACTAGGAAACCTGGGTGTGAATCTGCCAGACAGAAAAACAACTCAGCTTCTCCATGGGCCTACCTGGAATCACAAGTATGTAAATGCTGCATTGTGATCTCATGGAATCTCTGGTGTCACTAGGCAATAGTAAACTCTTTCAGTGCTAGGGATGGTACTCAGGCCTCCTGCTGGTCACTGTAATTGTTCTGTGACTGAATCACCAGCTAGCCCTTTTGATGGCTAATCTTGGTTGTCAGCTTGACTGCAATCAAGCTGGAATCCAAGCTGCTAAGCACTCCAGTGAGGAATTTTTTGATTACATTATTTGAAGCAGAAGGCACTTTCTGATGCCAGCCCAGACAAAAGAACATAGAAAAAGGAAACTGCTTTTTACCTGCTTGCCCTCAGTCTTACTGTGAAGTCCATTTATCCTGTTGCTGAGGCATTACTTGAACACATTAGAACCAACGTCTTTGGATTCCAAAGTAGATTGACATCTTCAGCTTTCCATGAATTCTCCAGACTTTCAATGCCAGGTAGAGACTGCTAAAACATCCAGCCTCATGGACTGTGCAACTACTGGGTTGTTGGACTACTCAGACCACATCCTGTAAGGACAATCTAATAACCCCCTATATATACATTCTCCCAGTCCTGTTTCTCTAGAGAACACTGACTGATATACCTTCTACCATATCCTCTTTTTTTCTTGGTTTTTGTTTGTATGTTTTTTGTTTTTGTTGGGATTTTGTTTTGTTTTGTTTTTCTTTTTTCTTTTTTCTTTTTTCTTTTTTTTTCTTTTTTTTTTGGTGGTGGTTGGTCAATTGGTTTTGTTTTGGAAACAGAGGTCCCTGTATCCTACACTGGCCTCAAACTTGTTACATACCCTAGAATGATCCTGACCTCCTGATCCTCCTGCCTCCATCTCCCCAGTGCTGGGATCATAAATGTATGCTAACATTCATAGTTTTATGAAGTGCTGAGAACTGAATCCAGAGCTTTCAGCATCCTAGGCAAGCACTCTATCAACTGAGCCACATCCTCAGCCTCATTACACATGTTATCCCACATCTATGCAGTCACACACTGAAAACAATGTCTCTATATAATACATTACTGCATGATACTTATGTATATGTCTATTCTACAATAAAAAAAAAAAAAGCACAAAGCTGAAAAATCTTGTCAGAAACAGGTGAAAAGGATTAAATCAACAAATGCATAAAGCTGGTGGGGAGGGGTGGCCAAATAGGCCAAGTGGACAAACTGAACCAAAAGGCAACTGACACCCTAAAAGAGTCAGACAAGGGGAAAGAGTGCCATCTAGCTTTGTCTTGCTGTATTCCACTGTGTTCTTAAGAGGGGTAGGGTAAATATCCTCCTGCTACTATGGAAACCAATTATTCCTCAACTATGGGTCATGCTAGTTGGACTTTTTTTTTTTTTGGTTTTTCGAGACAGGGTTTCTCTGTGTAGCTTTGCGCCTTTCCTGGAACTCACTTGGTAGTCCAGGCTGGCCTCGAACTCACAGAGATCCGCCTGGCTCTGCCTCCCGAGTGCTGGGATTAAAGGCGTGCGCCACCACCGCCCGGCGCTAGTTGGACTTTTAGTGGCAGTTGCAGAAATTCTCATAATTCCATTGTTCTTTACACATGAATAAAATTCCATTGTATATGCATACCCCCTCTTGATTATCCATTCATATGCTGCTGGATATCTATACTTTGAGGTTAAATTCACATTTAAAACAAAGCAACATCCAACAGTTTCAAGGATGTCCTTCTATCCAAGCAAAACTAAGCCTTCTCCTCCAGCTTCCACCATCTTGCCTGGCAAGGAAAAACAATTCTCTTCTAGATGGTTGCCACCAGCACCCAAATGTGAAGATTCAACTTCCAGCCCTGACATTTGAATTTCAACAGTGCAATATAAGCCATGCTTAAAAACTTAACAAAGTGCCTGGCGGTGGTGGCACATGCCTTTAATCCCAGCACTCAGGAGGCAGAGGCAGGTGGATCTCTGTGAGTTCGAGGCCAACCTGGGCTACAGAGTGAGTTCCAGGAAAGGCACCAAAGCCACGCAAAGAAACCCTATCTGGGAAAAAAAAAAAAAAAAAAAAAAACCTTAACAAAGTGACATGATTCACAACTGTAAGGAAATGGAACCAGTGTAGATGTCCATCAGCAAAGGAAAGGACAATAAAAATTTGGTGGAGTATGGTGGCAAAAGCCTTTAATTCTAGCTGAAGCAAGCAGAGCTCTGTTGAGTTCAAGGCCACTCTGGTCTACATAGCAAGTTCCATGACAACCAGGGCTATATAGTGAAACCCTGCATCAAAAAAGAAAATAAACAAATAAATAAATAATAGAAAAATAAATTAGTGATATAAAATACACAATGGATTTTACTCAGCTGTAAAGAAAAAGGAAATTATGAAATGTGCAGGGGAACTCATTGTTCTAGACAAAATTAAGCAAAGTAACTCAAACTCAGAAAAACAAAATTCACCTGTCTCATGCATAAAACCAAACTTATATATGTCCACATTAGTGAGGCTTAATATGTGCACAGAGGCTATGAAACTAGAAAAGAGATCACAACAGGGAGAAAGAAACATTGAGGCATTAGGAAGGGCAACAGGCAGGGCAATAGGCCACCTGTGACATGACATCAGAAAGATGGCTGTGAGGATAAGAGGGCACATTCAGGGCTTAGGACAATTAAAAAAGAGAGGTGAAAAGAAACAAATTTTGTTTGAAATGTCATAATGAAACTATGCTAATTTAAATTATGCTAATTTAAATTATGCTAATTTAAATTATGCTAATTTAAATTATTAAACCAAAAAATAAATTAAAATTTTGAAACTAAGCAAAGCAAGCTAAGGTGTAGCTCTGTTAGTAGAGCATTTGCCCAAAAATGCACAAAGTCCTGAGCTTCATCCCCAGCACCATATAAACCAAGTGTGGTGGTGTATCCTGCAATCTCAGCACTGGACAAGTAGAGACAGAAGGATCAGGAGTTCAAGGTTATATTCTGCTGTGAGACTTTGTATCAACAAGGTCAGGACATCCTGTCTCAACCTGGCCACTACCTGAGACATAAGGTATTAGCCATGTGTACTGTGGGTTTTGAGGGCTCTACCCAGTCTCACAGGGGTACAGTTATCCAGATTGCCATGAGTGGACTACTCAGTTTCAAACCCTAGTTTAGAGCTGGGTGAGATAGCAAATGCCTGAAATCCTTTCACTTAGGAGGCTGAGGCAGGAGAATCACAAGTTCCAGGCCAGTGCAGGTTGTAGCAAAAGACTCAGTCAAATAAAAAGGCCTGGAGCTGGAGGGATGGCTCAGAAGTTAAGAGCACTAGCTGCTCTTCCAAAAATCCAAGTTTGATTCCTATTACCTATGTGGCAGCTCATAACCATTTGCAACTCCTGTCCCAGGAAATCTGTTGCCATCTTCTGTCCTCCATGAGCACCAGTCATACATATGGTACACAGACATACATGCAGACAAAACATAAATACACGTTTCTAAAGAAAGGCTGGAAGATGGCTCAGTTGCAAGTATTTATAAGCCTGTAGACCTGAGTTCCATCCCCAGAACTCACATAAAAAAAAAAGCCAGGCATGATAGCACACTTGTAATTCCAGAAACTCAGGCCTCTATCTCAAATATAAGGTGGAATGCACCTGAGGAATGACACCACGCCCAAAGTTGTCCTCTGGCTTCCACAGATACATGCACAAACATCCATCAAACACACAAACTAGCTAAAACTCGTGACATGCATAAAATACCAGAACTTGAGAAGGTAAAGAAGACTGTTGAAAGTTCAGGACCAGCATAGGCTAAACAGTGAATTCTAGGTCCACACAGGCATGATGGAATAATACCCTGAATCAAAAGAGATCTAGATACAGATATATAAATCTCAGCTCAGATATTATGTGGTCCATGTAGCTTAATTTCTGCCACCTATAAAAATGAACACAGCCAATGGAAATAGCCCTACTGCCTAGCAACTGAAAAATGAATAAACAAGAGGTCATTAGCCTACACATTGGGTTATTGCTGAGCTATAAAACAGAACAAAGCAGTGGCACACACTGTAGCTCAATGACCTTGGAAAACACTGTGTTCACAAAAAGGCCAACCACAAATATCAAATATACAGTGATGTGTGGCCCCTCACTCTTGTACTCCCAGCACTTGGGAAGCTGAGGCAGGACTACTCCAGGTTCCAAGCACAGGTTACAGTGAATCCAAACCACTTGGCAATAGTATGTGACTACATCTAAAGAAAAAGAAAAAAAAAAAAATCACTTCAGGTGTGGTTCTGCATGCCTTTAATCCTAGCATTCAGGAGACAGAAACAAGAGGAATCAGGAGTTTAAGTAACTCTCAGGAAAACAGGGATTCAAAGCCACCCTGTCACATTAAATCCTGCCAAAAAAAAAAAAAAAAAAAAAAAAAAAAAGATCCAGAAATATGTTTCATCAGGTAAAGGTGCTTGCCTCCACGCCTGGCAACCTGAATTTGACTCTTGGGATCCAAATAGTAAAAAAGGAGAACCAATTCTTGCAAGTTGTCCTTTGATCTCCACACAGCCACTATGGCATGCAAGCAAACACATTCCCACACATAAACTACACAAATAAATACAAAAAAATGCATATGCAGAGAAACACATGGGGGTGGGGGTGGGGGTGACTTGTGCATCTATTTGTGTGAAAACTCCAGATCAGGGAGATCCATAGGGTCAGAAAGTGATTAGTGTTGCTGGGGGGAGGGATGGAAGAATGGGAGAGTAAATGCTAATGGAAACAGGATTTTTTTTTTTTTTTTTTTTTTTTTTTTTTTTTTTTGGATTTTTCGAGACAGGGTTTCTCTGTAGCTTTGGAGCCTGTTCTGGACTAGCTCTGTAGACCAGGCTGGCCTCAAACTCACAGAGATCCACCTGCCTCTGCCTCCCGAGCGCTGGGATTACAGGCCTGCGCCACCACCGCCCAGTGGGAACAGGATTTCTTAACTTACATTTTGGTAGTGGCGGCTGTTGTTGAGGAGACAGGGTGTATGTAGTAGACCAGGCTAAACACAAACTTGTGATTATCCAGCCTCATCTTCCCCAGTGCTGGGACTGCAGGAGTGCACCACCAAGTCCCATGGGATTGGAGTTTCTTTGAGATGATGTAAGTCTCTCAGAACCAGAACACACAACATTGTGAATATGCCAAATGCACTGGACTGTGAGCTTTGAGATAGTTAATGGTTAATTTTAAGTTATGTGAATTTTCCTCTTCGACAAAGAGAAGGAAAAAATGGTCAGAATTGGACAAGGATACTCAAAAGCCCTCCCTGCCCTCCCCATCTTCCCACACAAGGCCCTGGCATACCCCTTCCTGGCTACCTTGATACCACTTAGAATGTATTGAGCCTTCACTTACCATATGCCCAAACCTGTGCCCACACAAACAACATCAGTCTCTACATGGGCTACATAGCATTCCCCCCATGTCCTTATCCTTACCCCATGTCCAAGTCCATGACTGGGGTAGGAATGGCACTCCAGTTGCCTAGGAATCCTTCCTGTTTGCCAAAGTAGGGCCACCCTTTCCCCTAAGTAAAACAGTAAGGGTAAAGGAGAAAAAAAGATGTGACAAGGGACGTAGCTCAGTAAAGTGTCTACATAAACAAAGTGTAATCTGTATTGAAACCTGAGGTAATCCCCCTGCCTCAACTCACTCTTGTAATCTCACCACTTGTAACACTTGGGATTACAAAAAAGAACCATCACACATGGCTGTAGGCAGACACCTGGCATACACAAAGCCTTGAGTTCCATCCCTAGCACTCCACAAAAGCCAGGCATGGTAGTACATGCTTATAATCCTAGCACTGAGGAGAGCAAGGCAAGCAGAAACAAGAGTTCAGTCATCTTCAGCTATATGAGGAGTTCAAGACCACCATGAGTTACATGAGACCCTATTTCCAAGTGAGAGATCCTAACTGGGCAACCTCTGCTTTACACCTTAGGACTCCCAATGCCTTAACAGCCACTTAAATCCAGTAGGCACATGAAGGAGCCCAACCCTCACATACAGACAAAAGATATCCACACATGTTGATATGTGTTACAGAAGTGCTTTTCTCCCAGTTGGAAATGGCCTGCTGTGGCTCTCTCTGCAACATTTTGTTGGTCAAACTGGGGATCCAAGTGTCAGCATAAAGGGCCAAGGAATGCCTTGTTCCCTACCTACCTCCAAGAGGCTCTACCATCAGTTAATGCATCCCCATTCTGGCTAAAGCATCAACTGCTATTTCAAAAACCCAGCCCCAACACACTGCCCAAATCCAGATTCTGCTTCATCCACCTTCCCCTGTAAGGGACTGGGAGAGCAGGGTTCCAGAGCCAAAGCAGTTCCCACTTTCAGGAAGCCCTCCTGGTGCACATTCCCTCCCTCTGCATTCAGCATCTTTATCAGTAGCCAATCACTGCCTACCAGGAACCAGGCATCAGAGCTCCATGAATTCCTTTTGTTGAGATTTTTGTTGGGGCGGGGGGAGCTCAAAAGAGTGTGTGTATGTGCAGGCGCATATGTACAAGTATATATGTATATACATGTATATTGAAACCCAAGGTTAAAAAATGTGAGTGTATGGGGGAGCGTGCATGTATGCCTATGTGTGCGCTCATATTAAAGAGTCCACATGTATGTCTATGCATGCATGTATATGTGAACACCTGACATTGATGACAGGAATCATCCTGGATTATTCTTCCATGATATTCAATGAGGCAGGATCTCACTAGCTAGCTTGCTCTGGGGATCCTGTCCCTGCCTCAAGGCTAAAATTACAGGCAGGCCAAGAAACCCACCCCACATTTACATGGTTTTTGGGGATCCAAACTATGTTTCCATGCTTGTGCAACAAGTGCTTTAAACACTGAAACATATCCCGAGTCCCTCCTCTTTATTGAGACAAGATTTCTCACTGAATCTCAAGCTCTCAGGCTAGACTATCTGGCCAGCAAGTCTCTGGCATCCTCCTGTCTTCATACCCACCCTCAGCAAAAAGATGACAGGCAAATCCAGCTTTCTACATGGGTTTTGGGGATCTGAACTCAGGTCCTCTTGCTTGCACAGCCTCAGAATTCCGATACTCATCATGAGACCCCAGGTTAACAGGCACCACCAAAGATGCCGAGAGGTACCTCCTCTGCCAGTCGGGGGGACTCCAACAGTCCCCACCACTTTACTTACGAATTTATGGGCTAAGAGTCTGAGAAGAGCTTTGCCTTGTTACTCAGAAGTCAAGTTGTACATTAACTGCATTTTCTTGTTTTCTGTATTATTCATGCTCAGGTATCTGGGACCTCGGTTATCACCTCGGGACAGTCCCTCCCTCCCAGGGCTAACTCACCACTAGACAGTAAACAACCTGCTATCCTAGAACAAAACTATTTCACAAAACATCAACCAACTGGGGAAGAGAGGAAACAAGGTTGCCCTGAATAGCCTGGACATTCCTTGAAGTCCAGATCTTCACGCCTTAACCTCCCCAGTAGCTAGGATTACAGGTATGTACCATCAAGCCTATTACTTCTAATTCTCCTACCTCGCCTTCCCAAGTGCTGTGATTATGGCCTTACAACAACAGGGAATAGCCAAGTTCAAATCAGGATTGCCCAGCTTCCATGTCACAGAAGAAGCCATGACAAAGGACTCTCAAACGAGGGGACACCACCTCAGCTCTCCCCCTCTTCTGTTAAGCCCACTGTTAACACAGGTGGACTCAACACCCAACCTGACTTTCTGCAGAAGGCCGAGTAGCAGAGGACATGTCCAGAACACCGTCCCATGTTCTCTTGGCTGAAGGCTCCCTTAGAAGGTGAAAGGGGATCCAGAAGAGACCCCAGGCTGCCCAGGCCAAGGGAAACAGAGGCTAGAGGCAGGCAGAGGAGGTAAAGAAACTTTAATCACCACCCATCAATATGAGCAGCAGGAGTGTCTAAGCCAGGGTGGCCCCATTTCTTGGGAGCAACCTGGGGCCGGCCCCTCAGTCCTGGCTATGGCAGTTCTCCATCCAAGCTCCCCACATACAAGGGGAATATCTGAGGACCCCTAATCTCTAGGACCACATCTGTAGAAGCTTAAAATCAAAGTTCTCTGTGGCCAAGAGCCCAGGTCTCGAGAAGCCAGCAGCTGCCTGCATGTCCCACTGTGGCTTTGCCCCGGTCTGACTGCACTCAGGGCCAGGTGGTGACCACGTATCCTCAGATCAGTGAGGTTTTCCTTTCTGACAGCAGCAGAGACTCCTTCACAGCCACCAACAGCCCTGGTGGGGGCAGGTAACCCTGACCTCGGAGTCGTAACAATATGAGGAGAGTGGCAGAAACCAGGATGGCACTCAACACCCCTGTGGGGGACAGACAGATGGTCAGAGGAGTGGGGCAAGGAAGGAGGGCAGAAACTATCAACACTAATATGTAGGCAGTCTACTATATGTCCCCTCCAGTCACCCCAAGCTCCTCACAAGGGAAGGCCTATCTTACCAGCAGCTGCAATAACCCCATAGGCATTTGGGTTTCGGGAAGGGTTCCCAGCAGAGGCAACTGTTGCATTCCTGAGAGAGGTCTCATTCTCCAGGGTCATAGGAGTCCTTGTAGTTGTGGCATTCTCCTCCTGGAAGATCTTGTCAGTTTCTATGTTGGTGTCTGCAATAAGCCCAGGCATCAGTAGAGAGGCTTAGCAGTGGGGTGCATAAGGGTTCCAGGTGCCAACTCTTAGAACTCATCCTGATCTAAGATTGAGCAGAACTGGTGAGAAATCACTATTCCTGATGATGTCTTATCCTCTACCACAGAGATGAAGGCCTGGGAATATGCATGTGTTCACATCCTCAATCTAGTCACACATGGGAAGATAACTAATGTCCTTCAGTAACTGTCAGCCCTCCCCACCCACACAGGTATACCAAGATCCCAGGGCACGTACCACAGCTGAGCTCATCACTGGAGTCGGGACAGTCTGGGTGGCCATCACAGCGCCATGTGTGTGGGATACAGACATCGCCCAACACGCAACGCAGCTCACCCTCCTGACAGGGCTGGCGGCTGCAGTTGAGAAGGTTCTTGTCAGAGCCAGCAGGGCAACCACTGATGTTGTCACAGGAGCAAGGAAGGGTAGCCAGTGGTTGGCACTGCCCTTTCTGAGCACATGGCTCAATTCCTGAAACATACGGTCAATCAGGTTCCAAACATCCACACAAGAAAGCCCAGTATTATGGGCATGATGGTGCACACCTTTAATCCCAGAACTCAGGAGGCAGAGGAGGGTGGATCTCTGAGTTTGAGGCTAGTCTAGTCTACATAATGAGTTCTATGAGAACCAGGGCTATGTAGGAAAACCCTGTCACAAAAAAAAAAAAAAAAAAGACCCAGTACTTCATTAGCTGCCCAATTCCCTCTAAATCTTAGCTTCTAAAAGCAACTAACTGAGCTGGGAGTGGTGTCTCACTACTTTAATCCCAGCACTTGGGAGGCAGAGCAGGTGGATCTCTGTGACTTTGAAGCTAGCCTAGTATACATTAAGAGTTTCAGAAGCCGGGCGTTGGTGGCGCACGCCTTTAATCCCAGCACTCGGGAGGCAGAGCCAGGCGGATCTCTGTGAGTTCGAGGCCAGCCTGGGCTACCAAGTGAGCTCCAGGAAAGGCGCAAAGCTACACAGAGAAACCCTGTCTCGAAAAACCAAAAAAAAAAAAAAAAAGAGTTTCAGGCCAGCCACGGATATATAAAATAAAATTTGAAAAAAGTTTCCCCAGGGCTAAGTAGATAACTCAATGGGTAGATACTTGCTGAACAAGCATGTGGACTGAGTTTGATCCCCAGTACCCATGTAAATGCCAGGTACAGCAACTCGCATACCTCATCACAATGCTAAGAGTGCAGAGAAACAGGTGGATCCTAGGGGATCTTGGGCCAGCCAGTCTAGCTGAAACTGGAAACCCCAATTTTAGTGAAAGATGATCTCAAAAAGTAAGGTGGAGAGCAACAGAATAAGACACCCAGTGTCAACCTCTGGCCTCCATGCACACACAACATGCTGGCAAATATACTTGCACACACATGTACCCAAACACACACTAAATAAAATAAAAAACAGCTGACTCTGTGTATAAAGGCTTACCCTATGTAAAGCTTCTACCTGCTGTTCTTGTCAATCTCACCTTCCAACATCTAGTCTTCCTACAGTTCCCTCTCTAATTTGTTCAACCTCCCTACCCGCCTGCCTTAAATTCCAACTTTTTGTTTTTTATTTTATTTTTGATTTCAGACGAGGTCTCACTATGTAGCTCTGGCTGGCCTGGAACTCTCTGTACAACAATTGGCCTCAAACTTCAAGACACCTACCTGCCTCTGCCTCCAGAGTGCTGGGATTAAAGGCAAGCCCAACAGTCTAGTCCCATAGACTCCACCTTGTCCTACTTTGCCATTGCCACTCACCCAGCCCTATAACCACAGCCATAATGCCACGCCCCTAACTGAAACCAGTCCAAACTTCCATTCTGAAATCCCTCTCCAGGGATGGTCACTTACTACACTCCTCCTCATCACTGCCATCAGAGCAGTCTGGGTCCCCATCACAGCGCCAGGAGAGGGGCACACAGTAGCCATTGGTAATACACTGGAAGTTGTCTGTCGGGCACGAGCCAGCTCGGGGGCCTGAGAGATAAAGATAAATAAGGCCTGGGGGAGGGGTTGTCCAAATCTATAACATATTCCAAGACAATGGTTATGAGCTGCAATCTGTTGGAGACAAGCCATGTCCCAGGGTGCAGAAACTACACTGGCAGTCATCCTCTGCAGAGTACTGTGTATGTGTTGTTTGGGCCCCAGAAGTTCATGCATGCTGCTAGGTCAACAGTGCTCACCTCTTAACTAGACCCCTAGTACCTCATCTCCACCAGGACAGAGCATCAGAGTCCTCTCAAGTACCCACTTTTATTACCCACTATCCCCTGGCACCCAGGCCCTCCCACAACCAAATCTAAATCCCTTCTTTCTTCAACACACTCCCTCTCCCTCTACCCTGGCCTCCTTCTCAGTTCATCTAAGAGATCTGGCTTCTTTCCCTCCCTTTCTACCACTCTGTATTCTGGGGAGGGTGGGAGAATATCTAGACCCTTTTGCATGCTAGGCAAACATTCTACCACTCAGCTATATCCCAGCTACTCCCCACCTGATCCTTCCACTCTACATCTGAGATTCTTCTGCAGCCTTCACATCTCAACTTACACCTGGGGCAGTGTCTCATGAACTCCAGGAAGCTCTGCTTCCCACAAAGAACAGCCCCTAACTACTAACATCCATCTTCCTATTGACATGGCCTCTGATCCTGCACAGGTCAGTGCCTGACAGTGTGTGGACAAGAGGTCATATAAGGGTCCACATTGGGTCCAAATGAAATATAAGCCTTTCCTGGACTCTGAACAGGGAGGCTAGGGCTGTTTGTTGATCTAGAGGGGCAGGCAGTGAAGGGACCTGGTACTTGAACCAGCAGGAAGGAAGGGGAGGGCTTTAGAGCTTCCCACCTCACACACAGGGCCAGAGCTTTCAAGACCCCTCTCTCTCCATGCAGTCAAATGCAATTACACTTGTATACCACATACTCTGTGGAGTTGGAGAACTGGAGAATAAACCCTGGCCACCTTCCTTTCCTGCCTCAGGCACAGCCTCCTCTCCATACCTAACAACTCACAATCCTAACCTCTCCCTGACTTTCTGGATTTCCTTTGAGTGGGCCCAGAGCAGGGCAGACCCTGCCTCATGAGGCAATTTATCAGACAGGAGTCAGGATGATTCATGATTTCTCCTCCTAGCCTGTTTCCTCATCTGTAAAAGAGGAATACTAAAGCCAGGCATAATGATGCTCATCTGTAACCCCTGCTCTTGGAAAGCTGGGACAAGAGGACTACTTGTCGCTACAGACTAACCAAAAGTGGAAGGAAGTACTCTACAGACCCATACAACTCTTATCAGATGAAGTGGCCCAATAACCCTTGTGCTGGGGAGACTAAGGCAGGAGGCACAAGCTGCAGTCTAGCCTATGTTACACAGTGAGACCCTGTCTCAAAAATAAGAGCCAGTGCCTGACTTTAATCCCAGCATTCTGGAGGCAAAGCCAAGCTGATCTCTAGGAGTTAAAGCCCAGCCTGGTCTACATGGCAAGTCCCAGGTCAGCAGGGCTACAATGTGAGAACCTGTCTCAAAAAAAAAAACTCAAAACATAATAAAATAAATAAATAAATAAATAAAAACCTTAAAAAAAAAAAAAAAACACTCAAAGCAGTAAAGCCTATTTTTCTATAGATTGGACGGTCCTATATAGAACGAACATCCTGTTCCTGCCCAGGACAGTTGCCTGATGTCTGGGGTTTACCAAGTGAAATACACTCCATTTGTGAAATACATTCCAGGGCTCCTTCTTCCGTTATGTGAGGCAGGAATTCAAAGAGAAAGAGAAACTCTGGATTCTCAAAGAACAGCCACAGAACTTCAGGCTCAGGGCCGAGGGTTTCACAAAGGCATACCTGCTGCAGGAAGGTGCCAGGTGACCAGCACTGCGAGGTAAGAGGTCAAACAAAATCAGAAACGTTAAGTCTTCCAGCCCACGCTGGGCTGAAGGACGACTTGGAGGTGACATGGGGACAGAGCGGGAAGGAGGAGGCAGCTGGGCACGGGGCAGCAGAAGACAGCAGACACCCACGTGGAGGTCCCTGCAGCAGACATATCAGGGCTGGCTCTACCCACGCTAAATCCAAACCCGCGTGCTGGAGGAGTGTCTGAGACGGATGGGCGATACAGCCAATAGTGAGGCGATGTCAGGGGGTGGGACGAAAGCAGTGTAGGGACGGGGGTCACTCACCAGAGACCTGGACTTGGGTCGGGGCCACGGCCGGGGCCGGAGCAGCCTCTAGGCCGAGTCCAAGCAAAAGCAGCAGCCGCAGCGCCAGGCCCAGGGCCGCTGCCCGCCCCGCTCCGCCCCGCGCCATCCAACCGCTAGCCGTACTGCGCTCCAGCCGCGGCTACACGCAGTCTGAGAAAGCCGTTCTGACTCTCGCGCACGCGCACATAAAGGCAGTGGGAGTGGCACCTGCGAGCCTGGACCGTAAGTACCAGAATACAAGGGAACCAAGAACTTACATCTCTTCCAGGCTTTTTCCCAGCAGCAGTCTGATGGATTTGGTAACCTGGGCCTGTACTCCCAGCTATTATACAGGAAGCTACTCTTCCTCTTAAGAGGATCACAGGGCCAACTTAAGCAATTTAAGGAGACCCTACCTCAGAATAAAAGTCACCCAAAACACGTCAGGAACAAGGGGAATAACTGAGGTAGAGCACTCGCCTAAGTAATCAGGAGGCTCTAGGTTTAAACTCCAGGACCAAGAAAATAACAACCTCATCAACTTGAAATAGTAAACTTACAGGTCTATAAATAAACTTACCAATTTTGACCTAAACTTCACATGCAAACTACTGCAAATATAACTGCCCAATGGTCCCAATGAACATGGCAGCCACACCCTGTGAACACTCCCCAGCAGGTACCTCCTCCAGCCTCTCTGGTGCCACCTACAGATTTGATGATTTATTTACTTTATTTCACCTTATTGTCTAATTACCCACTAGAATGCCAGCTGCAGGTGGGTCAGTATGTTGGGTTGCTGACTGTTGTGCCCTTGATGTCTGGCACATGCCGTGAAGGAATGATGGAATAAACAAATGAATGAAGGTAATTACTGGCTTTCAACCTGAGCCGTCCCATCCACTTGGATTCCATGCCAATCTCATTACCTCTAATTCTCACAGACTTGAGAGACACTTTATTCTGACACCCTCATCCTTGGGCAGTCGGGGATAGATACAGATTGGAGGCCTTTGGGTTTTCTCATCCCACTTGTATACAGTGGGTGCATTAACTCTGCTATCCAGTATGACTAGTGATTTGTGGTGGTAGTGTTCTGTTGGTCTGAGATAGTTTCTCAAGGCGTAACGCAAGCTGGCCCAAAACTGATCATCCTGCTGTGGACTCCTAAGTGTTAAGGATACAGTCATGTACCACCCAGTTTAGTGTTTTTTTCTTCACACTGTTTCCCAAAGTTCTACCTTCAGAATCTATGCCACTACCTCTCAGCAGGGCTGGAGACAAGTCACTGTCCCTCAGTGGACAAGTTTTCTAAAATGTAGCCTTCAAGTCCAGACTTTCACACAAAGGTTCTACTTGCAGATGGATGGTATCTCACCACTGTAAAATGTTGGAAGTTATAACTGCTTTTGGTGTGCACTGTCCCACCAATTTCCAGAAGACAGAAAAACAATATACAATGGTGTTCAGATGCAGAGAGATGCAAACAGGGTAAATGGAACAGCCCAGGAAAGGGAGAGAAGCATCATGCTTTTGAGGATCAGGATCTTGGTGGAGGTATCATCTAGGGTATTGGGCAGATCCTGGATTTGCAAAGAGCAGTGCAATGTACTTATGAATTGCCCAGTGTTCACAGCCAGTTCTCAAAGAGCCTAAAAGAGTGCTTAGTCTCTCCAAGATGACCTCCCAGAACTGCTCAAAGACCAGCCAAATCACAGACAAAGAGATGATGCCACACCGGGTGGTTGTGGTGTACACCTTTAATCCCAGCACTTGGGAGGCAGAGCCAGGTGGATCTCTGTGAGTTCGAGGCCAGCCTGATCTACAGAGTGAGGCCCAGGACAGGCACCAAAACTACAACAGAGAAACCCTGTTTCGGAAAAGGGGTGGGGGGGGTGCAGTTCGGTCTATAGAGTTCCAGGGTTACACAGAGAAACTGTCCTGAAAAAATGGGAAAAAAAAAAAAAAGACAGAGACCAGTATGAACTGCCCCTGGTCCAGGAATGAGTATAAGTCATTCAAGACAGTTTCTAGCCCCAGAAAGAACCCAGACCTCTTTCCCACACAACTCTTGCACAAAATTTCGTCATTAAAATTACACAGAAATTTTCAATGCCACATATTGCCTGGGGCCTCTAGGAGCCCTCTGGTTGCCTTCCCAGTGGCCTCTGACAGTGACCACTGTTCCTTTCCCTTTTGACCTTCTTTCTGAATCTAGCTTGTCCTTTTCCCCAAACCAAGTCCAACATCCTCAATGAAGCCAGCAGCTGTAGCATCTGTAACTCATTCTGGGGAACTGACACCTGGTCAGGATTGTGACCTTTCTCCCCTTGCTCTCAGCTTCCAAAGGGCTCCAGTCCCAACATTCTATCAGCACTTTCTTGTGGTGGCAGTGTTCTGTTTGTTAGTCTGAAATAGGTTCTCAATCTATAACCCAAGCTGGCCTCAAACTGGCAATCCTCCTGCCTCAGTCTCCTAAGTACTGGGGTTAGAGTCATGCACCACCACACTCAATTCAGTGTTTTATTCACACGTATTCCATGGTTCTGCCTTCAGGATCCACAGACCTACTTAAGGGTTACAGCTGATCCACAGAACAGCAATGATATTCACCTACTAGCTTACAAAGTGCAAAGACTATAGGCATAGACCAACAATACCCACAAAGACCTCATCTAAAAAAAGAAAAAGGGTGGGCTGGCAAGATGGCTCACAAGTATAAGTACGAGCTTAAAAGGATCACACTGGAGTTCCATCCTCAGAACTCAAAAAAAGACATGCAGTGGCTCAAATCTGTAATCCTATCACTACTACAGCAGGATTGGAGGAACAGACAGCAGGCATCACCCAGAAACTCTTGGCCAGCTAGCCTGAATTACATAGCATGGCAAAATCAAAAGACCTTGCCTTAGCAAGGTGGAAGGAGAAAACCAATTCCCAAAGGTGTCCTCTCACCTCCAAACATGCTGCAGCATGTATTCACATACCCTACAAAGACAATAATAACAGATCAAATCAAATCAATAAATACTAAGACAAGACAGAATAGAAGTAATGTGAGCTCTATGTATTTGTTATAAATTAGGTCATGCTCTCCCCAGAGGAAATCCAAGGAGGAAAAGTAATCAGGTGGCCCTGGGGACCCGGCAAAGTAGCCTGGGGCAGTGTCACAGATATGGCTGGTCCTTGGACAGCTCCCACATCTTTATTGGAGGAGCAGGCGTCACTGCCTTCTTAGTGGCTGCCACAGCTGAGCTGCAAGAAAAAAAAAAAAAAACTCCACTTAGAGGGGGTCTGCAAAGAACACAGGAGAAGGATCTTTCTGTTTATTTGTTGTTGTTTTAATTTTTTATTGAAAATAAATTTTTCTATGCAATATATTCTGAGCAGTTTTCTCTCTCATCTCCTCCTAGAATCTCTCCACCTCCCCCACCCATCCAACTTCATGCCTTCCCTCTCTTTATAAAACAAGCTGGCAAATAAAGAAAAACAATAAAACCAAAAAAAAAAAAAAAAAAACCCACATGTACACACACAATAGCACACATAAAACACAAAATCGGAAACCATAATACATAAGCAAAAGACCTGTAAGGTTACAAAATACCCAAACAAAGCATTATGAGACAAAAATCTCCAAAAATACCACTGTTTGTTTTGTGTTGGCCATCTACCACTGTGCGTGCGGATTGCCCTAAATGTAGTTCTTAGGCCCAGTGAGACTCCACTGGAGAAAACTGATTTTTCCTTTGCAAGCAGTTGTCACCTGGAAACAAGTTCTGGGTTAAGAATGGGGCCTCATATCCAGTTCCCCTCTCAGTGCCTGGACCCCATCTGGCTTGAACCTGTTCTGGCCTTGTGCACTCTGCCACAGTCTCTGTGAGGTCATATGTACGTCAGTCCTGCTGTGTCTGTAAAACACTGTTTCCTTGATGTCTTGCATGTCCACTGGCTCTTTCAATCTTTCAGCCTCCCCTTCTGCACAGTTCCCTGAGCCCTGGGTGTAGGGGGGTGGGAAATTTGATGATAGCACCCCAAATAGGAATGAGTGTTCCACTCAATAACACTGTCTGGTTGTGGTCTCTGTATTAGCAATGGGGAAGGACCTTAAGCGCTGAAGTTACTTGGCCTTTCTAACCCATATTTCCCTCGTTAGTAAGATGGTCATGCCCACCCCAGTACAAACACACCCACTGAGGTTTCTGGATATGGAGTGCAGAGGGCAGGTATCTCAGAATGCCCAATCCTTCCCCAATGAATACATGCTGGGAGCTGGCATGGGCCATGAGAAGCTTCCGTCAGCCTGCCCTGACACCAGCCAGAACCTAGCCTGGGATAGCTCGAACCCTCCCTTTCTACTTGTACTCCAGTGTGGACAGACTCCAGAGCTCCAGTGTGAACAGACTCCAGAGCAGGATGCTGTGTGTTAGGTCCCACAGAAACCTGGCATGGATAGCTGAGGTACCTATTAACATATCAAAGCCCACATTGGAGCCAGGCTCCCTGGGCTCTTCTCAGCATTTCTACCCTAAACCTCTCTAGCCCCTAAGCTTCACCTCCCTTCTCCCAGTTTTCCTTTCCTATATAACCCAGCCAGTTCCACAAGTGCACTCATGGCTCGACTCTAGGTTCTCCTCTCTTTCCTGGTCTTCTTTCTTCTCCTCTCTCACTCTCTCCTCTTATGGCCTGGTCTATTCTGGCCATGTTTTGTCTGTACCTTTCCAGATGCCTCTGGTTGAATTCTCACTCATATCTATAATAAAAAACCTTCTCCTCAACCATATCTAGGAGCAGTCATGTCCTCATGTTTATTCACTGGGTAATGGTTGTCACTGTCCTTCCTCAGGTAGTGAGTACCACACAAATACTCAATGGCAGGTGCACACAGGCACAGTACTAGTGACTTAAGGCCAACCCTTGAGCTGGCGGAGCAGAGTATAAAATGTAAAAAGACAACACTAACACTTAAGCCCAGACTGGGCTACATGGGGGGGTGGTGCTTAAGTGGCATGCACCTATAGTACTTTAAAAAAAAATCTAAAGCAAGCAACTAGATCCCCTGAGTCCGAGAGTTCAAGGACAGCCAAGGCAAAATAGTAATGTATGTCATTACTATCTAGCTCTTAAAAATATAAAGACAAGGCTGGGCATGGAGACACATACTGTGATGGCTATTCTTGGTTGTCAACTTCACTATATATGGAATTAACTAAATCCAAAATGACTGGGCACACCTGTGAGGGATTTCTCTAAATTAAATTATTTCAAGTGGGAAGACCCACTTCTAACCTGAATCTTTGAGGTAGGAAGATAAACCTTTGGGTGGGACAATCCACCTTTAATCTGGACCACACCTTCTGCTGACAGCCTATATAAGGACATGGAAAAAAGAAACCCTCTCCCCTCTACTCCCCTCTCCCCTCTCCTGTCTCTCTCTGTCTCTCTGCCTGCCTACTTGCCTGCCTGCCTACCTGCTTGCTTGCTTGCTCTCTCATTAGAAAGTCTGGCATTAGAGCCTACTTTGGGATTCCAGACTATAATGAAGAGGAGCTGAGACATCCAGCCTCATGGACTTAACAACTACAGTGTTTATCTAGCATACCAAAAAGCCCTGGGTTCAACCCCGAGTATCACAAAAAAAAAAAAAAACAAGTGTGATAGCACATTCCTGTCAGTACTTAGGAGTTGGAGGTAAAGGAATTATGAGTTAAGTTCTCAGCTACATAGTAAATAGAAAGTCAACTCTGTCTCAAAAAATAAAATAATAAACAGGCTGATGGCTGGGTAGATGGCTTAGTGGGTAAAAGTGCTTGCTATGCAAGCCTGACAAACTAAATTTGATCCCTAGGACCCACTTAAAAAGCTGTACGTGGTGGTGTGCATCTGTAACCCCAACACTCCTACAAAGAGATAGGAGGCAGAGCCAGCTCGTGGGCCAACCAGCCTTTAGCACACAGCACAGCAAGAGAAACAAACAAAACCTTGCCTGAACAAGGTAAAAAGAGAACCAACTCCCAAAAACTGTGCTCTGACCTCCACACACTCTATAATATGCACACCTATTCACTCTATCTCTATCACTGTCTCCTCTCTTCTCCTTCCCCTCATACACATACACACACCACACACAAAATAAACGTTTTCTGTTTGTTTGTTTGTTTTTTTGAGACAGGGTTTCTCTGTGCAGCCCTAGCTGTCCTGGAACTTACTCTGTAGACCAAGTTAGACTCAAACTCACAAGATCTGCCTGCATCTGCCTCCTGAGTGCTGAGATTAAAAGCATGCATCACCACAACTGGAAAAAACTTTTTTTTTTTTTTAATGTAGGGCTGGAGAGATGGATCAGCAGTAATCCAGCTTACTATCCTTACAGAAGACCCAAGTTCAGTTCCCAACACACACACACACACACACACACACACACACACACACACACACACACACACACATCAGATGGCTCACAAGAACCTGTAACTCTGAAGGGAGATCTAATGCCTCTGGTCTCCGAGGGCACATGCACTCACAGACCTATACACATGTTATTAAAAATAATAAAAAATAAATCTTGGGGCTAGAGAGATGGCTCAGCATGGGCTGTTCTTCCAGAAGACCCAGGTTCAGTTTTCAGCACTCACATGGCAGCTCACAAATGACTGTAATTCCATTTCAGTTTCAGGAGACCAGATGCCCTCTTTTGGCCTCTGCAGTTGCCAGGTATGTATGTGATGCAAAGACCTATTTGCAGGCAAAACATCCATATACATAAAATAAAAGTAAATTTTTTTTTAAGTAATCTTAATTTTTTTGTTTTTCCAGACAAGATTTCTCTGTGTAGGCCTGGCTGTTCTGGAACTTGCCCTCTAGACCAGGCTGGCCTCGAACTCAAGAGATTGCCTATCTCTGCCTCTCAAGTGCTGGGATTAAAGGCATGTGACACCATAACCAGTATAAAAAAAAGAAAAAAAAAAAACTTAAATAAAGAGAAAAAGCTGCGGAGTATCCTGGAACCTCACAGTAAATTGGCTGTTATGGCCTAGGCTATTGAACTCTCTGGGCATCAATTCTGTTCTGCAAGAGTTATCAGAAATCAAGTATGGTATGAACTCTATTCATCAGCTCATTAAGGAAAAGCTATGGTCAAAAGACAAAAGTACAACAAACATACTCTATCTTTAATTGGCTTTTCTTTGTGACCAATTCTTGGTCAGTCTCTCATTCTGTGTGTGCATGCTTCTATGTGTGGCTGTGTCGATGTGTGTGTCTGCGCGCACGCGTGAGCACATGCATGTGGAAGTCAGAGGTCAGAGGAAAACCTCAAGTGTCATTCATCAAGCAACATCCACCCTTTCCTTGAGCCAGGAACTCTGTTTGGTCTGAAATTCTCCTAGGCTCGGTGGCCAGCAGGCCCAGGGATCTACCTATCTCTGCCACCACAATGCTGAGATTACAAATGTACATCTTTTAATCAGCTTTTTTTTTCCCCCAGATTCTGGGGATCAAAACCAGGTTCTGCAAGAACTTCACCAACTGAGCCATCACCTCAGCATCTTTTTTGTAAAAAGTAACATGTAAGGAGTGTGGGGAGGGGTGCTGTACGTGAGTACATAACACTTATGGAATCCAGTAGAGGGCACTGAATCCCCTAAAGCTGGAGTTACAGATTGTAAGCCCATCTACACAGGTATCTTGAGAACAGAACTCTGTTCCTCTGCAAGAGCATTACACAATCTTAACCACTGGGCCATCTCTCCAGCCCTTTTTTACTGGGTCTGTTGGTTTGTTTGCTTGCTTGTTTGCTTGCTTACTTGCTTGTTTGTTTGAGACAGGGTCTTACTATGTACACCAGGCTGGCCTCCAACTTGTAGCCATCCTCAAGCTCTGCCTTTTGAGTACTGGGATGCAAGATGTGTGCCACTGCATCTGGCCTCAGCATCTCATTCTACTTTTTTTGCCTGTGTCTCTGTGTGTGTGTGTGTGTGTGTGTGTGTGTGTGTGTGTGTGTGTGTGTGTACACCACTTGCATGTTTGGTACCTGCAGAGCCAGAAAAGGGCATCAGATCCCCTGGAACTGGAGTTTAGGAAAGTTATGAGCTGCCATGGGAACCCTACCATGTCCTCCGCAAGATCAACAAGTGCTCTTAAATGCTGCAATATCACCAGCCCTTTCGCCTCAAACAAAAATTGATAGAGAAGAGGTTGGCTTTATAGACACAAAAGAGCTGAAGGAAACAGAAGCCAAACAAAAAGATTGGTCAGTTCAAAGTTACCTTCCTTACAAAGGCTAAACTACTGGGGACTTCTTTATCATGCCAACTAAAACTGGTTTGCCAGGGAACTGACTGCGATCTTTCACCTGATTTCTCAGAAGGCTGGATAAACAACTAATCTTCACTTAAGTGTCTGTTCTGTCTTGGTCTACTGGATCTAGTACAGAAACTCATTCCAGACTATGGCCTCCTATGAACCTGGTGTAATACTACCGTCATCCTCGTTTAATATAAGGCACCTGAGGACAGGAACCAAATACAATTTTTTCTCTTGGGTTCCTTTGGAGTTCTTTTAGCATCATCATTACTTTTGGATTAATTTATTGGGGCTAAGGGCATACCATAGCACGTATATATAAGGCAGAAGACAATTTGCAGGTCTCTGCTTCCAGCACATGGATCCAGGGGATCAATCTCAGGTCATCAAGTTTGGCAGCAAGTACTCTTACCCACTTAGCCATGTTACCTGCCCCAACTTGTTTTAAGACTGCCCCTAACTATAATCACCTGGAACTTGCAAGCTTCCTGCCTCAGCCTATCTTCACCTTCCCAACACTGGAATTATAAATGTACTACCAGGCCTGGCTTTTTCTAATGTGAGTTCTGGGGATCAAACTCAGGTCTCTGTGCTTAAAAGGCAAGTAGCTTACTAAGTGAGCTATATTCTCAGCCCTGGCCTGAACTCTTGATTCTCTTGCCACAGCCTCCTGAGTATAGGGATCACAGGCCTGTCCAAACACACCTAGCTGATAAAATGGGATTGTGGAAAGCACCCTTCCACCTACAGGGAAGGAAAGGCCGATGGCAGAAGGGACTGTTGCAGAGTTCTGGGCAGGGAACATTGAGGATCCTCACCTCTCAACTGTCTTGCCCGACACTAGGGCCTTCTGTGAAGACATGATGATTGAAGGAGGCACAACTTCCCGACGGCCATCACGGGTGCAGTAGTAATTGTTGGACAGCTTGTGACTGGGGCCCACAGGGAGCTTAGGAGGTGGCTGGGTCCTGAGGAAAAAGATATTGGTATTGAAACAAACCTACAGAAGCTCTCACTGCCACAACTCATTTACAATACTAAGGATCAGGACCTACAAAGAGAGCTGTAGGCCAGAGGCATGCCTTAGTACACTACCACACTACATGCATAGGTCTGGGACCAGAAAGCAAGTAGTAGACACTGATCTATATTAAAAAAGTCTTCAAAGCCAGGCTGAGGAAGTATGCTCCAGCCTAGTTACCCTAAGTCACTATAAAGGACCCTTCCTGAAGTTCCCAAGACAAGGAGAAACCTAGACATGATCCTATCCCCAACCCAAAGCTAAGCTTAGCAGCAGCCTTCCCTCCACCTAAATGTGTTCAGGAAATTAGGCCAGAATGCCAAGCTGTGACCACCCCTTATCCAGCAATTACAATCCATAACACTGAGCCACTGCCCCAGATTATCCGACTGAAGTGGCTTCTCCCAGCTCCCACCCCCCGAAAGGCCAGGTTATGGAACTTGTGAGTTCCCTATTATCTCAGGAACCCTTTGAAGAGCCCTGCTGGAATAAAGGCTTACTACTCAAAGAACACCTTGCCCTGGGAACCTGTCCAACTCTCTGTACTTCCTGCTACTGTCTGGTCTGCTGCCAAAATTCCCTGTAGAGGGAAGTGGAAGAGTTATGTGGAACAAAGCTCAGTCCAGTCTTGGGTTAAACTCTGGGTTTACCAAGAAATCTAAAGCCGTGAAAGGAAAACACTGAGCTTCAAACAAAAGAGGAATTGCCTGGGACAGAGTGGATGACAGTAAAAAGTTTTGGGATTTATTTGTTTATTTGGCCACACTGTCAAACAACATTTTCTATGGCAATTTTAAGTTCTCAAAAATTTGAAAGCCATTTTATTTCTTAAATAAAAAATATGTCAGTGTTGAGAGGTAGAAGCAAGAAAATCAGTTCAAAGTCATGCTAAGCAACATGAATTCCAAGTCAGCACAAGCTACATGAGACTGTCTCAAAAATACAAAAAAAAAAAAAAAAAAAAACAACTAGAGAGTGGCTCAGCCGTTAAGAGTGACTGCTATACAATCATAAGGAACAGAGTGCAGATCCCAGCACACACATAACAAGCAGAGCCTTCTCCTGGGCTCTGCATGCACACATGCACATCTCCATTTACATGCCTGGACACATATACACATAAATAAATAAAATCTTTTTTTAATTTTATGTTTTGTTTGTTTTTTCCTTAAGATAGGTTTTCTGGCTGTCCTGAAATTCTATGTAGACCAAGACTGCTGGCCTCAAATTCTGATCCACCAGCTCTGTGTCCCAGCCCTAGGATTAAAGGCCTGCACCACTACGCCAAGCTTAAAATTCCCTAAGATTAGCCTGGAATGGTGGCACATGCCTTTTATCCCAGTACTTAGGAGGCAGAGGAGGGCAAATCTTTGAGTTCAAGACCATACTAGTCTACAAAGCAAGTTCCAGGATAGCCAGGGATATACAGAGAAACCCTGTCTCAAAGGAAAGGAAAAAAAAAACATTTTTTTGTTTGTTTTTCAAGATAGGGTTTCTCTGTGTGACAGTCCTAGCTATCCTAGAACTCACTATGTAGACCAGGGAGGCCTTGAACTCAGAGATTTGACTGCCTCTGCCTCCTGAGTGCTGAATTAAAGGCATGCACCACCACTGCCCAGCCCAAAAAAAAAAAAAAAAATTCTTTTTTTTTTTAATTTTTTATTATTTTTTTTAAGATTTATTTATTTTTAATATGTGTACAGTGTTCTGCCTGCAGGCCAGAAAAGGGCGCCAGATCTCATTATAGATGGTTGTGAGCCACCATGTGGTTGCTGGGAATTGAACTCAGGACCTCTGGAAGAGCAGCCAGCGTTCTTAACCTCTGAACCATCTCTCCAGCCCCCCCAAAAAAAAATTCTTAAAATTACAAAAGTAGAAAAGATAGGATAAAATGAGAAACATAGCTGGACACTGGGTACACCACTGTAGTCTCAGTACTCAAAAGACCAAAGTAGGAGGGAGGTCCAGACCTGAAGAATAGCCTGGCCAAATAGTAAGTTCCAGGACAGCCTAAGCTACATAGCGATACCCTGTCTTTTGAAGAAAACAATGGGGGCTGGAGACATGGCACAATGGTTAGTACTTCTTCATGCAGAAGACCCAATACTCATATAGTGGCTCACAACCATTCGAAACTCTAATTCCAAGGGATCCAATGCCTCCTAGCCTCCAGGATATTGCATGCATGTGGTGCACAGCCATACATACACACAAAACACCCACACCAAAATAATAAAATAAAATTTTTTTTTTTAAAAAGGAAAACAATTCAGGCAGTGGTGGTGCACGCCTTTAATCCCAACACTCGAGAGGCAGAGGCAGGCGGATCTCTGTGAGTTAGAAGCCAGCCAGGACTAGAGTGAGTTCCAGGAAGGGCTTCAAAGCTACACAGAGAAACCCTGTATCAGAAAACAAACAAACAAATAAGAGGAAAAACAAAGTAATGGCCAACAAGATGGCTCACTGGGCAAAAACCTGACTACCTAAATTCAATCTCCAGGACTCAAATGGCAGAGAAAGAAGAACTATTCCCACAAGTTTTCCTCTGACCTACACACAAACACAAACACACACACACAAATGCAGTAATTTTAGAAAGAAAAAAATGACAATTATAAAGTTCTAAAAGGACAGACAATATGTGAAACTTAGAATTTGCCTAAAAAACGTATATGCTAAGCCATAGCTTTCATCATCTGTACACAGCAAAGTAAAAAAGAACCAGTCATCTAATGCCAAGACCCACATGAGTCACTAGAGGGCGCCCTCATCCTAAAGAAGCTGCTAGTTCTTGGCCTGTAAGCCAGTACCTCAGTGTAACCTGCTGAACCATCTCCCCTAGAGGATCTCATTGAGTTCAAGGGCAACCTGAGCCATATAACAGTGATCCAAGCCCAATCAGGAATACAGTGTAAGACTCTGCCTCTGGACAGGCGTTGCAACATATGCCCAGTCAACCCAGCACATGGCAGGCAGATCAGAGTGAGAGACCAGCTCAGGCTAACTACATTCAAAGACCTCTCTCAATAAAATATAAATAAGCCAGGTGGTGGTGGCACACACCTTTAATCCCAGTACTGGGGAGGCAGAGGCAGGAGGATCTCTGTGAGTTCGAGACCAGCCTGGGCTACAGAGTGAGTTCCAGGAAAGGTGCAAAGCTACACAGAGAAACCCTGTCTCAAAAAGCCAATATATATATATATATATATATCATATATATATATCTCATATATATATCTCATATATATATATATATATGTGTGTGTGTGTGTGTGTGTGTGTGTATGTACATACATGCTGTATTTATTTCTCTGCAATGTTTCTCCCTCCTAGACAACATCCACATAAGAAGTAAGGATAGGAAGCTGTTGAGATGGCTCACTGTTGCTCTTGCAGAGAACCAGGATTTGATTCCCACATGGTAGCTCATAACCATCTGTATAACTCTAGCTCCGGGAGATCTCATGCTATCTTCTGAACTCCACAGGCACCAGGCACACACATGATACATATAAACTCATGCAGGCACAACACTTACACATGTAAAAATAAATCTAAAAATATTTTTAAGGAAAAAAGACAAGTATAAGAATTTCAGGCATAGTTAAATTTATGTGATTAACATTCATGAAGCTGTCCCCAGCACCACATAAACCTGGTACGGTGGTACACTCCTGGAATCCCCGCACTTGAAGCAGAATCATGAGTGTGAGGGCATACTCTGGACTACACGACAAATTTGGGGCCAGGTTGGGTGCTCTGTTTCAGATGCTCCACTTGGCTTCTGCTGAATTTTCACAGAGAAGCTCATTCTAAACCCAGCAAAAGCCAAGAGGTTGTTTTTTCATTTGTTTTTCAGTCTCTCACTATGTAGCCCTGGTTGGCCTGGAACTCACCACGTAAATCAAGTAGGCCTTGAATTCACAGTAATCACCCTGCCTCTGTCTCCTGAGTGCTGAGAGTAAAGGTTATACCACTATGACCAGCCTCAGATTTAGGGTTGGTGGAAGAACGGCAGGATGAGTTGGGGGGGGGGGGGCAGCAAGCAAGGCCTGCTCACCGCTTGGCGATCTCCTGATAACGCAGCTGCAGCTTCGCCTGCAGGTCTTGCTGTGGGAGAAGGAGAGAAGAGGTCAGACTGTTGGGAACCCCAGGATTGAGTTAGTGAACAGGTGTGGTCAGTCAAGATATGGATATAGGCCCTGCAAATGAAGAAAGCTGGGGCAGTGGCTTACAGAACTTTACCAAGTTTTTGAGCCTTTCCAAGATTTAACTTTAAAAGGCTCCCTCTTTTCCTTCTCCCTTTATCTTCTTTAGATATGGGTCAATATACTAAACAAGCTTGCCCTAACATGGAAATTCTCACTTTCTCTGAAGATCCACACACCTGAACATTTGCTTGCTGACCTGCTGTGCTGAATATGCCTTTCTTGGACCCAAACATAAATGGCATGGCTACCTCTCTTCCTCTTATACATCTCCAACCAGGAGCGGCCGAAATCTGCAACTTCCCTGGCCTTTTAGTTTTCTTGCGAAACCTAAATACTCTTCCTCGACTTTCCAAAACATGAGAAAACTACGGCCATAAGATTCAAAGCTACGATACGGGGACTAGGGAACTCCGGAACTGAGTGGGACATGGGAGACAAGTGAGGCGGGGAGAGAAGGGCGGGAGAGGAGGAGGGGCAGGAAGAAGCTAAAGCTAGGCAATCTAAAGCCGAGGTATGGAGACAAGGGAATCCCGGTAACCCGACCAGATAACACTTAGGACCTTGAGTCCCGGACTAATGGAGTCACAAATTGAGGAATCCTGGACTCTCCACTGAACTAATGAGATGTGACGCGGTAGAAGATTCGGAGGAGCACAGAACCTAAATCCTTCCCGACCACAATCGGACCGGAACACTCACTCCAGACGCCCAGTTCCGCAGCCGCTGGATAACGCGAGTAGCGGAAGCCATGTTTCTTCCGTTCCGAAGGACGCTGGTGACGACTCTGCCCCCGCAGACTGCTGGGTAGCGCGAGCGCTCTCGCGAGAGCGGGAGTCGAGCGTGGTCAAGAGCGTGTTATAAAAGCGCTTCCCTGCTCACGTGACCCCTCTCCGCCAGATCGCCGCCATCATGGACACGAGTCGCGTGCAACCCATCAAGCTGGCTAGGGTGAGGTGACTGCAGGTGTTTAGAAGCCTGGATAAGGAGAAAGAAGAAAGCTGGGTCTGTCGGATCTAACTGTCCCTTCTTTCCTGCAGGTAACCAAAGTGCTGGGCAGGACCGGCTCGCAGGGACAGTGCACGCAGGTGAGCGGGTGGGGACACCCGGACTACTTCCTGGGGTCTGAGCCCTCCTAAATATTCAGTTACTGCTGGACTTGGTGGCCTTTAATCCTAACTGCTAGGCTTACTAAGGATAGGACTTAGTAGCCAACCTGAATACCTTGAGACAGTTTGAACGTTTTATTTTTAAAAAGGTGGAGTGGGCTGGAGCTGTGTGTCGGTAGTAGACTGGCTTGGCATATGCAGAACCCAAAGACGGGATACTGCACTCATACTAAAATTTCAGATGCTAGCCCACGCCAGTAATTCAGGGAACCTAAGACAGGCAGATACCTGGGAGATTCAGGCAGGCTTAGGCTACAGAATGAGTGAGATCTAGTCCGGAAGAAAGCTTGACACTTGGCTAGCATGCAGGACTTTGGGTCCCCTGCACCACATAAAGCAAGAATGGTGGGGTATGCCTTATATCTTCTTAGGAGACCAGCCTGGGCTAGAGATGCCTTGACTACTCCTGGGGGAAAAAAATAATCTGGTTTATACCCAAGTCTCCTATCGTAGGTTACTGAAAAGACTGAGGTAGGAGAATTCCGTATTTCTGGGCCATCCTGGCCTAGTCTTAAGCGGGAGGCCCAAAGATAGAAGCCTAAACACTGGAGGTGGGGAAGAGGTATTTTGGGGTGGTGGAGCAATTCCAGAAGGATCAGGAATTCAAGGTAAGCCTGGGCTACAGGGTGAGACCCTGCCTTGGCTTGGGTCTCTTTGATCTCAGCACAGAGGAAGGCTGAGTTAAAGGCTAGCCAGGGCTACAGAGTGAGACCCTGACTTTAAAAAAAAAAAAAAAGTTACGCCAGGCCTTTAGTCCCAGCACTCAGAAGGCAGAGCCAGGCAGATCTCTGAGTTCAAGGCCAGCATGGTCTTCAGAGTGAGATCCAGGACAGGCACCAAAACTACAGAGAAACCCTGTCATGGGTGGGGCGGAATAAATTAGGTGTGCTGTTGCATGCCTGTCATCCTAGCAATTGAGGTAGAGGCAGGCATTGGAGCCATTCTGAGATATGAAAGACCTTATTTTTGGAGAAGGAAAAAGACACATCCCTTTTGTGCTCCGGTTACCCAGGATCTCACAGGATTTCTTGGGTTCTGATATAAACCCTTTAATTGTCCCAGATTTTTGGTGGTGGGGAATTTGTTTCCACTTTATGTGTCTGCCACTTGATAATGTCCAGAGATTAGAAGAGGGGGATCAGATTTCCCCTGGAGCTGGACTTAACAGGCCAGTAGCAAGCTGTGGGTGCTGGGAAATGAAGCCAGATTCTCTGATAGATCAAAAAAGCTCATAACTGCTGAGCCATCTCACCAGCCCCTACCCCAAGCTCTATTGTTCTCTGGATCCATATCACCTTTCCACCCCACTAGTAAGTAGCAGCACTTAATTCTTCTAATGGGTCCATAGGTGCGCGTGGAATTTATGGATGACACCAGCCGCTCTATCATCCGAAACGTCAAAGGCCCCGTCCGAGAGGGTGATGTGCTCACCCTATTGGAATCAGAAAGAGAGGCTCGGAGGTTGCGCTGACCTTGCTGCTGGTGGGTATATGGCAACCCCTGGGAACTGCCGTTTGCTGGGAGTGGGAAAAGGTTCTCTATTTAATACTTGGGTCTGTTCACAGGGTCCTGGATATCCAACACTTGGCCCATGATGACCTGCAACTATTAAATAAAGCATTTGTATTGTTTTAACTCGTCTTTTTTTTCCTCTTGAAGCCTAGGCTGGTCTAGAACTTGGAATCTTTCTAATAAGGTTTCTCAGGGTAGTGTCTTTGCTTTATAGCCCCAGTGATCATTTTACTCTGAAAACCCTTTCATAGGTATATCTTTGCACATGGGATAAAGTGTATGTGTTACTGCCACCCACACAGAATACAAGTTCAGTAGAAATGCTTTATTAGGAAAGGTGTTTCATGAAGTGAATGGGTTGGGAGTTCCAGTACAAGGCACCCTGCTGTGATTGGGAAGTTCAGGCATAAGAGGAAGGTGTCTCCTATAGTCCAGGTGTAGATAGCAGCTCACAAACCTTCATTTGTCACTGCATCGCTTCACTGGGTGTGCCTGTGGGAGACCTTGGGGGTGGCTGGCCCTAGAACAAAGAAAGGGGTTCTGTAGAAAGTGTTTCCGGCCACCATGAAGGAGGGGTTGTTAAGGATGTGGGAATAGTTAACATTCCATTCCTGTAGAGCCAGGCTGCCTGAATTGATTCCATTTAGACCTCCATTCCTACTGTATATCAGGGTAAGTGTGGGCCTAGTTGGGTGAATTAGTCAAAAAAAGGCCAAGAATAAACCCAGTACTTGGTGTCCAATGCTCAACCCATAGGGTGTGTTCTCCCAGGCACACTTCCTGCTGGAGCAAACTTTTACCAAGCCTCTAGGCTTCTAGCTCTTCCTACAGCAAAGGGCTCCTTTAACAGGAAAATCTTCCTACAACAGGTAGCTAGGGTATGCCTTTCATGTGTGCGATTCTAACCTAAAGTTGTGTTTACCACTGGTTTTGCTAGTTAAGCATCAAATGCTTTACAGTAGAATTCAGGCAGAGGTTCTCCAATCTTTGTTCTTCAGGAAAGGAGGCTTCTGAAGGTTGTTAGCATCTGTCTGTTTCTTGGGGACTACACTTACCTGGAAGCTATGGTGGTTTGATGTCAGGTGAGCATGGAGTAGTGCAGCCACTTCATCCTGTTCAGCCTCCAGCGCAATGGCCAGGGCACTTGTTCCCTCCTGAGAAATAATAGGCCATTAGGTCCCTGGGCTACAGTGCAACACAACACCACTACTCTAGGCCCTACTAGTGAGTAGCTCACATTGTCTAAGATGGTTAGGTCACAGCTTGGTTGGGCCAACAGCAACTGAACTGTATCAAGGCGTCCATACTCGCTGGCACACATCAGTGCTGTAGCCCCATCGGCATCCTGTACATTAACATCAGCCCCACATTCCAGTAGGGCAGCCACCATGTCCTGATGGCCGTGGCTGATGGCCAGCATGAGGGCTGTCTGTCCAGTCTGGAAAAAGAGGTCTGAGGGTTTGAAAGTAGAAAATGACACCACCTTACCCACCCATTGTGAGTGGTAGTGTACTATGCACCTGGCTAGCCTTGGCATTGACATCACCCGTGCCAAAAAGTCTCTTGACCACAGCCATGTCTTCTTCCTCCTGCCCTACAGAAGTGAGTGCAGCCAACATGAGTGCAGAATAGCCGGCTCTATTCTGATGATTGACATCACAGACCCCTGGGAAGAAGAAAGAGATCACTTCATACAAGCCTCAAATGCTGATTGGTTGGGGAGAGGGGGACAGGGTTTAGTCTCCTGCATCACAGATGGAATGAGCATCTGTTGCCAGCCATCTTTTAAAACAGCATCTTGGCCAGGCAGTGGTGGTGCACGCCTTTAATCCCAGCACTCAGGAGGCAGAGCCAGGTGGATCTCTGTGAGTTCAAAGCCAGCCTGGGCTACCAAGTGGGTTCCAGGAAAGGCACAAAGCTACACAAGCCCTGTCTCGAAAAAACAAAGAAAGAAAGAAAGTAAAGAAACAGCTTCTCATATAGCCTAGGCTGGCCACAGACAAGGATGGGTCATGAACTTATAGTGCTGCCTCCATTTCGCCAGCACTGAAACTCCTGGGCAAAAACTCCACTAGCTAAGCTACACCTCTATTTCCTCAGCCAATTTCGTATGTGCACTTGTGTGATTGGCAGACAGTAAGGCCTTGCAGTCTGTCAACCACCCACAGCCCCAGAGATACAGACATAAGCGGGGGCTTACATGGGCACTGGATATCCGAACTCCTGTACTCTTGCAATGCAGGTATTCTTTCCTGTGTTCCTCTTGTTTTTATTTGCTAATAGTCTCTGCTCCCGTGCACTCAATAGCTGTTCACTCACAAATGCTTTACAAGAGTAAGGACATAGACTTTTAAACTGGAGAATTTGCTGGGTGTATAATCACAGCACTTAAAAGATAGGAGCCAGGCGGTGTAGGCACACGCCTTTAATCCCAGCACTTGGGAGGCAGAGGCAGACAAATCTCTGTGAGTTCAAGGCCAGCCTGCTCTACCAAGTGAGTTACAGGAAAGGCTCAAAGCTACACAGAGAAACCCTGTCTGGGGGGGGGGGGGGGGCAGTGGTGGCACACACCTTTAATCCCAGCACTCAGGAGGCAGAGCCAGGCGATCTCTGTGAGTTTGAGGCCAGCCTGGTCTACAGAGTGAGTTCCAGGATAGGCTCCAAAAGCTACAAACAGAAACCCTCTCTCAAAAAAAACAAAAAAAAAAGAGAGACAGGAGGATGGCCACAAGTTCAAAGCCAGCCTGAGCAACATAGTTCCAGGCCTATACAGTGAGCCTTGTCTCAAAAAACAAGAATTTTTAAAAAATTTATTGGCCAGGTAGTGGTGGCGTGCACAACTTTAATCCCAGCACTCACAAAGCTGAGGCAGGCAGATCTGAGTTTTAGGCCAGCCTGGTCTACAGAGCAAGTTCCAGAATAGCCAGAGCTCTACAGTGAGACCCTGCCTCAAAACAAAAATAATTTTTTTTTTTACTGTGTGTCATGCTGATGTGAAGGTGAAATGGGACTAGCAACTGAGCAATCAGGATTGAAGGTCCCAACAAAGAAAATAATTAAGTTAGTAACAGGATAGTGGTTAGTCTATGGCTCACTGTCCTATGTTGTTTAATAGACAATGAAATTGTTGCCTTGAGCCCGTACCCACTAGATTTGATGAAATTACCATGTCCAGGTGTGTGTATTTGCTTCAGTGAGGGGATAAGATGAGGCAGGGTTGAACAAGCAGAAGGCAAGTGAACAGTAGTTCAACAGCTTGGTGGTAGTGAGAAACCTAAGCAGTGAATAACCCCCCACCCCTTGAGGATAGACAGTGGAAGCCAAGAACTCAGGAAGCAGTCAGGCATGGTGACACATGCTTTTAATCCCAGCAGAAACAAGTGGATCTTTTTTGAGTTCCAGGACAGCCAGAGCTACCTGTCTCAGGGGGGGGAAAAAAAGTGCCAGGCCAGGAGATTGAGGAATACAATATACCCAGGGAGGGGGTTGCTAAAGTGAGGTCTCTGATCTCAAAGCTGGGTGTTACTGGGGGTGGGGGGTGGGAGTTGATTCAGGACAGCTGAAGATACAGTGAGGCCAAAAGGTCTTTGTACCCCTGGGAGATGGGCAAGAAGGTCACAAATTTGAGTCCAGGCAAGGGCTACATAGCAAGGCCTCAGGTCTAGATATTCAGAGGTTAGAGCACTAACTGCCAGCCTGAGGACCTGTCCCCTAGCACCCTCATAACGTTAAGCGCCATGGCACATGTCTGTAACCCCCAAGGCTGCTAGGGAGATGGAAACAGGTGGGACTTGCTGGCCAAACAGCTCCAGGTTCAATGGGAAGTTGTTTCAGAAAACAAAGTAGGGAGTCATAGCGGAAAACACCCAGTGTTGATTTCTGGCCAAGTAAACAGCAATCCACCCACCCTCTGCCACTCAGCATTTTTCTGTGCCCCTCAACAACCCCAGCCTTCACCCAACCTGGCCCTCTTCTCCACAACCCAATTCCCTGACCTGTATCCAGTAGCAGGCTGGAAATGGCCAGATTTCCATGAGACACGCTGTAATGCAGGGCCGTGTTTCCATTGCCATCTGCCAGGTTCACCACATGAGCCAGCAGCTCAGGCCCCAGGCTCTTCACCCCTCGAAGCACCTCTGCCACAGGCTCAGCCTGCGAGCGCTTTTGGCTGGACACTCGAAACCATTCCTGGGCCACAAGGCGTGCGGCACTCTGGCAGGACAGGGCCAAAAAAGGCATCAATGCAAATACAAAATGAGAGGAGCCAAAATTATGTGTGTGGAAGCCCCCTTTGGTGATCCTGGCAAGCAAGCAAGGCCAATTTCTAAGTAAAGAGAGCTTGAACCACACCCTCTTAAAAAAGGAAGTACAGTCAGGTTCCTAGGCTCAAAAAATAAGACTACGTTATAGGAAAATAGAGGACCAAGAGTGAGTGTGGCAGTGAGTACCCACTTGTTCTTTCAGTGTCATGGAATGGGCCTGGGGCTGTGGGTGAGCAGGCCAAGAAAAGGTCAGAGCTCTATCCTAGGGGCTACTATCTCTTTAGAGCTTAGGATCAAGGAAGGTCTCTAGTAAGGGAGAGTACCAAACTTAGTACTCCTGCTCTAGGAAACCCTGCTCTCTTAACTAAGAGGATGTAAGGGAGGAGACATAGGACCCACACTCACGCCGTCTCTGGTGACTCCACGAGACCTGATCAGCTGCCGATTCAGAGCAATGCATGCCTCCCTCAAACGCGGGCTCAGTTCACACCTGCCAGGGAGGTCAATCTATACTCAGGATCCTGGGCAACGATGACCAGGAAATAAAGTTTCTGCACTGCAGACCTTTGGAGAACGCTCACCTCCCTTCTGTCTCTGCCTTCAGCTCTAGCTGTGCCTCACATTCAGAGTCCCCAGCGTCTTGGTCGTTGGGGGGGCCAGGAGTTCCAGCATCAGATCCCCCACTATCATCTCCTGACACGGAAGAGCTACTCCTGGGGAGTTCAGCAACACCATCTTCACTGTCACTGTCGCTGGCATCCTCGCTGGAGGAGCTCTCATACCTGGGAACAGGATGGGAGGTGTCTGCTGAGCCTCCCCTGTGGGCTCATTCAAGAGGATTGTGAGGGGAGAGTGGCCTTTTAAAGAGGAAACTGGACTGCAAAGCCAGACTATGAGCAGAGGGGCAGAGCTGGGATTAATAGCCTGTGTCCCTGTGGCTGTTATCAGGAAAGGGTTTGTGCTCACTCTCCGTTGAGGACCCCAACGAACTGCAGGCTCTTGGGTCCCTGACTGGATTGGGCACCTGGAGTACCGTCTTTTTTCTTCATGATGGATTTGAGGATGCCTGGCAGGGAATTACATAAGGGCACTGAGTTTTGACTTCAGCCACCTGGCAGGCCAGGGTTCAACCAGGAGTGGAAACTCACCAGCAGGGGCTACCTCCTTGTCTCCAGCCATGGGTCTGGGCTGGTTCTCCACTGGGAGCTCGGTCTGCGTGGTCTTCTCAGTGCAACCCAATTCGGTCTGGGTGGCCACCTCACGAGATTGAGGCCTGGCCATTGCAGCCTCGTGGGCCTCCTTCAGCTCCCTCAACTGGCCCCGCAGGAGTTCGCTCACTCCACGCTGATGCTCCAAGCTCGTGTGGAGCAGCTCCAGCTCACGCTCTGCAGCCTCGGGCAGCCCCAGCAGCGCCTCGGTCACCCACGTGTCCACCTCAACGGTGTGAGGGGCCACCTCCACTCCAGCCTCCCTAGTATCAGGTACTGCCTGGGCATCTGCCTCTCGGGTCTCGGGCACGACTTCGGTGCCCGCCTCCCGAGTCTGGGGTTCCCCATCGGGTGTCCCAGACGCCGGGTCGAGGACCTGCAGCGCGCCTTCGCTGCGCCTGGCAGCCAACCCGTCGGGATCGTCAGCCCCAGGGCTGGCCCTGGAGCGGACTCCGCGATCGGAGGTGGCCAAACGTTCAGTGAGGCGGCGAAGCTGGGAGAGTTTGTCTGGGCGCGCTTCAAAGGCCTCCGCTTCTTGCTCCGGCTGCACGCGCCCGGCCAGTAGCCGCGCCTTCTCGGCGCGCAGCGCGCGCACCTGCTCTTGCAGCTTGGGCAGAGCGCGCGCCTGGTCCTCGAGTTCGCGCAGGCGCCGCAGCGCCACGGCCATCTGCTCTCTCACCAGCTGCAGCTGGGCAGGGCCGGGTGAAGCAAGGGCGGGATTGGGGGCAGGGCTGCTGCGGCCCGATCCGCGCGGGCTACGCGTGACCGCACGGACCGGGCTGAGCGCGCGCTCCCCGGCCTGCGCCTGAGCCTGCTCTAGTCGTCGGCTGGTCTCCAGGAGCGTGTGCTCCACGCGCGGGTTGCGCGAGAAGGAACGCGGCGACAGCGGAGGTAGCAAGAGTCCCGGGAACGCCCCGGGAGAGAGTGCGCCCGACGCTCCGCCGTCGTCACTGGCCAGGGATTCACTGGAAGTCCAAGCCCCTGGGCTCCGCGCCCCGGCAAGGCCCGTCCGGGGCGCCCGCGGGCGTCGAGTGTGAGGGGGTCCTGGGGCTCGGCGGGAGGCAGGACCGCGCTCGAGTTCCTCCACATACTTGAGGAAGTCCAGGTCTAGGTGGAAGCCATAGGGCGTCTCCACCGAGTAGGGAGAGCTAGGGCTGCGAGCACTCCCAGTGGAGCCTGGGTAGAGGCGAGGGCCGCCCAGGTCTGTGGTGTAACAAGGATGTGGAGAGGAAAGAGGGTGTCAAACCAAGAAGCACCCAAAGAGAATGAACAAATGTGTTCCCCGCCCCTTTGCCCCTGTTATTGGTTATTTGCCCCTGTACATTGGTTATGAGCAATATCTGCACACAAATGGGCATGCAATCATGTTTCTTGAGCACCCACTAAGTGCCAAACACAAACTTGGGACATTATAGTAAGACAATATCCGAGCCCTCCTGTTAGCCATAAATAGACACAATCATTTCAAATGACTTTCAAGACAATAATACATGGTGAAATACAGAGCCACTGCAGGAGCCAACTTTGGCTCTCATGTCAGGAAAGATTTCCTGTGGTGGGAACTTAAAAGGGATTGAGCCCTTCATAACAAGGAGGAAGCAGCTGCAAGGGCAGAAGGTTCCAAGAAGAAAAAAGGCCCATGGAAGACACGGGAAGGGAGGGGTGCTGTAAGAGTGACAGTCCAATGGAAGTCAGGTGTCTCCAGGATGGTGAAAGGAGGAAGGGAGAGACGAGCTAAAGGATAGGCAGAGGGCACACTGTGGGGGTCCTCTAGGCCATCACGGGGAGTGGACATTATTTATGGGAGTGGAGGTGCCATGAATGGGTTTTAAATAAAGCCATGACATTGGCTAATAGGCTTTTAGGAAAGGCCATGTGGCCACCATGTTAATAAAAATAAAAAGGAACTGCTGAGTTATGTCCATATATACACACAATCACCCAATGTGGATCTGTGTAAACACATATACCTCATTTTGTACACTCACCAGGCAGGTTCTGATTCAGGACGAACTTGGCCATATTTCTTAGAGTAGCCACCAGACAGCCTGAAAAAGGCCCCCAGAGAAGTAAGTGTGAAACCCCAGTCCTGTCCCTTGGTCTGAACCTGATGTTTGCTCCACCACCATTGAAACTTTGAGAAACAGGCCCAAGAGCATTTTTCCACCTCACCCATCCCCAGGCTCTCTCCTCCTCCCTTCAGGAACCTTGGAAATGCTAATGCTACAGATGGGACCCAAGACTTTTTTCATTCTACATAAGTATCTCTTACCACTTTTGCTTTGAGACAAGGTCTTGCTATGTGGCTAAGGCTAGCCTCAAAATCATAATACTGCCTCAACCTCCCAAGTTCTGGGATGACAATTGTGTGCCACCATGTTTAGCTGAAATTTGAAGTGAATGAAGTAGGAACACCCAAGTTGCAAACCTGGGAAAAGGAAGCAAGACAGACATCAAGCAGAGAAAAATAAGAAAGTGGAAGTATTTCAGACAGAAATCTCAGTACCTTACTTAGGAAACTGAGACTAGAGGATCCCAAGTACAAGCCAAGCATAATGGTGCATGCCTTTAATCCCATCACTTGGCAGGTGGATCTCTTTGAGTTTGAGGCCAGCCTAGGGTCTACAAAGTGAGTTCCAGGACAGCCAGAGCTACATAATGTGACCCTGTCTTTAAGGGGGCAGGAGGGAGTACAAGATTAGCCTAGACAACACCCTAGACAGATGTTATCTGTCTAGACAGATCCTGTCTCAAAAAGTGAAAACAGAGCTGAGGATATAGTTCAATGGCCAAATGCTCGCTTAGCATTCTCCAGGTACTAGGTTCAATCCTCAGTAACACATACTCACACACACACACACACACACACACACACACACACACACACACACACACACTCCTTGCATTTTTCTTAGAGAAATGGTAAGATTTAAGTGAGCATTGGAAATTTAAGCAAGGTTACTTGCAAAACTCTTCTATAAATGATAGATGGAAAGTATAAGTCTAGATAGCTCAATGATGCAACTGAGGAAAGCCTGTCTCTCTGGAATGTCTCTAGTACGATGCTACAAGGCTCTGTTCTTGACTTATGGGGCTTTATAATGGAAATGCAAGCATCTAAGGAAACAAAGCTATGATTATCCATGAGTTCAGGGAGTATGAATCTTCAAATGACACAATGGAGGCTAAGTAGGTAAGGGTCTGGAAGCAAAGATGTGACTCAGTGGCACTTGCCTAGCATACACAAGGACATGAATTTGATTGGAGCAGCACCAATAAAATGAATGAATGAATGAACGAACGAACAAACAAACGAATGAATGAATCCTGGGCTGGAGATGTATTTCTCTAGGTAGAAAACTTATTTAGCATAAATGAAACCCTGGGTTACTGACTAGTGATGCAAACCTGTCACGACAACACTTAGGAGGTAGACACAGGAGAATCAGGAGTTCAGGTCATCCTCAGTTACATAGAGCCTGAGGCCAGCCTGGAATACATGAGACCCTATCTCAGAAAAGTGGGTTAGAGAGAGATATCTCAGCAGTTCAGAGCACTTGCTATTCTTGCAACTGACAGAGATTCAGAACCCAGCACTGGAGAGCTTACAACCTCCTGTAATTCCAGTTTCAGGGGATCCAACAGTCTTCTGGCCACTGAGGACACTTGTATACTCTTGGTCCACATAGGAACACTCAGGTACTTACACATATAACAAAAACTGTTTAAGGGAAGAAAGAAAGGGGCTGAAGAGTTAAGAATGATTGTTACTCTTCCAGAGGACCTAAGTTTGGTTCCCAACACTCACATGGTGGCTCACAATTTCCTATAACTCCAGTTCTGGTGGATCCAATGCCCTCTTCTAGCCTCCTCAGGCATCAGGCACATATGTGGACTACACACATAAATATAGGCAAACACTCATATGCATAAAATAAAATTTTGAGGAAGGGAGCAACGAAGAAGAAAAGGAAAGGAAAGAAAGCCAGGCATGGTGGTACACACTGGAATACTTCCACTCAGGAGGCTAAAATAACAAGACCATGAAATCAGTCTGGGCTACAAGCAAGGCTGAGGCCAGCCTAAGCTGAAAAATACTGAAAAACTACATCAGAAAGAGGAAAAGTGGATAGAGTGAGAAGAAAGAATCAAATCACATGTAATGGGATAGTTAATAAGATCAAACATTAAATCCAGAACTTTAATCCCAGAACCCAGAAGCAGAAGCAGGAAGATATCTGTGAGTTCTAGAACAACCAGAGCTACTTAGAGAGACCCTGTCTCAGGGGGGTGGGGAGGAACAGCTTAGGATGGAGACAGGGTGTGGCTTCAAGGCACTGCACTGGCCTCAAACACAGAAGGACCTGGGCTCAATCCTCAGCGCGCGCGCGCGCGCGCACACACACACACACACACACACACACACACACACACACACACACACACGGACAAGGGAATGATGGGATGATGGGACTTCAGGGAACACACATGAAAAGCCTCCAGAGAGCCAGAAAGTGGCTCAAATTGACTGCCTACTGAATACTCTCCCTAATAAACCCCCATAGAATTCTGCAACATAAATTACTGTTCACATTTTACAGAGCAGATGATTGGGTCTCTTTGAGTTCCAGGCCAGCCTGGTCTACAGAGCTAGTTCAGGACAGCCAAGGCCACACAAGACAAACCCTGTCTTTGCAAACAAACAAACAAAAAAAGGCAAGAAGACATTTTACAGAGCAATTAAGTCCACTGCCAATGGGAAAACCTTTCAGATAAGGCTCTGTCCACCTTCTGGGGACCCCGTCCTTGTAGTGCCAAGTCAAGCTCTAGTCTGAGAAGCTTTTCACCAGGTAGACCCAACCCACCTTCTGGCTTACCATCCCTCTGCTCCAAGCAACTAAGAACCCAGCCACTCTTTCCCGCTTCTACGATTCTGGAGGGTCACTGAGTGCCAAACATTACTGGCTATTCAGCACCCATCAGCATGCCTAACACATCCCCCTCTCCACTGCTTCAAGGGTCCCTTTCTGCTCTCTGAGTCCCCTCTCCCCATCCTCCTCATCCAACCTGAGGCTCCGAAGTCTCCCTCCCTATCCCAAGCAGCTGTTTCCTGTCCCCTAACACCGGCTGCAAGGGGCAGGCCGGCAGGTCACCATGGAGGACAGCCAGTGCCTTTCACGGCTTGTTTTCAGGAAATTGCCAGGGAAGAACTTGGTTTTGGAAAAAGCCTGGACCAGGGCTCAAGGGTCTGAAACTGCCTCTCACACAGTTGGAGTGTGATTCTGTACGGTACGGTCTGTCCCCTCCACCAGTTACCTGAACATATCAAAATCCAAAGCTATGGGACAGAGAAAATAGCTGCAGGTCATTTCTAAGACCCAGACCAGCTGGAACAGCCAGGTCCAGAGGCTGTACTGAGATGTAGGGTTGTAACACGAATCTTAAAGGATCTTGTTAATAAAAACAAACCCAGGGGCTTGGGGATTTAGCTCAGTGGTAGAGCGCTTGCAGGCCCTGGGTTCGGTCCTCAGCTCAAAAAAAAAAAAAAAACCCGCGGTGCCAGGTATTGGGGTGAACGCTGAGAGATCAGAACAAGCCACATCCAACCTCACCTTGCCAATTTCTCAGCTGATCTTGTTTCCTCAAACTGGAAACCTCTGAGTCCTCATCCGAATGGATCTCTGCTGAACTGCTGCTAAAAACCCAAAAGCTTAAAAACCTAAAAAGCCTCTAGTTCCTTTGTCCTCATGCCTTATATACCGTTCTGTGTCCAGCCATCACTTCCTGGGATTAAAGGCATGTGTCTTTCCCAAGCAAGACATGAGATCTCAAGTGCTGGGATTAAAGATGTGTGCCACCATGCCTGGCTTCTATGTCTGTCTAGTGGTTGTTCTGTTCTCTGGCCCCAAATAAGTTTATTAGGGTGCACAATATATCAACCACATAGGGTGGGCATTAGTAGGAGGGGTAAATAACAGTAAGATTATTGATGATTCTTTTCAATTTGGGTTTTTTTTTCAGACTTTTTAAAATTTGTGTCTGTGTGTCTATGTTTGAGTATTTGCCCATGAAGGCCAAAAGCTATAGATACCCTGGAGCTGGAGTCACAGGTATGAGTAGTACTCACTCTTAACCACCGAGCCATCTCCCCAACCCACTTGTTTTTGGTTTGGTTTGGTTTGGTTTGGTTTGGTTTGGTTTGGTTTTTGAAGACAGGATCTCAGGAAGCCGAGGCTGGCTTCCAACTCCCTAGGTAGTTGAGGGTGACTGTGAACTCCACCCTCCTACCTCTACCTCCTGAGTGCTGGGATGTGCTTTACCACACCTGGGTTGTGCAATCCTGGAGATGGAACACAAGACTCCATGCATGCTAAGCAAACACTCTCATAACTGAGCCACAGCCACAGCCTCATTTCTTTCCTTTTTTCCCTCAGCTTCTAAGTAAGTAGCTTGTGCACATCAGCTTGAGCCTTCTACAGTTGGTCTTCATATTATCACTAACCCCTACCCACTGTACAGATGGAGAAACAGAGGCACAGAGAGCAATTAAGCTATATATGCATGGGCAGAAGCAGGGTTGAATGCTTGTAGCTTGTTCAGATCCCTGTATTGGCCACTATGCTTGACTTTCTTGTTTTATTTATTTTTACACTGGTTTTTCAGAGGACAGGTCACATGCACGCCTCAACACACATATGAAGGCTGGAGAGCAACTATAAGAGGTAGCTCTCTTGACCATGTGGGTCCTGAGGGACTAACTCAGACTTACTGGCAAGTGTCATCTCACCAACCCATTTCATTTCTTGTTTGTTTTGGAAGTTTTCGGGTTTTGTGGTTGCTAGGGGTTTTGGACTTTTTTGTTCTATTTTGTTTGTGTTTGAGACAAGGTCTCACTATGTAGCTAGACCAGGCTGGCCTTGAACTCACAGAGCTTGTCCTGTCCCTTCTGAGTACTGCCCTGTTTGTTTTTTGTTTATTTTATGTATTTATTTAAGACAGGGTCTTACTATGCAGTACTAGCTGACCTGGAACTTGCTATGTAAACCAGGATGGCCTCAAACTAACAGAGTCTCCTGCCTGTGCTTCTGGAGTGCTAGGGATTTCAAGCATGTACCACCACCACTCTTGGGGGCCTGTATTTATGTATGTATTTATTTATTTATGTATGTATTACGACTCCAACTTTTCTTTTTTTTTTTTTTTTTTTTTTGGTTTTTCGAGACAGGGTTTCTCTGTGTAGCTTTGCGCCTTTCCCGGAACTCACTTGGTAGCCCAGGCTGGCCTCGAACTCACAGAGATCCACCTGCCTCTGCCTCCCGAGTGCTGGGATTAAAGGCATGCGCCACCACCGCCCGGCTGACTCCAACTTTTCATGCTTCAGCCTCCCACATGCTGGGATTTCAGGCATGCACCGCCACACCCAAAGGAATGTCCTTTTTTTTTTTTTCTTTCTCATTCCCTCCTGGCCCCTAACCCCTCCAATCCCTCCTTCCTGTGCTGAGGATGAAACTGGAGTCTCAAACATGTTAAGTGAGTTCTCTACCACTGAGCTACACCACTAGCCCTTTTCGCCTTAATTACATTTTATTTATTTTATGTGGGAGGTGGGTGGGTCCAAACATGCCACGGGGTGAGAGTGGAGGTCAGAGGGCAACTTTGTGGAGTTACTTCTCTCCTTCTCCCAGGGATGCAACTCAGGAATGTCAGGGATGGCATCAAGCACCTTTACTGGCCAATCCATCTTGCTGATCCCTAAACCCCTTTACTAAGTTGCCCGTGCAGGCCTTGAACTCATTCTGTAGCTCCCAGGCAGGCTTTCAACTTTCAATCCTCCTATGTCAACCTCTCCCGTAACTGGGGTTATAGGCAATTTTGGAAGGATTCCCCTCCTCTCTCCTCCCCTCCCTCCCCTTCCCTCCCCTCCCCAGAAATTGCAGGGAACCTGGGCCACTTATCACTCACCCTCCCAGCCAGCATCAGTAGGGCCCAGCATGGGTCCTTGATTGGAAAGTAGGGACTGTGGTGGAGCAAGCCCACACCTAGACTGCTCCACAAGCCAATGTCTCCTAAAGGGGGGCGTGTAGCTGTCCTCTTCTCTCCCACACTGCTTGGCTGTCAAAGCTAAATCCAGATCCCCGCCTGAGACCCCTTCATTAGGCTGTCAGAGCTGAAGCCACACACCCCCACACCCGCCCCTGGAGCTATTTCGGGACACTGAGCTGTATCCGGAAACCTGAAGGATGGGGGACAAAGCACTCAGTGCGCACCGAGGTCCTGAAGAGGGTATATCTTCCTGACCTAAAGCCCTAGATGGTGGCACCCTTAACGTTGGGATTGGATTCTCAGATTCATGACATGTTGGGGGGTTAGATGATGGAAGGACTGGGGGTCCTTGGTTCATCACACACACCCCTCCCCAAACATACACAACCAGGTCAGCTTCGAAAAGACAGGGCAGTTTCCTACAGGAAAAGCCGCTGGGCGGTTCCATCCGTTACTATTGTCTATGGGTCCGGGGGGCCATCCGTCCCTCCCTCCAACACTGTTTCCGTATCACCCGCCCCCTCCACCCCCCTGCAAGAAGCCCATCCCGAAAGAACCAGTCGCAGGTCCCCAAGCCAACTCTGGGGAAGGAAGGGTCCATTAGGCATCTGGGAGATTACAGTACGCACAAGCTCCCCGGTTCGGTCCTGGACGGCTATAAGGCGGAGATCTGCTCAATCTAGCGCTCCCCTCCTGGCTTGGCTAACCCAACTGGGGCTCCCAGTGTCAGAAGAGTCACCTTACAGGACAGTGTGTCCACCCCGTCGCAGCGCACAGAGCCCATAGAAGGGGCTGAATGAACCGCGCCCCTCCCGGACACTTGTGTCCTCAGTTTCCCCTAGGGTCCCCCTGGGTGTCCCGGCAAGTTTGGACTTTACCTGAATGCGAAGCCCCGGCCGCGCCCGCACTGCACCCGGGCCCGCACCCTCGAAGCTCGGGACCGGTTATCAAGGCTTTTGCCCCTAACTGATGGCCATTTCAGCCAACCAGAACTTGAATCTGACAGAACTATCCAATAGTAAGGCTGAGTGGGCGGGGACGGGGTGGAGACGAGCCCAGGGCGGTGCCTACAGTAGCGATCTGGAGAGATGATAGCTGTGGAGTTGCATGCTTCTCCAGCCACAGCTGAATCCTGCCTGGTCCATGACTTAAGAAGGTGGTGTTTCATTCACAGGACACTAGGGGGCAGGCTACAGGAGGAATCTAAGCAAACTATTCCAGTGGGATTTATGTGATTTTAATTCCTAGGGTCTGGTTTAAGTCCTAAGACCCTGGATCTTGCCCTCCGCAGGACCTTTGCACATATTGTGCCACTTCCCAGAAATATTCTCTGCATGCGATACTTTTCCCTACTTCCAGGTGCTCAATCTATGTGTACCTGTAAATCTATGTATCCACCTACCTATCTATCTATCTATCTCTACCTACCTACTATGGTAATGAGTATTTAATCTAGTATGTATGCATGCTAGACAACTGCTCTACCACATGCTAGACAAGTGCTCTAGAACTGGGTTATATATTCCCAGCAGAGCAGACATTTATTAAATACCTATAGATAGGTGATTGATAGGTAGATGATAGATAAATAGATAAAAAAAATTGTCACAGCAATGAATTAAAACTATATTTAAGGCCAGTGAGATGGCTCAGCATGTAAAGGTGCTTGCTGCATCCGGGCGGTGGTGGTGCATGCCTTTAATCCCAGCACTCGGGAGGCAGAGGCAGGTGGATCTCTGTGAGTTCGAAGCCAGCCTGGGCTACAGTGTGAGTTCCAGGACAGGCTCCAAAACTACACAGAGAAACCCTGTCTCGAAAAAAAAAAATAAATGAAAAATAAAAGGTGCTTGCTGCCAAACCTGACTATCTGAGTTTGATCCCTGGGACCAAGTAATGGAGAGAATCAACTCCCACAAGTTGTCTTCAGACATTCAAATTGTGCCATGCATCTATCCACATGAATTCATACACAATAAATTAATAAAACGTTTTAAAAGTACATTTAACTCTAACCTATTTGGAGTATGTTATGATTGAAAGCTACTATAGATTTTGTTTCCTGTTAATGTAGTGTTGACTAATTGTGTGCCAGGCTAGTGAATCTCTTAGGGGGCAGGATCTCTGCTGTCCTGTGCCTTTCAAACCACGGCTCCTGTGAAGGGGTAATGGGTACTCTGTGGAAGAGAAAAAGAGATGCAGAGCCCTCATCTGCAATGAACCGAGAATTCAGGGTTTAGGGGAAAGGATCTGAAAAGCAGCTTTCAAGGTGACCCTTAAAGGAGGACCCTTAAAGGAGGATCCAGGCAAGGATAAGAAGTATAAAGCCCTCCTTAGGGACCTTGAACTGGGCATGTCAGCAAGAAATGAGTTGGTGGGAGAACAAGGGTTTTTGTTTGCTCCAGGTTTTGGGCAAGGGTTTGGGTTTGTTTATTTCAGTTTTTGTTGTTGTTGTTATACTTTTCTGGGTTTTTGTTTTGTTTTGTGCTTTGACTTTGTTGTTTTCAGGGATGACCTTGAACTTCTACTCCTTCCACTTCCACCTCCCAATTTTTGAAAACGAGGTCTCACTACAGTTTGAAAGATTTAATCTAGCAGTGCCAGCTGTGTCTGTGGTGGTACAAGCCTGTAATCCCAGCGTTTAGGAGACTGGAGACAGGAGGAGTTCAAAAGCAGCCTAAGCTACATGATTCTTCAGTCTTTCCCAGTTTCTTTGTTTTAATTACAAAACCTGTAACAGTGCTACAGTCAGATTGTACAGTAATATATTTATACAATTGTGTGTGTGTGTGTGTGTGTGTGTGTGTGTGTGTTGCTTTGTATGTGTGTAGTGTGAATATGTACATGATAGTCCATGTGGATGCTGGCAGGTCTTTTACCTTGAGGGCTCTCCGTTTTTACGTTTTTGAGATAGGGTCTGTCACTGAAGCTCTCCAGTTTGCCTAGCCTGACTGGCTAATGATCTTCAGGAACCCACCTGTCTCTGTCACCCTATTTTTTACCCTAAAGCTGGTGTTACAGCCACATGCCACTACACCTGGCTATATTCCCAAACCCTGGTTCTTACCATTTACAAAAAACTTGATTTATTTTCATTGGTTGATCAGCTGAAGAAATATGCCCAAGTTTGCCATGGAAATTCTGGAGTTGTAAAAATATTTTTATTGCATAATAAGTAGATCACATATCTAACATATACAAACCCTGGTACAGTCTCCAAAACCAAAACCAAAAATGTTTAACTGAAAAATGAAATGATGCGCCAAGTGGTGGTGGTGTACACCTTTAATCTCAGCTTTCAGGAGGCTGGCAGATCTCTGTAAGTTTGAGGCCAGCCTGGGCTACAGAGTGAGTTCCATGAAAGGCACCAAAGCTACACAAGAGAAACCCTGTCTTGAAAAAACAAAAGCAAAACAAAACAAAAAGATGCACAAGAGAAAAAGAGAGAGATGGAGAGACAGAGAGACAGAGACAGACAGAGACACAGATCAGTAAGACAAATGTGTAACTAAGGAGGAGGTTTTAACTTTTCAACCAGGGCCTTAACTTTTCAACAAGGGCGGTTTTGCTACTTAGGAACACTTTGAAATATTTAAAGACTTATTTCCCTCAATGGTGGATGGTAGAACACTGAGCCAATCCCCATTCCAAGAAACACTTGTGTGTGTGTGTGTGTGTGTGTGTGTGTGTGTGGTTGTTTTAGAGACACGGTCTCACTATGTAGCACAGGATGACTTAGAATGTGTGATGATTCTCCTGCCTAAGGCTTGGGAGAGCCTACGAATACCTTTAATTGTTGTGACTTGGGGAAGAGTATATTTTCTAGTCACTGTTCTATTGCCATAACAGGACACCACAACCAAGGCAATTCTTTTTTTTTTTTTTTTAAGCATTTAATTGGAGGCTTGCTTACAGTTTCAGAGGGTTAGTCCATGACAGGCATGGTACTCGAACAGTTTTATAGTCTGGTCCACAGGCAGCAGGAAGAGAGAGACACTGGGACTAGTCAGGGCTTTTGAAACCTCAAAGTTCACCTCCTCACCCAGTGGTGATACACCTCTGACAAGGCCACACCCCATAATCTTTCCCAGACAGTTCACCAAGTGGGGACTAAGCACACAGATTTATAAGCCTATGAGGGCCATTCTCATTCAAACTACCACAGTGTATTTTGGCCATTTAGTGAGTAGAACCCAGAGATGCAGAAAGACATTCTACATTGCACAAGGCAGCTCTCCCATAACCAAGAATAAACTAGCCAGAACTGGAACCATGCTGATCATTAGAAATCTAGCTGTGGGGGCTTGGGAGATGGCTCTGTGGAAAAAGTGCTTGTTGTGCAAGCACATGGACCTGAATTTGGATCCCCACATCAGGCATTGGGCAAGACACATTTATAATCCAAGTTCTGGGGAGCAGAGTCAAGAGGGTTCCTGGAAACAAGCTTAGCCAAATCAGCAGAGAGATGCTGTATCAAAAAATAAGTTGGAGAGCAATGAGGAAGACACTTGCTGTCTCTCTGCCCTTCCACCACAGTTTTGTGGTTTTTGTTTTTGTTATGAAAGAAACATAGCGGGCTGGAGAGATGGCTCAGAGGTTAAGAGCACTGACTGTTCTTCCAGAGGTTCTGAGTTCAATTCCCATGGTGGCTTACAACAATCTGTAATGAGATCTGGTGCCCTCTTCTGGCCTGCAGTCATACATGCTGTATACATAATAAATAAATAAATCTTTTTTTAAAAAAAAAAAAAAAAAAAGGAAAGAAAGAAACATAGCTATATTTTGAAACGCCAGGGAATTGTTTGGGTTTTTGTTTGTTTGTTTGTTTGTTTCTTTTTGTTATTGTTTTTGAGACAGGGTCTTACAATATATCCCTGGCTGTCCTAGAACTTGCTATATAGACCAGACTTGTCTCAAATTCACAGAGGCCTGCCTCTGCCTCCCAGGTGCTGGGATTGAAGACATGTGCCACCATTGTTGTGGAATATTATTTGAACTGTGTAAAGATGTGTTACAATTGTTTATTTTGTGGACTATTACTTTAACTATGTAAAAGTGTGTCACATTTGTTTATGCTGCATTTATTTATTATGTTAAAGATGTGTTGCTGTTTTACCTTGCTTGCCTAAGACACCTGATTGAGCTAATAAAAAATTGAACAGCCAATAGCTAGGCAGTATCAGGATAGGCAGAGCTGGAGGGCAGAGAGAAAAAATAGGAGGAGGAATATAGGTGAGAGAGAGAGAGACAGAGAGAGACAGAGAGAGACAGAGACAGAGAATGAGAAGAGAAAGAGGGGGGAAAGAGAGGGGAGATGCCCAGGGCCAGCCAGTCAGACAGCCACCAGTCAGATACAGAGTAGGACATACAGAATGAAAGGTAAAAATCCCCAAGGCATTTGTAGAGGAAGAGAAACAGATTAATTTAAGTTATAAGAGCTAGTGGGACAAGCATAAAATAAAGCCAGGCATTCGTAACTAATAAGAAGTCTCCATGTCCAAGAACTTAGTCCTACCTCAACTTGATATGCCATGCTTTATTGACACCCATGGGAGGCCTGCCCCTTTCTGAACAGAAACAGAGGAGGAGTCGGGAGGGAACGGGAGGAAAGGAGGGAAGGGAAACATTGGTCGGGACATAAAATAAATGAGAAAATTTAATTAAAAAAAAAAAAGAGTCTCCGTGTAATGATTTGGGAGCTGGTTGGTGACCCAAAAGAAAGCCTGTTACACACCATATTGGACTAAGAAATCTAGCTGTAAAGCAACTACTATTATTCCCACATCCCCTACAAAAAAACATCACATTGCTAGTTCCACAGAACAACTTCCTTGATGGTATCCCAAACTCAGCAGGTCCCTTACTCCCCAGGTGAGCAGTGTCGTGACTTGGAGGTGTTTTAGTTTGTATATATTTGGTTTTGATTGTTTTGTTTTTTAATTTTAGTTTGTTTCTTTAATGTTTAGAATTGCTGTTGGGTTTTGTTTGTTTCTACATTTATTTAATAGGAGCAGGGCACACACATGCCTTGATCAGAGATCAGAGGACAATTTATAGAAATTTCTTCTTTCTTTCTAGCATGTAGGTTCCAGGAATCGAACTTAGAAAAACAAGCTTGTCAGCCAGTGCCTTAACCTGCTAAGTCTCCTTGTCTACCCTGCCCTCATTTTGTTTCTGGGATAAGGTTTCATGTAGCCCAGGCTGGCATCCCACCTTAAACTCCTGACCCTCCTGTCTCCACCTCCTGGATGCTGGGATGGCAGTACCAAAATCATCCTTAGCTACATAATGAGTTAGAGGCTAGTCTGGGGCAACATGAAACCTTGTCTCAAAACACCAGCAAACAAAAATAAAACTTAGTACAAATTGTCTTAAACCGTCTGTTTGCGTGTGTGTGTGTGTGTGTGTGTGTGTGTGTGTGTGTGTGTGTGTGTGTGTGTGTTGTTATATGTATTCTCTCTCTCCATCTTCCCCCTCACCCACCCACCACCTGTTTCTTTCTTTTTGTGATTGGGTTTCATGTAACCCAGGCTGGCCTCAAACTTACCAAGATATCTCACCGATGCAGTCATTGTTCTGTTTCATAGCCTTTACAGCTGTGTATATATCTGTCAATTGTTCCTCTGCCTTGCCACCTTACATAGCACCTCCAGATGCTCTGTGAGCCAGTCCTTCCAGGTCAGTTCCAGCTTGATGGCTGCCTGAACAGACAAGTATAATGACATCAGTTGACATGCCAATATGGACAAAGGAAATTCTACAGGGCCCCACTGCTAAATGAAGAACTACAAGTGGCCAATGGCTGCTGAGAGAGGAAGAATCCATTTTCTCAAGGGATGAGCTCCTAAACAGGATGTCCAATCCCAAGTGGACAGCCATGGACACATATACATACAAACAATGATAAATAAACTTAGTGGGTTTATTTATATATAATATATTATATGTGTGTGTTATGTATATTCTAACTGCATAGGTATATACAAATCAATAATAATTAAAGAAAAGACCATGTATTTGGGAGAGGATATGAAAGGAGTTTAGGGGGAGGGACAGGTAGAAATGATGTAACTAGAGTGTTTATGTACAAAGTACTCAAAAAATTATTTAAAAAATGGACTAGAGACATGGCTTAGCTGGAATGGCACATGCCTGGCATGTGTGAAGTCCTGGGTTCAATCCCCCATTTTGTAAAAATTAAAAATATCCCAGCCTAGCAGATTGTTGGGAAACAGAACCTGGAGAAGGAACTTTGTGTAAAAGTGGGAAGCTGAGGATGTACCTCAATTGGTACAGTGCTGTTTCATGTGCAGAGAGCCCTGGCTTTAATCCTCAGCACCCCACAGAACCTAGTATAGTGGCACATGCCTTTCATCTCAGCAATTGGAGAGTAGAGGCAGGAGAATCAATTCTAGGTCATCCTTGGCTACACAGTGAGTTCAAGGCCAACCTGGAATATATGTCTAGGAGGAGAGGGTAGGAGTTCTAGGGCAGACACATAGAGACCATGTCCGGGGGAGAGAGAGAGAGAGAGAGAGAGAGAGAGAGAGAGAGAGAGAGAGAGAGAGAGAGAGAGAGAGAGAGAGAATAAATATGATTATAAAGAAGGGGACTAAAAAGGCGACTCCACAGTTAAGAGTCCTTGCTGCTCTTGTAGGGGATCAACTTCCCATTCCCAGCACCCACGTGGTAGTTCATTACCATCTGTAACTCCAGTTCCAAAGGATCCCATACCCTCTTCACCAGGCATGCATGTGTTGCCCACACATACATGCAGGAAAAACACATAAAATTAATTAAGTCTAATTTAAAAACTGAAAAAGCTTCTGAGAAAGCTGCAATAATCTTAGAGTTCATTAACGACCCCTCCCACACACCTCATTGCTCACACCCTTCATGTTCATGGTAGAATATGTGACCCTTTTCTGTTCTGAGCTATGTCAGGCCAACAATGGAGTCTCCAGAAAGAAGTGGGGAGAGGGGGGAGAAGCCAAATTTCAGCCATTCCAAAGTATACATGAAGCCCTTAGAAGCTACTTTGGGTTTCTTTGCCATTTCAAGGACCTCCTAAACACATGCCAGAGTACTCTTCACCCTGTCTGGAATGCAACAGCTCTACAGGGGCTATGACTAACTCTCAACACAAACACCCCCAGCGTCTGGGCTGAGGACACAGATGGGGTTTTCAAAGGACATGGCCACCCATTCAAACTCCAGATTCATCCTGCACCTCATCCAGCTGTTTCCCTCCCCCATAGAGTTCTGGAATTTATCCCTCTCCTACCTGTGGGGGTGGAGGAACACATCATTCCTCGCATCATCCCCACTGCTCTCCTGCTCCCTTCCCTAGCTTTGAGCAAGTTCAGTTATTGTACAGTAGGATTCTTTATATCTTTTTTTGTTTGTTTTTTTTTTTGTTTTGTTTTTTTTTTGTTTTTCGAGACAGGGTTTCTCTGCGTAGCTTTGCGCCTTTCCTGGAACTCACTTGGTAGCCCAGGTTGGCCTCGAACTCACAGAGATCTGCCTGGCTCTGCCTCCCGAGTGCTGGGATTAAAGGCATGCGCCACCACCGCCCGGCGGGTTCTTTATATCTTAATGATTTGCTAAAGTGGGATGTCCTTGAGTTTAACAGAAGCTTCCTAGCCCCAGGTGCACTTTAAATCAGGAGTTAGGGTGATAATGGACTTACATGGTCACACAAAATTTCCACTGAGTCAGTAGCAGCCAGGTTCTTTTCTCAGGAATTCAAAGAATGAAATTCACATACAACAGGATGTCTTCGGACATGAATTTTATTATAGGTTTTATAGAAAGTGCTCAAGAGAAAGAAATGGGAGGGCACGTTGGCTCAGTAGGTGAGAGCATTTGCTCCCAAACTTGGGGACTTGAGTTCGATCCCTGGAACCCACATAGCAGAAGAAGAGAACCAGCCTGATTTAGGACCTGAGTTCCAATCTTCCGAACTTTTTTTTTTCCTAAATGGATATGGTGGCAAGTGATTACAATTTCAACACTGGGACACAGACACAGGAAGATTACTGGGGCTCTCTGGCTGGCCAGACTAGTAAACTTGACAAGTTTCAGGCCCCTGGGAGATCCTGAGTCAAAAAGAGGAATGATACCTGAGGAACAATGTCCAAGGTTGTCCTCTGGTCTTCACATACATACACAAACCCCCACAACACACCTTCATCTGTGAAAATACACACATAAACACAAAATAAACAAAGAAATGAGCTGGGTGGTGATGTTGCATGCCTTTAATCCTAGCATTTGGGAGGCAGAGGCAGGAGGATCTATGTGAGTTCAAGGCCAGCCTGGTCTACGGAGCAAGTTCCAGGATAGCCAGGACTGTTTCACAGAGAAACCCTGTCTCAGGGTTGGGGATTTAGCTCAGTGGTAGAGCACTTATCTAGAAAGCACAAGGCCCTGGGTTCAGTCCTCAGCTCTGAAAAAAAAGAGAGAGAGAAACCCTGTCTCAAAAAAACAAAAAAAAAGAAAGAAAGGAAGGAAAGGAGGGAAGGAGGGAGGGAGGGAGAAGAAAGAAAGAAAAGAAAGAAAGAAAGAAAGAAAGAAAGAAAGAAAGAAAGAAAGAAAGAAAGAAAGAAAGAAAGAAAGAAAGAAAGAAAGAAAGAAAACTATTAAAGGTAGTCAATCGGCCAGACATAATAGTTCATGCCTGGAATCCCAGTACTCAGGAGGCTGAGGCAGGAGGATCACCATGAGTTTGAAGCAAGCCTGAGCTTCATAATGAGCTCCAGATGTCATGATTTTTTAAATACAATTTATTTATTTTATTTCACGTACACTCATGTTTCACCTGCATATATGTCTAAATAATGTATGTTCAGGATACCCTGAAACTGGAGTTACAGGCAGTTATGAACTACCATGTGGGTGCTGAGAATTGAACCTGGATCCTCTGGAAGAGCAGCCAGTGCTCTTAACCAATGAGACATATCTCCACCCCACCCCTGCCCCGCCCCATTTTGGGATTTTAGAGTAAGAGATTCTATCTAGCTATAAACCAACCAACAAACAAACAAAGCCATTCTGAGTAATTGATTCAGGCAAGACCCCACAGTAAAGCAAGTGGAAGAAAATTCCAGAAGAAATGGAACACTTTCGTAGCCTCAATGTGTGAGCCCTTAAGATAGACAGCAATTACAAAAGAGAATAACTGTCAACTCACAGAAAAGAAAGTGACAGAAATCTCCTTTCACCAAATGGTTATAGTTAAAACTACCATCTGAAGGGATGGCTCAGTGAGTAAGAGCACTGGCTCCTCTTTCAGGTGCTGGTTCAATTCCCAGCACCCATATGGCTGCTCACACTTGTCTGTAATTCCAATTCCAGGGGAACCAATACCCTCTTCTAGCCTGCTTGGGCATGCTTATGGTGCACACATATGCAGGCAAAACATCAAAATTCATTAGTAAAAAACAAAAACTGACCATACTACTGTGATATTTGTAAGATATGACACATGATCCTAATCACAAATAAAAAAGCACCTTACAAAGGACTGAATAGAGCTTTCAAACACATGTGGGTGTCATCCCAGAAGTTGGGTGGTGGAGGCAGAAGATCAAAAGTCACAGTCTCCCCTGTTACATAACTAGTTTAGGGCAGGGAGGTATGGATATGAAACAAAAAACAAGCTAGGCTATTCCCCATATGACCACTAGGGAGAGTCCTTTATTTCAAACTTTATTTAAACCGGGAGCAGGGAGGCTGGTAAGATGTCTCACCAAGGGGAAGCAACCTGAGTTCAAACCCCAAGACTCAAGGAGAGGAAAGAATAACTTCCACAAGTTGTTCTCTGACCTCCACTCCTGCACTGTAGCATACACAGCCCCACACTCAAACACAGGCACACACATGCACTCAAAAATCAATAAATATGTAATTAAAAAAAATTTTTTTTTTTCGAGACAGGGTTTCTCTTGTGTAGCTTTGTGCCTTTCCTGGAACTCACTTAGTAGCCCAGGCTGGCCTCGAACTCACAGAGATCCGCCTGGCTCTGCCTCCCGAGTGCTGGGATTAAAGGCGTGCGACACCACGGCCCCGCTTAATTTAAAAATTTTTATGTGATAGATTTGCCTACATGTAAACATGTGCCATATATGTGCAAAGTGACCAAACAGGCCAAAAAAGGGTGTGAGATCCCCTGGAACTGGAATTACAGATGGTGTGACTCACCATGTGGGTGCTGGGAATTGAACACACATCTTCTGAAAGAATACCCAGTGCTCCTAACTGCTGAGCCATTTCTCCAGGCACAGTAAAAATGTAATTTAAAAAAAAAAAAAAAAAAAAAAAAGAGGATCAGCTCAATATTATCCTCGATGTTATCCTCAGTTATATAGCAAAATGTGAGGTCAGCCCAGCCTACAAGAGAACTCTCAAAAAGAAAAGAGAGGGAAAAAAAAAAAAACAGAGGCCAATGACTCCATGAGCAAAGGCAAGGTCACAAAGGCTTGCTGCATAAGCCTTAGGACCAGAGATCTCCAGGATCCACACGTTGAATGAGGGAGCCAACTCTAGAATGGTATCCTCTAATCTCCTCATGCTTGGCATGGTGTGTAAGTGCCCATACTCAAATACACACACACACACACACACACACACACACACACACACACACACAAATTAATCAGTTAATCAATATAATAGAAAAATGTCTGTGTGATAAAAGATAAAAAAAGAGAAAGCAGGAAGTGCAGTTCAGAGTAGAGAACACATCAAGTATATGTCAGACTCTAGGTTCCATCCTTGGTAGAGGAGGAAGTAGGAATGTTCCAAACTAAAGGTAGACTGATAGATAGGACATGAAAATAATCATAAATGCCACTGGATTGGACCAGGGTCTCAATATATAGCTCTAGCTGTCCTGGTACTCACTCTGCAGACCAAGTTGGCCTTGAACTTCACAGAGATCTGTCTGCCTCTGCCTCTCAAGTGCTGCAATTAAGGATTACTGCACCCAGCTAGAAAAAAAAATTTAAATGCTTTAAGGGGTGGGGGCATCTGTTGCTTTGCAATTTAATTTAAAATATTAAAACGGCAGCCAGGCATAGTGGTGCTTGCCTTTAGTCCCAGCACTTGGGAGGCAGTGGCAGGAAGAGCTCTCTGCGTTCAAAGCCAGCCTGGTCCAGGATTTTCAAGGCTACATAGAGAGACCCTGTCTCAAAATAAATAAAATATTAAAATGTGCAGTGTCTCAATTAATAGCTACCTTATCCTCCTTGATATCCAAGCCATCAGCATCAAGACAAGATCACTTGGAGTCCTCTGTTTTTCTCTCCTCACTGTTCAAATGGTGTTTGTTTTTGAGACAAGTTTTTATGTAACCCAAACCAGCCTGGAACTCTCTAGGTGGTCAAAGATGATCTTGATCGTGTGTGTGTGTGTGTGTGTGTGTGTGTGTGTGTGTGTGTGTGTGTGTGTGTGTGTGTGTTTATATATTTGGCACTGGAGATAAAACCCTGGACCCCATGAATACTAAGTAAGCATCTTACCAACTGAGCTAGAGCCCTAACCATTATTGAACCTCATATTCCAATGAATCAGCAAATCATAAACACTTCATTTTCAAATGTATCCAGTATCCAGCCATGTCTCGCCACCATTGAGTTTTCTGCCTGGTCCAGCCTGGGCTAAGGAAGTCATCATCTCATCATTTCAGTTCTATGTGTGAGCCCACAGACCAGCTGGAAGGAGGCTCTTAATGCCTAAGTCTTGTCAGCTCTTTGCATAAAGTCCTATACATGACTTACACATTAATAAAAAGTCAAGTCCCATAGCTGGGTGTGGTGGTGCACACTTTGATCCCAGCACTAGGGAGGCAGAGGCAGGTGGATCTCTGTGTTCAAGGCCAACCTGGTCTACAAAGTTCCAGGAGAATCAGGGCTACACAGAGAAACCCTGTTTTGAAAACAAACAAACAAAAAGATCAAGTCCTTTCCCAGTGACCTTTAAAGATCTGCCCTTGTTTTCCTGCTTTGATTATCCCCCTTTTAAAATGTTTTACTTATTTTACTAATTTAATACGCATATGTATGTGCATGTATATGGATTCACACAAATGGAGGACAGAGAACCTACAAAAGTCAATTCGCTCCCTCCATCACACAGGTCCCAAGGACTGAACTCAGGTCCACAGGCTTGGTGGCAAGTGCCTTTACCCACTAAGCCATCTTGCCAGGTGACTTTTTCCCTCTCTACCGCTCACTCCTCTGGGCCTCCTTCCTGTTTATTCAATGATCATACACTACACATCTGCCTCAGGACCTTTGAATTGGCAATTTGCTCTTTCTGGAATGTTATTACACCAGATAACTCACTTAGCTTGCTCTTTCACATCCTTACTTCCCTGCTCTTTCTCACTGAGTCCATTTGTGACCACTCTAATTAAAATGGTTAATATCCCTCCCCCATTCTGTATGTTTTTTATCTTCTTTGATTGTTTTTTTTCCTACTTAGATCTATCTATATGCTTTCTCCTTTCCTAACTTGTCTTGTTAATTATTTCTTTACTGAACAGTAATGATAATGTTTGCTATATTAACGATCTTTGGAACAAGTGCTCAAAACAGAATGTTGTGTGCAGCAGGTGACCCACAAATGTTTGAAGAATAAATAGATAAATGAATTGGGAGCTGGTGATAGGGCTCAGTGGGTAAAGGCACTTGCCACCAAGCCTAAGGACCCAAGTTAAATCCCCGGGACCCACAGGATAGAAGGTGAGAACTGACTACATATGCACTGTGCTGAACACACACACCCCACACATGCATACTTAATTTTTTTGTTTGTTTGTTTTTTTCAAGACAGGGTTTCTCTGTGTTGTTTTGGTGCCTGTCCTGGATCTCACTCTATAGACCAGGCTGGCCTCAAACTCACAGAGATCCATCTGGCTCTGCCTCCCGAGTGCTGGGATTAAAGGTGCGCCACCACTGCCCGGCGCATACTCAATTTTTTAATTAATCAATGAAATAGCCTGAAAAGGGGGAAAAAAAGGAAAATTAAGGGAGGAAAAACTTACTAGTCATCACTTACATAAGTCCCCTTTGGACAGATTCTCTGGACATGTTAATCATATTCCTCCTGGCGTTAGCAAGGGCGGCTCATAGATGAGCCAACAGGGGGTGCTAGAACCTTGAGAACCTTCGACCAGATTAATGGCTGCAGGAAGTTTTCCTCCAAGAAGAAACACAACAAAAATCTTGTGCAGCAGCTTTGCTTTATTGTCATAAAAACTATTTCTGAACTTCTGAAATCATCCACAGAGAGGATTAAGAAACTGTAAAGCATCTGGACAAGGTGACTCACACCTGTATGTAACCCTACCACTTCAGAGGATCAGCATTTCAAAGTCATCGTTGGCTAAGTAGTGAGTCTGAGACCAGTCTGGACTACGAGACCCTGGTTTGTTTGTTTGTTTTAAAGCAGAAGGCCATGAGATTGCTCAGCAGGTGAAAATGCTTGCTACCAAGCCATAACAATTTATAGTGGAAGGAGAGAACTCCTACAGCTTGTCTTCTGATATCCACACACATGCTATGGCATGTGCATGCCCCCCCCCAATAAATAAATAAAACATAATGAAAAATATAAAAATTATTATGTTGTTTGGGGCTGAAGAAACAGTTAAGATCATTTGCCACTGTGCACAGGACCTGAGTGTAGTTGGAAGTTTTCCTGTGTCTTGGCCGGCCAGTGGTCAGGACAAATTGCTCCCACTTGCATTCCCCAAGGAACCACACAGAGGCTTATATTAATTATAATTGCTCAGCCATTAGCTCAGGCTTATTACTGACTAGCTCTTACGCTTCAAATTAACCCATAATTCTTATCTATGTTTGGCCACATGGCTTGGTACCTTTTCTCAGTTCTGCCTTGTCATCTTGCTTCCTCTGTGTCTGGCCAGTGACTCCTGACTCAGCCCTTCCTCTTCCCAGAATTCTCCTCGTCTGCTTGCTCTGCCTATACCTCCTATCTGGCTACTGGCCAATCAGTGTTTTATTTATCAACCAATCAGAACAACACATATTCACAGCATACAGAAAACCATCCCACAGCACCTGAGTTCCCAGTTCCAGCACCCAATAATCTGATGCCTTCTTCTGACTTCTGTGGGCTCCTAAACACATGCAGTGCACGTATATTCACTCAGACATACATACACATAAAATAAAAATACTTTTAAAAGAAAGAATGGGCAATTATTTGAGTATCTTGTATTATTATATTCCAACTTATTATAATAATATATAATGTTAATATATTCCTACTTAGTGCTATTAAATCATTTTTGTTGTTTAGAAATCCAATGTGCTGTCCATTGTGCCATGGAGCCCAAAATTAAGCCTTTTTTAAAAAATTTTGTTTATTTTGTGTGCTCATGTGTGTATGCAAGTGTATATGTGAACTTGAGAGAGAGAGTATGTACTGTGATGCATGTGTGAACACAAGAGGAGAATGTGTAGGAGTCAGTCCTTTCCTTCTACAATGTGGGTCACAGAATCAATCCTGGCAGCAAGAGCCTTTATCCACTGAACCACATTGCCAGTCCCTTCAATCTTATTTTTGGGGAAAGGGACAAAACAATATGAAGAACATAAAAATGACTATTAAGTATTTGGAAAGATGATTTGTATTCAGATGAAAATGGAAACTGTGTGAGATGTCATTTTCTACCTATCAGATTAGCAAATGACCAAAAAAATTAATGAAATAACAATAGCAGGGGGAAATATGTGAACAATTATATAATGTTGGCATATGATACCCCAGTTCCCATGGAGAATGGTTTGCTAACATCTACCTGAGCATAAACCTGTGTCCCCTTTGACCTAGCATTCCAGTTTGAAGAATTTACCCCACAGGTAGAAATAGGTATAATTGTATATGTACAAGTTAACAACCTGAAAGACTATTCATTCTTTGTTTGAGATTCCAGCATTTGGGAGTCACAGGCAGGAAGATCTGGAATTTGAGGTTAGCCTAGAATGCATAGTGAGAGTCTGTGTTTAAAGAAGGAGGAGGAGGAGGAGGATGGTGGTGGAGCATGCCTTTAACCCCATCACTTGGGAGGCAGAGGTAGGTAGATTGTTGAGTTCAAGGCCAGGTGGTCTACATAGGGAGTTCCAGGCCATCCAGGGCTATACAAAGAAACTCTTGTCTCAAAAAGCAAAACAAAAAACAAACATACAAACAAAAAGAGTGGGCCAGCAAAATGGCTCAAAGGGCATCCTCGTTTGGTATCTGTTGCTGTGGTAAACAATGCCAAAAGTAGCTGACAGAGGAAAGGGTTTATTTGGTTTACAAGTTACATCTGTCATCAAGCCATGGCAGGAGCTAAAGTAGAGCCCATGGGGGAACTCTACTTACTGCCTTGCTCCCCCTAGCTTGCTCAATTGCTTACTTGTTTGCTTTTTTCCTTCCTTCCTTCCTTCCTTCCTTCCTTCCTTCCTTCCTTCCTCTTCCTTCCTTCTTTCCTTCCTTTCTTCCTGAATTTTTTTTCAAGGCAGGGTTTCTCTTTGTAGCCCTAGCTGGGCTAAACTCAGAGATACACCTATGTCTGCCTCCAAGTGCTTGGATTAAAGTGTGTGCCACCAGCCCCACTCTTCTGTCCTCTGAGGGTACCAGTTATGCAAGAGGAAGCCTGCCTGGGCCATATATTAGATGCTTTCTCAGAAAGAAAAAAGAAAGAAAGAAAGAAAGAAAGAGAGAAAGAAAGAAAGAAAGAAAGAAAGAAAGAAAGAAAGAAAGAAAGAAGGAAAGAAAGAGAGAAGGAAAGAAAGAAAGAGAGAGAGAGAAAGAAAGAAAGAGAGAGAGAGAAAGAAAGAAAGAAAGAAAGAAAGAAAGAAAGAAAGAAAGAAAGAAAGAAAGAAAGAAAGAAAGAGAAAAAAGGAACCAGACACAGTGTCCCAAGTATGCCATCCCAACATTTGGGATTCTGAGGCAAGAGGATTGCTCGCATTAGAGGCCACCTGGACTACATAGTGAGGTCCAAAGCACTCTGAGCTAAAGCTTGGGAGCCTGTCTCAGAAGAAAAGAAAGGAGGGAGATAGGAGGCAAGGCAGTACATTCTTGTAATCCCAACACACAAGAGACAGAAGCAGAAATATCAGAAGTGTGAGGTCATCCTTAGCTAGCTCTTTAGTGAGTTCCAGGTTACTCTGGACCAAAGGAGACCCTGCTTCAAAACAAAGAAACAAATAAAAAAGGGCTCAATGGGGCTCACCTCTCTAAGGATATTAATAGTTGCTACAGGTAAAGAGAGGTGTTTTGTTCAGCGGTACAGACACTGTAAATTGCCCATCCTCCAATAAATGGCTCTTCATCTATGATCCTCTAAGCATACCTAATTAAACTCAGTGAGGGAGGAGGGAAGACATGAGTAAAGGATATATAGGTTAGAGAAGAGCTTTGCCTTCTATTCTGGAGGCTCTAGATTCAAACTCCACTCCTGCAAAACAAACAAAAGCTCAAACATTTGTGGCAGTGATATGATTTGGTGGGAGATGTCACTTGCCACCCAGCCTGATGACCTGATTTTAATCCCCAGGACTCCCAGGTAAAAAGAGGGAGAACTGACTCACAGAAGTTGTCCTCTGATATGAACATAATGGGTGTGGTGTTGTGTTCCCCATAAATAAACAAAATTTTGAAGCAGCATCTCTATATGTAGCCCTGGCTGTCCTGAAACTCGCTATATATAGACCAGGCTGGCCTGGAATTTACAGAAATCCTCCAGCCTCTACCTCCCAAGTGCTAGGATTAAAGATGTGTACCATTATGCTTCATGGGGGGGGAAAGTGTTTTTTAAGGCCTGAAAGTAGAAGAGAGACAACCTGGAAAGAGAAAGGGATCAGTGAGAGTGAGAGGAGGCATGATAGAGCAATGGGGTGAATATGATCATACACATATATGAACATGCCATAGTCAAGCCCATTTATGGTCTGCATAGTGAGTTACAGGCAACCAAGGCTATATAATAGATCATATCTCAGACAGAGAAGATTGAGGAGAACGTGTTTGAGGATGTGTTGCCATATCTATAATTCTAGCACTTAAAAGGCTAGGGCATAAGGATCAGGAGTTCAAAGCCAGTCTGGGCTTCATGAGACTTTGTCTCAGGATCCTTTAAAAATGGGCTGGAGAGATGGGTCAGGGATTTGTAGCAGGCTTTCTTGAACCTCCAGCCCCTAAAACATGACAAAGAGACTTATTAATTATGAATGCTCGGCCTTACTTAGGCTTGTTTCTGTAGCTAGCTCATTTTTTTCTTTACTTAAATTAACTCGTTTCTATTAATCTATGTGCTGCTCTGAGGCTTGTTTACCTTATCCTGCATTCCTGCTTCCTCTGTGGCTGGTGGGCTAGCTCCCCTTTTGCTCTGCCTGCCAGCCCCACCTATCCCTCCTCTGCCTAGTTATTGGCCATTCAGCTTTTTATTAGACCAATCAGTTGCCTCAGGCAGGCAAGGTGAAACAGTAACACATCTTTACATAGTTAAACAAATGCACCATTAACAAATGCAATACATCTTTACATAATTAAGCAAATGCATCATAAACAAATGCAACACATCTTTACATAGTTAAACAATTATTCTATTCCACAACAGTGATTAAGACCACTATTGCTCTTTCAGAGGACCTGACTTCCTGCATCCATAAGCAGGTGGCTCACAACTACCTGTAACTCCAGTTACAAATCCAGATACAGTTAACTGTAGGCAAATCACCTAGTCTACAGAGTGAGGTCCAGGACAGCCAGGGTTACACAGAGAAATCCTGTCCCAAATAACCAAAACAAAACAAAACTTGTTTTCAGTATCAGCAATTTTTAAAAAATGAACTATTGATGCACCTGACAACAAGAATGAATTACAGAATTGAAAGACCCCCGGCTGAGATCTTTCTCCGGGAGAGACCCCAAACCCAAGGAACACACCGAAACCACAGATCAGATGCAAAAGCAAGAGGGTTTATTTAGACCAGGTACCTGGGGCGAAGTCTCTTGGAGGACTTGCGCGCCTTCCTAGGGCAAGGGGGACTTTTTATGGGATCCCAGGGGCAGAGGCGCGGTTACAGAAGCGAGAAGCATAGTTACAGGGTCCCTATTGGTTGTTTTAAAGAAGGCCAGGGTGAACTTGGGGTCGTATGTGTGTGGCTGATTTGGCCTTGTCCAGGCCAGCTGCTTATTCCTCAAGGCCAGGGGGCCAGCCATAAAATATCCTGATTTGACTTAACTGTCTTTCTCTCAAGGCCGCCGACCACAGTTATCTCTCTCAAGGCTGGCCATAGCTATCTCTGTCAAGGCTGGGTGGCTGGCTATGGCTGTGAACTCCTGTTTTTCTGATTCCATTAGAATGGCGTTTCTTAGGCTAAGTTATAGGGGGGGGGAGCATTTTATTGGCCCAAAGCCCCATGTCCTCATAATGGAGCGGGGGTCTTTCAGAATAATCATGCTGAGTGAACGAAACCAGCCAAAAACAGAATATATCCTATGTGATTTCATTTTTAGAACATTCTAGGAATGCAAACTACAGAGATAGATAGTATGCAATCATTTGAAGTACAGAAAGGAAGGAACCAGTGGCACTGGTTCCCAAGCAACAAGAAAAACTTTTGGGTGTAGTTGATATATCTATTATCTTAATTATGATAATGATTTCAAAAGGAATACATGCATCAACACTTATTAAGTTCTAAGCTAGAAATACCCATGGATTATGGTATGTATATTATGCTTCAATAAACCTGTCCCAAAAGTTTTCTCCCTATCTGTAAAATGAAAATGTTTACACATATAAAAATACTTTGAGGGGGCTGGAGAGATGGCTCTGTGGTTAAGAGCACTGGCTGCTCTTCCAGAGGACCTGAGTTAAATTCCCAGCACCCACATGGTGGCTCACAACTGCCTATAGTGGGGTCTGATGCCCCCTTCTGGCATAAAGTCACACATGCAGATAAGGTACTCACATATATAAGATAAATAAATGTTTAAAAAAAAATACTTTGAAGGGTGGCCTGAAGAGATGGCTCTGTGGTTAAGAACACTGGCTGCTTTTCCAGAGGACCTGACTTCAGTTCACATCAGCTACATAACAGCTCACAACCAGCTATAATTCCATTCCCAGGGGATCTGACACCTTCTGGATTTCATAGTCACAAGGCATGCATGTGGTGCACATACATACATGCAGGCAAAACACCCATACAAGCCAGGAATGGTGAATCATGCTTTATTCTCAACACTCCAGAGGCAGAGGCAGGCAGAGCTCTGTGTATTCAAGGCCAGCCTTGGCTATATAGCAAGTTTCAGGTCAGATACTGTTTCAAAAATAAAAAATTAAACCACCCATACACATGAAATAAATAAAACAACAGCTTCAATGTGATCACAAATAAATATTTTTAAATCTTAATTTATTTTATATGTATGAGTATTTTGTCTGCCTGTATGTCTGTGCACCATATGCGTGCCAGTTGCCCACTGATGCCAGATGACTGCATTGGATCGCCTGGAACTGGAGTTACAGATGGTTGTAAGCTGCCATGTGGGTGCTGCCCACCAAACTTAGGTCCTCTGGAAGAGCAGCCAGTACTCTTAACTACTATTCCAGCTCTCCAGCTCCAAGAGTAAATCTTTTCTAAATACAGAATCATGAAGCCTCTTGGGGTTACAGGGATATGCCACCATGCCTGGTTTTATAAAATTCTGGGGATTAAAACCAGGGCTTTGTGCATACCAGGCAAGAATTTTACCAATTGAGCTACATCTTCAAGCCAAAATATTCTTGAATAATTTTCTATAGACATATTATCAGAAAATCAACTCTTTATAAGTTATGCATTTTATACGCTAGGGTTTTGTGATATGTAAACCTATTCTTCATGCAAAGCTATATCTCACAAAACAACAGGCATTATTTAGTTTTAATCCTTTTTTTTTTTTTTTTTTTTTTGCTTTCAAAACAGGGATTCTCTGTGTTGCCCTGGCTGTCCTGGAACTCACTCTGTAGATCAGACTGGCATCAAACTCAGATCCACCTGCCTCTGCCTCCTCAATGCTGAGATTAAAGGCATTAGCTGCTTTTAACTGTTTAATCACATATATTTATTTTGTGTATGCCACTGTGTGCATGTGAAAGTCCTAGGATAACCGGTGTAAGTCAGTTCCCTCCTTCCACCATGTGGGTTCTGAGGACCAATTCAGGCCATCATGCTTAGCAGCATGTGACTTTATCCACTGAGCCTCTTCACCAGACCATGACACTCATAAAAACAAACAAACAAACAAACCCTCAGTGGCCATAACTGGAAAGTATGAGGTTCAAATCTTGGTTTTTGAAAGCTGTGTAATTCTGCTTAAGTGCTCACAAAAATGCTCCTTATTATAGGAGCATGGGTGATTCAAAGGCAGCTGCATCACTTAAAAGCCCACCCTAGTATGGGTGACAACTCACAAAAGCTACACACCTAGAGGTCCCTACAAAGTTTGCAGGCAGTTCTGTTGGTCAGGGAGATTCTGCTCTTCAGCAACTGTTAGTGTTGTACAGCCTTTCCTAAATATAACCTTGTCCAGCAAACTTACAGATTTTATAAGTTTCAAGAGCTTCTTGAGATTTGTGAGTTTTGTTTACTTCTTGAGCTTTGTTGTTTATTTTACTTCAGGAATTTAGAAAGCCTCCTTCCAAGAGGAAACTTCAATTCACAGCAAATAGCTATACAACATCTGGTTCACCTGTTTCCCTCAGTTCCTTCACCTAGTTATCTCTCAGGAATGCAACAATCTTTGAGGTCTCTTCTCCAGGAAACCTTACATGGTGGGTTGGATATGTTTTCTTTCTTTTCTTTTCTTTTTGTTTGTTTATTTGTTGTTTTGTTTTTTGAGACAGGTTTCTCTGTGTAGCTCTCCCTGCCCTGGAATTTGCTCTGTAGACCAGGCTGGCCTCTCCTGGGATTAAAGACATGCACCACCACTGTCCAGCTTGCTTTTTCTTTTTTTTAAAAAAAATTATTTCTTTTTTTTCTTTCTTTTTTTTAGGATTTATTTATTTATTATGTATACAGCTTGCTTTTTCTAATGCATTTCTTCTGTGATATCTTTCTTCATCCAGGATTCAACTTATGTACTTTAAAAAAAAATCCTAGTTTGGGGCTAAGGATATAGCTAAATGAGTAAAGTACTTGGTGCACAGGCACAAAGTCCCAAGTTCCAATCCCAAGCATCCACATAAAAAGACACATCAGAGCTGGGGAGGAAGAAACAAGAGGATCCCTGGGACTGGCTGGCCAGCCAGGCTCTCCAAATCAGTGACCTCCAGGATTGAGTAAAAGAGCCTATCTCAAAAAAAGAAGGTGGAGAGTTCCTGCAAGCAACACCCAAGATTGACCTGTGGCCTCTACCTGCACACACACACACACACACACACACACACACACACACACACACACACACACGTACACAAGCTTTGTAGGTACCTTTAGGTATGTGGCTTTTGTGAGTTGTTACCCACACTAGGGTGGGCTTTTGAGTGATGCTGCTGCCTTTGAATCATCCATGCTTCTATAAGTAACCCAATAAATTCAAATTCACTAACTCAAATTTGCTATGTACCAAAGGGTGCCCTTGAATTTATCATCCTCCCTCCTCCATCTAGAGTGCTGGAATTACACTCATGCACATACTTGTACCCACACATACATAAACGTGCGTGAACACATACACATAACATCTTTTATATTTAAAAATAAAAGATTCATTGTTAATGGTGCCAATAGGAGCAAAGGGCCATCATAACGCCTCCTAATATCAGCCACTGAGAAGGATGTGGTATCATTTCCAAAAATTAATCACAAAAACTGCAAGGGAAGAACCATCAAAAATACGTACAGCAACAGATGTTCTCCAAATGACTGGTGTGCATCTGCCAAAACCGTCAACACTTGAAGGACAATGGAGGTGCAAAGGGCATGACCGAAAAACTCAGCTCATGCTCCGTAGGATGGGCTCCCCATGAGACAAAACTTACAGTTACAAAGGATATGACTGGACCATGGATGAAAATGGAATATGGACTGTAGATTAGATAACAGGACTAGGTCAGGGTTACACTTCCTGCATCTGCTGACCGTAAGGTAATTACATTAAGAACAGTCCTGGGGGTTGGGGATTTAGCTCAGTGGTAGAACACTTGCCTAGCAAGCGCAAGGCCCTGAGTTCAGTCCTCAGCTCTGAAAAAACAAAAACAACAATAACAAAAAAAAACAGTCCTGTTCTTAGGAAAGGCCAAGGGAAAGAAGGAACACATTCTGTATGTAACATGCCTTCAAGTAGTTTAGAACAAAATGTGAATGGCAAATTGACAGTATCATGATGAGCATAGCTGCCCTCCAGAACAGAATGTGCATATGTGAAAAAGTATACTTTGTCTCTCTCCACCTGTGTGGTATATGTGTGTGCCTGGGAGGGTGGGAGTATGAACTGAACGTAAGGCCTTGTGCTTAGGAAAGCACATACCACCCAGCCCATTTCCATATCTCTTTGTATTTTGTACATGTATATGTGTATGTGTATTTGTACAGCCTGTGATGTGTATTTCTTTGAACATATAGCTCTTTCCATATAAATGTGTGTGTTGTATATATGGGTATACTAGTAATATATATATTTATATATAGTTATCCTTTTGTTAGTGTGTAGGGAAACAGTTTTTTTTTTTTTCATTTATGCCTATATGTAAGCATTTCATTGTTTTGGTTTTATAATTCATTTTAAGATTTGTTTGGGGTTTTTGTTGTTGTTGATTTGTTTGTTTGTTTGTTTGTTTGTTTGAGGCAATATCTCATTATGCAGCTCTGGCTTTCCGGGAGCTCACTACATAGACCAGGCTGGCCTCAAACTCACAGAGATCTCCCTGCCTCTGCCTCCCACATGGTGATTAAAGGCATGTGCCATGATGCCTGGCATTAAGATTTATTTTTAATTACATGTATGTGTTAATGGTAGATATGTGCACATACAGGTGCCTTCAAAGACCAGAAGAGGGTATCCAGTCCCCTGGACTTGGAGTTACAGGAGTTGTGAGCCACCTAATATGAATGCTGCAAACCAAACTCAGGTTCCCTTCAAGAACAGTGTGTACTCATAACTACTCAGACATCCCTTCAGCCCTGATTTGTTTATTTTATTTGAGACAGGATCTCATGTAACCCAAACTGGACTCAAGCTTGCTATGTAACTGAGGATGGCCTTGAATTTCTGATCCTCCTCCTGCCTCTACCTCAAAAGTGCTGGAATTACAAGTACACCACCATATCCAGTTTATGCAGTGCTGGTGATCAAACTCTACCCACTGAGCTACATACAATGATCTGTTTTACACATTTGTGTGAATATTACATATTTATATGTTTGTATATGCCTTTATATATAAATGTGTTTTTTTAATCAATCACTGTATCCATTTGGCCACACAGTTGGTTAAATGTGGTTCTTTCTATATGCATATGTGTATGTATTATGTGCAGATGTCTCTGTGTATTAATGGCTATACATGTGTGTGTGTGTTATATGCATATGTATTTCTATATTTGTTTGTATGTCTTGTCATGTATTATACTTATCTACATACAGATATACATATAGTGTATATGTAAATATACATATATAATGTAGAGGCAAGAGGATCAGGGGTTCAAAGCCATTCTATGCTACATAGAGAGCTGAAGGCCACCCTGTAGTACATGAAAGCAATGTACACATCTTAAATGTGTTTGTGTTTATATACCAACTCTCTCTATTTGTGTATGTTATATATACATAGGAAACTCAGGGTTTTGTGCATAATAGACAAGTATTTTCCAAACTATTGGTAAAGCCCATGCCTGACTTTCGTAAACTATTTGTTTATTTGGGGGATTGAGTATTGAGCCTTGAGCCTCAGGACTGGTAAACAACCACTATACTACTGAGCTACATTCCCAGACCACTTTTTTGTTTTGAGACAGGATCTAAGTTGCTATGCTGTTTTGAATATGAATAGCCCCCATTGGCTCATATAATTGAATACTTAGTCACCAGGGAGTAGAAATCTTTGAAAGGATTAGAAAATTTAGGAGGTGTGGTCTTGCTGAAGGAAGTGTGCCACTGGGAGTGGGTTTTGAGGTTTCAAAAGCCCAGGCCCACACCCTCCCCTCTGTTTGTGGATCAAGATGTAGTTCCCAGCTACCTCTCCAGCACCTTGGCTTCTGCCATGCGCCCTGCCATGATGATAATGGACTAAGCATCTGAAACTGTAATCAAGTCCCCAGTTAAACTCTTTCTTTGAGTTGTCCATGGTATCTCTTCACAGCAATAAAACAGTGACTAAGATAGTTGCCCAGGCTGGCCATAACTTACTCTGTATGCTGGGCAGAACTTGCATTTATTTTATGGTCACCCTACCTCAGACTTTCAGACTGCTAGGGAATGCTGGAGCCAGCTTGGCCACCTATGAACTTTTTAAAAAAGACTTACAGCACTGGTTGTCCTGAAACTCTCTGTAGACCAAACTGACCTTGAACTCATAGAGGTTCTCTTGCCTCTGTCTCCTGAGTGCTGTGATTAAAGGCATGTGCCACCATGGCTACTCCTTTTTTTATTTTTATTTTTCTTATTTTTTGCCATAACAACTTTAAAGTACAATTTTGTTTTGTTTTTGTTTTTTTAACCTACTTACAATGGAGTCATATCCTGAGAAATCTATTGCTGCGGCTGGAAAGTGGCTTGAGTGTGTCCCCAAGGGTTCATGTGTTGAAGTTAATTCTCATAATAGTAATACTGAGGTGTTGACCAAAAAACTTTTTTTCTTGAGACAAGATCTTATGTAGTAGAGGCTGATCTTAAATTTGCTGTGTGTTTGAGGATGACCTTGGACTCCTGATCTTCCTACTTCACCTCCTGAGTTCTGGGACAACAGGCATGTAATACTGCACCTGGTTTTACGCAGTGCTGGCAATCAAACCCAAGGCTTTGTGCATGCTACTCAAGCACTCTACTAGCAGAGCCATAGCCCCACTCCTGAGTGTAGACATGTAAACCAATCTCAGCATGGAGAGATGAGGCCTCTGCGGGGGGTGATTAGGATTAGATAAGGCCATCGGGTAGAATCCTCGTGGCTGGTAACTTGTGACTGAGAAGTAAGACCAAAGGATGTGTACACCTATGCATGCTACCTTCTCTTACACAAATCCTTGAGGCAGGCAAGGAGGCTGTGGTCAGATACGTGCCCTCCATCTTGGACCAGAACCCTGAGTCAAAATAAATTTCTTTATAAAGGCCGAAAATGCAGCCTCTGATGTTATTTATAGTAGTGTAAAATATGCATATCCTGAACTGAAAGTAAGTTAAATGAAACATGAAGGGCTGAAAAGATGGCTCAGTAAAGGAATTTGGCACCAAGCCTCACAGCATGAGTTTGATTCCCAAGATCCACACAGTAGAAGGACAGAATCAACTCCCTTAGGTTGTTTTCTGATCTTCACAGGACACACAAACACACAAAATAAATAAATAAATGTAATTTTAAAATGTTTTCATTTTTTTATGTGTATGGATGATTTCCCTGCATGTATGTCTGTATATCATATGCCTGGAACCCAGGAAGGCCAGAAGAGGGTGTTGGATCCCCTGGAATTTTAGTTAAACACGGTTGTGAGCCATCATATGAGTGCTGGGAATTGAATTTGGGACATCTGGAAGAACAGCCAGTGCTCTTAACATCTGAGCCATCTCTCCAGCCCCAAATGTAAATTTTTTAAAAGAATATATTGAAGAGCTAGCAAGATAGCTTAGCAGTTAAAGGTAATTGCCATCTGAATACCGAAAACCAACTCCCACATGTTACTCTCTGACCTCCACTCTTAGGATGCAGCACATGAACATTGTTGCCACACTCACAAAGTAAGCATAAAAATTTTTAATGAATTTAAGAGACTGGGGATGTGGCTTAGTTAGCAGAATATTCACTTAGCAAGCACAAAGTCCTGGGTTCAGTCCCCAGCACTACATAAAGCCAGGTGCTGGATTGCGTGCCAGCCATCCCAGCACTCTGAAGGTGAAGGCAGGAAGATCAAGAGTTAAAGGTCATCCTCAGCTATAAAGCAAGTCAAAGGCCAGCTTAGACTACATGATAATATCCTTTGAAAATACAGTTAAAGGGCTGGAGAAATACTCAAAGGTTAAGAACACTGGGTACTCTTCCAGATGATTTGGGTTCACTTTCCAGCACCTACATGATAGTCTGTAACTCCAATTCCAGGTGATCCATTGCTCTCTCCTGGCCTCCAAGGGCACTATGTGCATGTGCACAGATATGTGCAGGCTAAATGCACATACACATAAAATAAACTAATAAAATTTTAAAAATATATTTAATACTCCCAATACATTCATCAAAAAGTAAAAGTAGCTAAGTGGTGGTGGCACACGCCTTTAATCCCAGCACTCGGGAGGCAGAGGCAGGCGGATCTCTGTGAGTTCGAGGCTAGCCTGGTCTACAAAGTGAGTTCCAGAAAAAAAAAAAAAAGGCACAAAGCTACACAGAGAAACCCTGTCTCGAAAAACCAAAAAAAAAAAAAAAAAAAAGTAAAAGTAAAACTTAATGCCCTTTAAGTTGGACCATTATAGAGTGAAGACTGTCTGTATATAATTAAGCAGCAGTAAATACATCCACTAGTTGTGTAATTTTTTTCAAAGAGTCCAAAGCAAAACCCTGAGCAGGCACTTCTCATTCACCTTTTAAGAGTTCATTGTGAGAGCAGAAGAAATGGTCATTGGTAGCACGAGAGCCAGGTATTGGGGTGAACTCTGTAAGATCAGAGAAGCAGAACAAGCCATAGCTAACCTCACCTCGCAAACTTCTCAGCTGATCCTGTTTCCTCAAACTGGAAGCCTCTGAGTCCTCATCTGGAATGAACTGAACTGCTGCTGAACTGCTGCTAAAAGCCTAAAAGCTTAACAAGCCTAGTTCCTGGTCCTCACACCTTACATACCTTCCTGCTTCCTACCCTCACTTCCTGAGATTAAAGGTATGTGTCACCATGCCTGGCTGTTTCCAGTGTGGCTTTGAACTCACAGAGATCCGGATGGATTTCTGCCTCTGAAATGCTAGGACTAAAGGTGTGTGTGCCACCATTTTCTGGCCTCTGTGTCTGTCTAGTGGCTGTTCTGTTCTTTGACCCCAGATAAGTGTATTAGGGTGCACAATATATTGGGAGACATAATATCACCACAGTCATTGATTAAAAGCACTGCCTGCTCTCACAGAAGATCCAGGTTTGGCTCCCAGCATTCACATGGCAGCTCACAACTGTCTTAACTTTAGTTCCAAAGGATCCAACCTCTCTTCTGGCCTCAGTAGACACTGGACACACACATGGTGCACATACATCCATACATGGAAATACTCTTACACATAAAAATAAAAACAAATCCATAAAAATTTCATTGTGGCAAAAAAAAAAAAAAAAAAAGAATGGGAGGTTTGAGATAGGACCTCATGTAGCCCAGCCTAAACTCCATATAGCTAAGGATGACCTTTAACTCCTGACAGGTCTGCCACCACCTCTCAAGTGCTGGGATTTCAGGAGTGCACCACGACACCGAGTAGTTGTTTTTTTTTTTTTTCTTTTCTTTCCTTCTTTTTTTTTTTTTTTTTTTTTTTTTATGAAGTGCTGGGGACTGAACTCATCATTTTGTGCATGCTTGGCAAGCATTCTGCCAATCAAGAATTAAGGAAGAATGGGCTTATATAGGTTCATGTGAGAAAATCAAGACAGGGATTTGAAGCAGTCAGTCACATCCACAGTTAAAAAGCTCATAGTTCAATGGTCAAGAGGAGAGGAAAAAATGAGTAGATAAATGTGTGGCTGTTCAGCTCATTTCTCCATTTTTTTTTATTTCATTGGATTATTTTTGTTGCTGTTTTAAGACAGAGTCTTACTGTGTATCCTTGACTCTTCTAAAACTCCCTATGTAGGCCAGGCTGACCCAGAGTTCATAGAGATCTGCTCTGCCTCCCAAATATAAGGATCAAAAAAAGCAAGTACCACCACACCTGGTTTATGTTCTTGACTCTTATACAGCCCAAGATTTCCCACCTAGGGACTGGGGCCACCCTCAGTGGGCTGTTTCTTCCCACAGCGATTAGCATAATCAAGACAATCTCCCACAGACATGCCCACAGACCAACCTGACCTACATCTAGACAATTTCTCATAGAGACTTTCTACCCAGGTGATTCTAGATTGTACCAAGTTGACGATAAAAATTAACCTCAGAAAGCCACACATCTCATCATTTCTGAAATGTCCTATTGGTTATCTCATAGAAGGGATTCAATTAGGATGTAAATATCAGGAAATGAGAACCACTACTTATAATTGGTATTTTTGCAGTACTGGGGATGAAACCCAGAGTCTTACATGTGCTAGGCAAGTAGACTACCCCTGAGCTCCACTCCCAGCTTGAATTATGTGTATTTAGTAATGGCAACTTATTGTGGCTGCTAATAGCACAGCTGTGAGTCAGACAGCCAGACTTCAAATCCTAGCTCTGTCTAGACAATTGTGTGAAGCTGGACAGATACACAGCCTCTCTTTCATCCTGTTGTCATCTATAAAGTCAAATAATTACAACAGCTGCCTCCCATGGAGCCGTTGCTAGGATAAAATGAATATATAATCACTTGAGTATATGAAATACACAGCAGGTCTTGGCTGCTGTTTTGTTATAAACATCCCTTGCACCAGAAGTTCAGTCCATTTCTTCCTAACCTTTCCTCCAAAAGTTGCCGTGATCAGAGGTGGAAAAACAGCATTCATGACACCATGTTCTTTCTAGGGCTGACATCTTTTGAAGGCTGGAATTATTCTTCCTTCTGTTACTACATTCTAGCAACAAAAGACACTTACCTGTTTCCTTTCCTGATGACAGATCAGTCTCTGGGCTTTTCTTTTCTCTTTCCCTCCCTCTTTCCCTCCCTCCCTCCTTCCTGTTAGTGTTGGAAATAAAACCTAGGGTCTTGTGCATGGCAAAGAAATGCTCTACCGTTGAACTTTATCTCCAACTTTTTTTTTTAAATCTCTTATTTTTTTTTTTTGGTTGTGAACCTAGCCTTTAATGGCTGAGCCATCTCTCCAGCCCATTTGTTTTTTTAATCTCACACAGCTCAGACTGGCCTCAAACTGACCATGTAGCTATGGATGACTTCAAACTCCTGATACTCATGACTATATAACTTAAGTGCCAGGATCATAGGCATGCACCACGATGCCCAGTTTATCTGGTACTAGGAATGGAATCCAGGGCTTCATATATAATGAGTTTCTATCAACTGAGCTCCATCCTCAGACCACCTATGTTTTTTGTTTGTTTGTTTTCTTTTCTTTTTTCTTTTTTTTTTTTTTTACCCTCCATCCCCTCCTCCTGCTTCACCCATGTCTTGTTGTTTTCTTTTTTTTGCATTTGGCGGAGGGGTTGTGTGTGTGTGTGTGTGTGTGTGTGTGTGTGTGTGTGTGTGTGTGTTTAAAACATTAATTTAATGTTGTTTTGTGTGTCTCTGTGTCTGTGTCTGTGTTTGTGTCTGTGTGTATCTGTATGTATCTCTGTGTGTGTATGCATGTGTCCTTGTGTGTGTATTCGAGTGTATGTGTGTGTGTGTGTTTGTGTGTGTGTGTGAGTGAGAGAGAGAGAGACAGACAGACAGACAGAGGGTAGGGAGTATCCATGCCATTATCTATGTGTGGAGGCCAAAGGACAGCCTTGTGGAGTAAATTATTGTCTTTCCATTTTACACAGGGCACTGGGATCAAAATCAGGTTGCCAGGCTTATGAGGCAAGTACTTTCACCAGCCTGACCTTGAATTCCTGATCCTGCTGCTTCCATCTCCCAAGTGATAGGGTTACAGGTTGTAGCACTTTGTGTGTATGTGTTTGAATGTGTGTGGCTGCCAGTGTTTGTATGGGGTGAGTGTATGTGTGTGTACATGCTTGTGGAGGCCAAAGGAAGTTGTTGGATATCTTTCTAGCTCTTCCTCCACGTTGCATCTTGAGGCAGGGCCTCTCAATTGGACTTAGAGCTAGTCAATTAGGCTAGTCTAACTAGTTAGCTTGCTCTGCGGATCCTCTGTCTCTGCCTCTTGAGAGCCAGGTTACAAGCAGGGCACATGCCAGCTCTGCATTTACTTGGGTGCTGGGGTTCCAAACTTTGATCCGTATACTTGTGTGGCAAGTGCTTTACCTACTGACTCATCTCCTCAGGCCTTGGTTTGTTTTGTTTTAAACAGGCTCCCATATGTCAACCAAATATAAGTTGGCCTTATACCTAACTATGTAACCTAGGCCAGTCTTGAATTTGCGATCCTCTTGCCTAAACCTCCTAAATTCTGGGCTTACAGTGTCTTAGTTTTTTGGTTTTGTTTTTGTTTTTATGATGAAAGAAACTTAAGGGAGAAAGGATTTATTTCAACTCAAGTTTAAGGTTGAAGTCCATCATCTTGGGGGAAATCACAACATCAGGCAGCTAGTCATACACTGTCCTCATCAAAGAAGCAAAGAAGCAGAGAGCAAGGGATGAAGCATGCTAGTGATGATCCTATTTTCTCCACTCTTCTATTTTTTTAGATTTTTAGATTTATTTTATTAATGTACAAGTATTCATGTATGTATGTATGTATGTATGTATATGTATCATGTGCATGCCTGGTGCCCAAGTAAATCAGAAAAGGGTGTCAAATCCCCTATAATTGGAGTTAAAGATGATTGTGAGCTGCCATGTAGTTGCTAGGAACTGAACCCTGTCCCTCTACAGGAGCAACAAGTGTTCTTACCTGTTGAGCCATCTCTCCAGCCTCCTTCTCCACTCTTACACGGTCCAGGATTCCCTGTCTAGGGGATGTGCCCACCCTACAGTGGATGGGACTTCCTCTTCCTACCTTAACATAATCAAGATAACTACTCCCATCACTTCACAGATAATTCTAACTTTTGTCAAGCTGACAACTAATACTAATCATCACAACTAGTCTGTGCCACCTTTCTACAGCTATTGGTTGATTGGTTGCAGTACTATAGGTAAACCTCGGGTCTCATGCATGCTAGGCAAGTGCTCTACCACTAAGCTATGTCCCCAGTCCAAATATAGATGCCACATTTTTTTTAAGTGCTAGGCCTCACACATGTTAGGTAAGGGCACTAACAAGAGCTGTATACTCAGCTCAAAGCCCAGAAACAAAGCTGGGAGTGTATGAAGACCAGGACGCGCACAATGACATGGCCCTAGCACACTGCCAGCACATAATAGGTGCTTACAGAGTGACTGCAATGGCTTGGTAAGAGGGAACATTCCAGAAAGAATTTTTCAGGATAAAAGCCAGAGCTAGCTCTAGGTCCCAAGAGGACAGGAGTCTTTTGTAATGGTTGTACCCATCAGGTGCCTCCAAGAGTCTTCAGAGTGCTGTGCTCTCTGAAGCATGGTACTGAAGAAGTCCATGAAAAGTACATGGAGAAAAGACTATGGGATCAGAAGCTGAAGAGATGGCTCAGTGGATAAAGTACTTGTCCCACAAGTGCAAGGAATGAATTGATTCCCAGAACCTACATAAAAGCTGGGCAGACATGGTAATCTCAACACACGGAAGACAGTAATGGGAGATCCCTAGGGCAAGCTGGTGAGCTTCAGGTCCAAGAAGAAATCATGCCTTAATAAATAGAGAGCAATGAAGAAAACACCATCAGCTTCATTCTTCTATACACATGTACACGCAAGGGCATGCTCACCTGCACATATGCGTGCCCATACATATGTTAACTTGAACACACACACACCACACAAAAAGACTGTCAGGTTAACAAAGTAGTTGCTTGTTTCCTTGATTTTTAAAAATATTTTATTTTTAAAGTTTTAAGATTTATTTTGTTTTATATGTATTAGTTTTTTTGTTTGCATGTATGTATGTGTTCTGTGTGTGTGCTTGGTGTCCCTGGAGTTCTAAGAAGAGAGCACTGGATCCCCTGGAACTGGAGTTGCACATGGACGTGAGTCATCATGGGCTTGCTAGGACCCAAATCCAAGTCCTCTATCTACAAGAATGGCAAATTCTGTTCTAAGGTGCTGAGCTATCTCTCTAGCCCCCAAGATTTTATTTTATTTTTAATTATGTGTTATGTGTGTGTCTGTGTTTGGTTATGTGCACATGTGTGTAGGTGCCTGAGGCCAGAAGATGGCATGGGGTCTTCTGAAACTGAAGTCTCAGATAGCTATGAGCCCAATGTGTGTGTTAGGAAGCAAACTCATCCTCTGCTAGGGCAGTGCATACTCTTAACCTCTAAGCCATCTCTGCAGTCCCTGTTTCTCCCCATCCCCGATCTCTCTCTCTCTCTCTCTCTCTCTCTGTCTCTCTCTCCCTTTCCTTCTTTCTCTTTCTCTCTCCCTCTCTCTTTCTCCATTCTTTTACTTATATTGTGTATGCACATGCTGCAGAAAACTTGGTGAGGTCAGAGGGTAATTCTTTTCTGTCTTTTTTTTTTTTTTCAGTTGTTTAAGACAGGGTTTCTCTGTATAACAGCTCTAGCTGTCCTGGCTAGCTCTGTAGATAAGACTGGCCTTGAACTCACAGAGATCTGCCTGCCTCTGCCTCCAGAGGGCTGGGATTAAAGGTGTGCACCCAGCCAGAGGATAACTTCCAACATGTGGGTTCCAGGGACTGAACTCAGGTCATCAGACTTAGAGGCAAGCATCTTTGCCCACTGAGTCATATGACCAGCTCCAGTTTTGTTTCTTGGGACAGAGTTCTCCTCATGTAGTTTAGGTGGACCTGAAATCCTGACCCTCTTGCTACTGTCCTCTACGTGCTGACAGACATGCACCACCACACCCAGGTTGGTGATTTTTCTCTTTATGAGCTGGCATGGAATAGCTATGTCCTGCACCCAAAGGATGCCTGAGGTGGACAGATAGTAGGCATGTGAATTCATTCCTTGCTGAGGATTTTCTGCCTGCTCTTTCTGTCTGCCTGCCACTGCTGCTGCGATCAGTCACCCTGGCAAATGGCCCAGCTGGTCAAGTGTACAAGCAGTGGCCTGCACGTCAGCCTTGGGGCATGCAGTTTCAGATTCCAGAGGTTTGTTGCTGGCTCCCAGCCCTGCTGACTCAACTTGGGGGTTTTTCAGTCAGGCTGCCCTAAGGGTCTTCCTGGCAGGCAAGTTTTCTATGCCAGGTTCCTCTTCCTAGCAGACTAGAGGAGAACTGGCAGGGAAGGAGCCGCCCATACAAACTTGTTGAATGAAAACGTAGCCATGCAGCAGGGAAAGGTATCAACCTCACCCAGGCCCTCCTTTGTCTCAACCTTGTGCCCCTCTCCCCTGCTCGGTGCTAGGGTTTATCCACAAACTAAGGAACTCAGTGCAGGGCCTAGGCTGTGTGGAATGAGTGAATGAATGGATGGGTGTGGAAGGGAAGTCTTTCCTTTTGATGCTCCCTAGGTTACTTGCTTTTTAATTTTTGTGTGTGTGTGACAATTTTTTAAATTGTGTGTGTGTAAGTGCTCAACGAGGTCTGACTTGGGTCCTCTGCAAGAGCCAGACACGGTCTTAATTGCTAAGGCAGCTCTCTGGCTCCTCTTTGCTTTTTGGTTTTATTTATTTATTTATTTTATTTTGTTGTTGTTGTTGTTCTGTGACAAGGTCCTCCTTGCTGGCCTGGTACTTCTGTGTAGACCAGGCTGGCTTCAAACTCACAGAGCTCCTTCCAACTGCTTCTGCTTCTGGGGTGCTGGGATTAAAAGTATGCACCACTGCGAATTGTTTTTTGTTTTGGTTTGGTTTTTTGGTTTTTCGAGACAGGGTTTCTCTGTGTAGTTTTGGTGCCTGTCCTCTGCCTCCCGAGTACTGGGATTAAAGGCGTGCCCTGCCACCACCCCAGCTTGTTTTGTTTTTTTGAAACAAGATCTTGCTGTTCCAACCTTGACTGGTCTGGAACTTACTAAGCAGGCTAGCTTCTAGTTTACACTATTTTCCTGACTCTGTCTCCTGAGTGCTGGGATTACAGATGAGTGCCACCGATTTTGTTGATACTGTTGTTGTTTGGAGACCTGGTTCAGAGTAGCCCAGACTGACTTCAAACTCACTGTGTAGTTTAAGATGAATTGCACATCCTTCTGCTCCATGTCCCAGAGCTGGAATGACAGGCCTGTCCTCAGGCACGGTTCCTGCCTTAATGCAGTAAATTCCAGGACCCCTCTCGGTGGAGGGCAGGCAACAGCAGAAGGCGTAGAGTTGTAATCTGTACGATGTAGGTAGAAATCCCAGCAATAACAGCACTGACAATTTGGCTAGGAAGTGACAACTAATTGAACAAGGGCGTTAGTGACCCTCACAAAGACGTCTGCAACGACGAATCCTTGAGCCAGCCAGAGAGAGAGTTGGAGCACAGAGAGGTCTCTGGTGGAAGAGAGAGTGGGGGGCAGGGGTTCCAGCCTCGTCTGGAGATTGTAGATCTCAGGAAGCCTCCAAGCGGTGGGGGCAAGGTTCTGTAACTTCCCCCACTTGCCATCTGAATTCACCCGACCAGGGAGAAACCTTTCTGCCGCGTAACTCTGCCCTACTCCGCTTCTGACTTGGGAAGGGATCAGTCAAGACGGTATCTACGTCCTGAATGACTTGTATACCCTTTCATCCATTGAAACGGGCGGGGAGCGGGATGCGGGGCTAGGGCTTGGAATTTCCGGGCTTAAGAGTGAACCATGCAGTTCAGGGACAGTCACGTCGCTCACGGGGTCGCGGGGAAAGGTCAAGCAGGCATCCCCAAGGATTCTTCACCCGGACACGCACACACCTCATAACTACCAAGCCTGTGGCTCCCAGCACCCCAACACTTGTCCGCTTGCCCCGCCCTCGGCACTCCCCGGGCCCCGCCTCCGAGGCTCTCCCTCCCACTCCCACACCGCTTTATAAAATGGGGCGTTGGGTGCAACCGGGAAAAGCTGATCCACTGGGAGCTCCAGGACTTCTGCAACCGAGCAAGTCTAAGCCTAAATCGGCTTCCCCAGAACTCCAGCTACTGGGTCTCGAACCCCTGTGTTCCGGAGTCCTAGCGTCGCCGAACCCAAGGCCACCCCCGGGGAATCATGCGCAGCGCTCCGACTGTAAGCGCAGCCTTGGTGCTCTGCGCAACTACTGCGGGGCTGCTGAGCGTTCAGGGCCGCCCTGCACAGCCCGAGCCGCCGCGCTTCGCGTCCTGGGACGAGATGAACTTGCTGGCTCACGGGCTGCTGCAGCTCGGCCACGGGTTGCGCGAACACGTGGAGCGCACCCGTGGGCAGCTAGGAGCACTGGAACGCCGCATGGCTGCATGCGGTAATGCTTGTCAGGGACCGCAGGGGAAAGACGCACTTTCCAAAGACCCTGAGAGCAGAGTCCCTGACAGCGAGGCGGCTCCTGAGACTCTGCAGAGTTTGCAGGTAGGCGCACCCAGTAGGAGGCTGGCTCCTTAGATTCCTTTTGGGTCTCCCCTACAGACAGCGCATTCGCATGCACAGGAATCGGGCGGGGAGGGGCCTCAAAGTACCAACGTGTGAAAAGATGGAAGGGAGAGTGAGTAAGGGGAGGTTGCAGACATAAAGCCAGGTCTTCACCGGTCTTACATGTCTCCAGACACAGCTCAAGGCTCAGAACAGCAAGATCCAGCAACTGTTCCAGAAGGTGGCCCAGCAGCAGAAACACCTAGCCAAGCAGAATCTGAGAATACAAAACCTTCAGAGCCAGGTACTCACCCCAGGGCTTGGCCCAAGTCCGAAAGAGACAAAACGAGGGACCAGTAGTGGTGGAATGTGACTAACAGCTGCTATAGCATGAGCCAAGAGACCCGACCAACCTTTTCTTATCCTGTCTCAGATTGGCCTCCTGGACCCCACACACCTAGACAACGCAGTGGCCAAGACTTCAAGGGGAAAGAGGCTTCCCAAGATGGCCCACCTCATCGGCCTGACTCCCAATGCTACCCACTTACACAGTGAGTGTCTCTGGTGTTGGATGTCACCCGGCAACTCCCAACCCCTCCACCTGCCATTCCCATCCTTACCCCTCTTGCCAAGTCCACCTTAATAAGAAAGAAAGAGACTCTGAACTTGGATGCCTGTGGGCTCACTAGGCTGTAGTCAAGGGCTTTTAGATGTACTACCCTCCCCACTTCTGATCTTGGTTGGCCAGGCCACCCCACCCTTCTTCCCCAGAAAGACGCTCCCCAAAATCTTATTAGCTACTAACCAGAACAAAGGGAGACAGACAATAAGGAGCTGAAGTTTCAGGGGTGCTGGGAGATAGTGATGTAGCTCAGGTACATCATCCTGAGGGGCCCAGGTATGTGTGTGTGTGTGTGTGTGTGTGTGTGTGTGTGTGTGTGTGTGTGTGTGTGTGTTGTGTTGTGTTGTGTTTTGAGGTTTGGAACCTGCCAAGGTCTCTTGGTAGATATAAAAGGGAGCAGCAAGGTAAGGACACCTCCTACTCCAGCTCCCAGAAGGAACACATATTCTTACATCTTACAAATCCTTTGTACCTCTTCTGTCCTCAAAGCCCCCATCCGATCATGCATGCATATAGACCCTACAGTTTTTGCAATCACAATTTCTAGGTCCTATATTGTGCATGCCCAATACTTAGTTTCAAATTTCAGTGTGTGTGTGTGTGGGGGGGGTGCACACATGTGTGACAGAGACAGCGAGAGGTTCCCAGGTCCAACCCTGAGTTCTCAGCCATTCTCTCACCCTGCTTGACATCTGTGGCTGTTCACAGCCAACTGGGTGAAAGTTTGGATATCCCCCTTCACACCCCAGGGGTAGTTGCTGGCTTCTAGCCTTTAGACTTGTTTCCTTCCCTGGATTTTACCCAGGTATGTACTTGGGCATGGTGAGGGTCATGGGGGAGCTTTCTGGGATCGACAGACACAGGTTCTGGCTAGGTGATGTGGCGGAAGAGAAGGGCAGAAGGAGTGGTTTTGTGGGTTTGGGACTCCTAGACTCAGCCTAGCCAAGTAGGGGAAAGTTCAGAGCCGGGAGAGACAAACAGCTGGTCCTAATGGAGACCATATGCGTGGCTTGGCAGTGTGCCTGTCCTGATTGGATGAGAGGAAAGTAGGGGAAAGGGAGCTGCCCAAGGGATTGGAAAGTGTCCTTCCCATCTTTCTGGGCCTGCCCCCACTCCTGGCAGTGTGAACTGGGCTGGCTGGCAGAAAGTTCCTGCATGCCCCTCCCCACAGTGACCTTTCTCCTACTTTTCCTGGCTGGGCTGGGGGTTGTTCTTCCTGAGTTTAGAGGCCTTGTGAAGGCCAAGTTCCTTCTCTCCTCCTCTCTTTTCCTTCTCTCTTCATTCCTGTCCCCCTTCTTCTGGTAGCAGAGACAGCCATATCCCACCCCAACCCCCAGCCTCAGTCTCCCCCTGTCCCATTTAGGCACTGTCAGCATCCCCTACTAACTAAACCAGAGTAGCCTTTCGCTCAGTCAGCTCTTCTCTTGCCTTACCCCAGATCCATCCCATCAACTGTTTTAAGTCTTTATTGAAACACCGGCAGTGGACAAGGCTTTAGATGCATTCAGGTTCCTGTTGTGGACAGAGCTCCTCCTTGTCCCTGGCCTTGAGAAGCCCCCACTCAATGGGAAGAGTAATGACACTCCACCAGATGACTTCTCCCCGATGGGAAGACTTCTGAGTTCTGGGGAGTCTAAGTGGGTTTCAGAGAGTGGAAAGGCATACTTTTAGAAGCTCAGGCCCAGAGAAAGGAATGGGAAAAGAGAATCCCTGGCATCAGGACCATGTGCCAAATCCCTGTGGGAGAAAAGTGTGATACAAGAAAGAAAGGCTTTATGACCAGAGAGGACGGACTAGCAGTGTGGGGAGAGGGAGGATTGGCCAAGTGGCTGGTCCTCAGTGTGCCTTATAGACTATACTGGAGAATGCAACAAGGAGCCAGGAACAAGTTTAGGCAGATGGCCCTGGGGCTCATCCCCTACCACCCAGCCCTCATGCATACCTGTCTCCTGAAATCTCTGGGGGCTTCTCTCCTGCTTCAGTCTCTCCTTTTGTCTATTTTCAGGACCTCCCCGGGACTGCCAGGAACTCTTCCAAGAAGGGGAGCGGCATAGTGGACTTTTCCAGATCCAGCCTCAGGGATCCCCGCCGTTTTTAGTCAACTGTGAGATGACTTCAGGTAAGATGTGCTGGCCCATCAAGGAGCCTATTTACCATGCACAGCCTTTGTGTCATAACATCCAGCCATGTGTAACTCAATGATAAAGTACTTGCCTAGCCTTCCACAGCAAACACACACACACACACACACACACACACACACACACACACACACACACACACACACACACATGCACCATATATATATATACATATATATATATATATATTTCCACCCTAAAATGTAGACTTTTTTCCCTATTGACATGCATCTCAGGCTCACTGATGGGTTTCTGTGGTTAAGATATGCAGCCGTCCAGGTCTAGTGGTCTACAGAGTGAGCTCAATACTAGCCCAGTGACTAAGTATAACTCTGTCACAAAATAATGAAATATAAACGAGCTGGGGGCATAGCTCAATGGGAGAGTGTTTGCCTAGGATGTATAAGACCCTAAATTCATTCCTCAGAATCACAGCTGGATATGGTGATGTGTGCCTGTATTTATAATTCCAGTACTTGGGAGGTTGAGGCAGGAGTATTGTTGAAAGTTCAAGGACAGCCTCGTCTTCATTTAATAAACATGGGCTGGGACTATAGCTCAATTGGTAAAGTGCTTCCCTAGAATGTTTGAAGCCCTGGGTTCCACCTCCAACACTGCATAAACTGGGTGCGGTAGTGCAAGTCTGCCATCCCAACACTCAGGAGGTGGAAGCAGGAGAGTCAGATTTTGAGGTCATCCATGGTTATATAGTGAGTTCAAGAACAGCTTGGGCTGTATATAGGTCATCCTTGGCTACAAAAGCATGATCTAGGCCAGTCTAAGATAGAGACCATTTCAAAAATTAACAAAATACAGCTGCAGCTAGTTCCTGCAAGTTCTTGGGACAGAAGTCTCTTCTGATCCCACCCTCTGAGAGAAAAATGATGAGTGTGTTGTTTTTCCTGGGGTTGTGTGGAGCATGGCATCAGGCTTGGGAACTAAGTAGGACTGTCAGTTTCCCTGTGAGGAGGGCTTCTGGTGACGTTTTTGTCTTCCTGGCCAGATGGAGGCTGGACAGTGGTTCAGAGACGCCTAAACGGCTCTGTGGACTTCAATCAGCCCTGGGAAGCCTACAAGGATGGCTTCGGAGATCCCCAAGGTCAGTGTTTCTTGGGAAGCCAGAGTTAAGGAAGGAGGAACGGGCAGAAAAGCTGGGCCCACCTTATGAGATAACTTCTCTTGATGCAGGTGAATTCTGGCTGGGCCTGGAGAAGATGCACAGCATCACAGGGGACCGAGGCAGCCAGATGGCTGTGCAGCTGCAGGACTGGGATGGCAATGCCAAATTGCTCCAGTTTCCCATCCACCTGGGGGGTGAGGATACAGCTTACAGTCTGCAGCTCACGGAGCCCACAGCTAGTGAGCTGGGCGCCACCAACGTCTCCCCCAATGGCCTTTCCTTGCCCTTCTCTACCTGGGACCAAGACCATGACCTTCGAGGGGACCTCAACTGTGCCAAGACCCTCTCTGGTAAGCAGGTTTTACTCCCACTGTAGCCTACATTCAGACCCAAAGCACATCCATGCCCTGGCCCCCTTTTCTCCTTGCCTGCTGTGTGTCCTTCGTCCAGTCACTGAATTAATCTCTCCTTTTTTCAGTTTTCCCGTATTTAAAGTAGTCATAATCATAGTGCCCACTTTACAGGGTTATTTTGAAAAGTCACTGAGAATACTTGCAGGGGGCTAGCTGGTGTTAGGCAAAGCCAAGACAAACCTTTGTCTTGTTCTTTTTGAAATCTGAGGTATAGAGTCTTGTGCATGTTAGCCAAACATTCTTCCAGAGCTACACCCCAGCCCCTGGTGTTTTTGTTTTAATTGTCTGTTTGACACAGGATCTCATATAGCTCTGGCTGGCTTTGAACTTGTTATATAGTCAAAGATGACCTTAAAAGGTCAGCCTTTACCTCCCGAGTGCTGGGGTAGCAGACATGTGCCAGTATGCTCCTTCCTGTGGTGCTGGAGATCAGTCCCACTATTTCATGCATGTCAGGCAAGCACTGTAACAACTGAGCTACAACCCTAGCCCTCCTTATGTTTCATTTGTAAAGTCAGGCTCAAACTATGTAGAGCAGGGAGGGCTCAAACTTCCTATCATCCTGCCTGAGCCTCCTGAGTGTTGTGATTACAATGTTGTACCAGCAATCCCTGCTCCATAGTGTAGCCCACTTGGTAGAGAGCATATTGAACATGAATGAAGGCCCAGGTTCCATCCCTGATGGATAGTTATACACCATATAAACCAGGTATGGTGGTACACAGTGGTAAAGTAAAGGTGTTTGCCTCCAAGCCTGATGACTTAAGTTTGATCTCTAAGACCCACATGGTAGAAGGATAGAACCAACTCCCACAAGTTGTTCTCTGACCTTTACACCACTGTGGCACATGCACACCCACACACATATTCACATGCACACAGAATAAATAAATGTAATAAATTCTAAAGGTGTAAAATCCAAAGTTCATCTTGTCTCCAACTATGTCAGTATGGAAACACAAGACCTTGACCACGTCTTCTGTTCTCTAACCCTGTAGGTGGCTGGTGGTTTGGCACCTGCAGCCACTCCAATCTCAATGGACAGTACTTCCACTCCATCCCACAGCAACGGCAGCAGCGTAAAAAGGGGATCTTCTGGAAAACATGGAAGGGCCGCTACTACCCACTTCAGGCTACCACCCTACTGATCCAGCCCATGGAGGCAACAGCAGCCTCCTAGCCTCCTCACTGGAGCCTGGTCCCAGGCCTAAGAAGACAGTGACTTTGGTTGTGGCCCTAAGATATGGCCACTCTCTGCTGGTGACAAGAGCTCCAAGTGGGGCTATCTGGAGTCTCGTGGATAGAGAAGATGCCCATGACTGGAGACTGGAGGACCCCTTTTCCGTGTTGGGGGTCTGCAGGCATTGTTGTCTGTAACAGTCAGAGCAACCAAAAACAAATGACCCAGACCCAAGAAGCATGGGCTTGAGGGGCATTGAGTCTCACTTCTTGCCTGCCAGAGAAGTTGGGGATGCAGAGGGACCACTTGGGTCCAACTAGCTGGGCCCTTAGTGGCAGACTCAGTCATATTGACTGGCTGGGAGACAGGGTTCTCAGGAGCTCTGTATACACTCATGGTGCTGTTGTGGGTGCTGTAGATGAATGGGTGCCAACTGTGGTTACAAGGCACAGCTCACAGCATTCTTGGAGTAAATACAACCTCAGAACACTTTGTTCTCTGTTGTTTCATTTGATTTTTAATCGAATAGTTTCAAAGCTGGCATAAACATGTTCCTTGGGTGGAGACTGTATTGCCAGATCTCTTTAAGGACAGGACTGGTTTATTGTTTCTTCCACCTCTGGCAAGTGATTTCAGCTTCATTCTTTTAGTATTTCATGATATGGGTGTTGTTTTATTTCAAAATCTCAAAACAGAGCCGAGGAGATGACTCAGTGATTAAGAACACTTTTCTTGCAGAGGACTTGGCTTTGGTTCCCAGCACCCACATGGCAGCTAACAACTGTCTGTAACTCTAGTTCCAGATATTCAGTGCCTCTTCTGATCTCCACAGGATCCTGCACATATGTGATACACATGCACACACTCAGGCACACACATAAAAAAATAAATATTTAAAAAAAATCAGAGCTGGGGAGATGGCTTAGTGGGTCAAGACACTTGCTGCCTAAGCCTAATAATGACTGAGTTGAAGTCCCCAAACTTAAATAAAGGTGGAAGGACAGAATGGATAACCACAAAGTTGTCCTTTGACCATGTCATGGCATGTGGGCTGGAACACAAATGTTATACCCACAATAATGCAGGGTTTTTTTTAATTTTTTAAAATTAAAAATCATAAAACTTATGTAGTTCAATCATTAAGGAAGCAGGTAATAGAGAAAATTAAAACCACTTTCTGAGAGCACCACATGGGATACACACATATCCCCAGCACCCAGGAAGTGGAGACAGGAATATTGCCAAGTTCTAAGTCAGGCTAAACAATACAATAAAACTGTCACAAAAGGGGATGATGCTGAAGATGTAGCTCAACTGGTCATACTTGGCATGCACAGGTCCTGGGTTCCATCCCCAGCATCTCTGCATAAATAGGGCATAGTAGTAGGTAACCTCTAATGCCAGTCTTTGGGAGGTGGAGGCATGAGGATTAGAACTTTGAGGTAACCTGGGTGTACTGGCTGGTTATGTGTGCCAACTTGACACATGCTAGAGTCATCAGAGAGAAAGGAGCCTCAACTGAGGAAATGCCTCCATGAGACCCAGCTGTAAGGCATTTTTCTCAATTAATGATCAATGCGTGAGGGCCCAGCCCATGGTGGATGGTGCCATCCCTGGGCTGATAGTTCTAGGTTCTATAAGAAAGCAAGCTGAACAAGCCAGGGGAAACAAGCTAGTAAGCAGCACCCCTCCATGGCCTCTGCATCAATTCCTGCCTCCAGGATCCTATCCTGTTTGAGTTCCTGTCCCTGACTTCCTTTAATAATGAAAGGCAATATGGAAGTGTAAGCCAAATAAACCTTTTCCTCCCGAATTTGCTTTTTGGTCATGGTGTTTCTTCACAGCAACAGAAACCTTAACTAAGACACTGGGCTACAGTAAAGAAAAGTAAGAGAGAAAAGCAAAAAAAGATGAAGTTAGTTTTAGAAATCTCTAAACCTGATGTCCTAACTCACACTTGTAATTTCAGCACTTGGGAAGCTGAGGCAGGAGAATCAGAATCGCCATGAATTTGAGCCCAACTTAGGCTACACAGTAAGACCCTGTCTCAGAAAAACAAAAACTTGGTTTTTTTTCACATTTTTATTCATTTATTTATATGTGTGTGGACAAGCTTCTGCCATGATGCCTATATAGAGTTCAGTGGGCAAACTTCTGCTATAATGCCTATATGGAGTTCAAAGGACAACTTGCAGGAACTGGTCCTTCATGTACGTCTCAGGAATCTTCAGACTTGGCAGCAACTTCCTTCACCTGTGGAGCCATCTTGCCTGTGCCACAAAAATACTTCCTACGTGGAGTTGAACATGTGGTTCAGTGATACAGTGTATTCCTCACGTGTATGAGGCCATGAGTCTGATTCCCTAGCAACACACACACACACACACACACACACACACACACACACACACACACACACTTTTTTATTGAATCCATTATATTACTATTTAAATATACAATCAATATTTTAAGAGTTTTTGCATTTTGAAATAGGTTCTCCTGTAGCTTAAGCTGGCCTCTAACTCAGTATGTAGCTGAGGCCTACCTTGATCCTCCTGTCTCCACTTTCTGACTGCTTCAGTGACCAGGTAGACCCACTATTACAGCTTATACTGTTCTTTAATTTCTTCTAAATCATTCAACTCTTGTGTGTATTACCTGCTCGTGGCACTTCTCAATTTGGACCAGCTGTGCCACACAGACTTAATACACATGAGCCACTGGCCAGTGGCTGCCATATGGGATAGCATATTGGTGACATAAATACTAACACAAGGATTTTGGTAAATTCTTAACATTTTTGGTCATACCTAAAGCATTGTTCCATATCGCTAAAACACATTTGGGTCTGGTGAGATGGCTTACCAGGTTAAAGAGCTGCCCAGCATGGGTGCTGTGAATCAAACATGGGTCCTCTGCAAGAACAACAAATACTTTCGATTTCAGAGCCATTTCTCCATCTCTATTTTTAGTATTTTGAGAAATCTCCATGATGATTTCTATACAGGTCGGACAAGTTTGCATTCTTACCAGCCCTGTATATGGATTCCCTTCTGTCTTCATTCTCACCAGGATTAGTTATTACTTGCTTGCTTGCTTTTTGCTGTTTTTGTTGTTGTTGTTGTTTGTTTGTTTGTTTGTTTTTTGAAACAAGGTTCCACTGTCTAGCCCTAGCTGGTCTGGAACTCACTATGTATATCAGGTTATTTGGTTTTTTTGTTTTGGTTTGGTTTTTGTCTTTTTTTTTTTTTTTTTTTGAGACAGGGTCTTCCTATATAGCTCTGGCTGACATTGAACTCACAGAGACCCACTTGCCTCTGCCTCTCAAGTGGAAAAATTAAAGGCATACGCGCTGCCACACCAGGTCAAATTATTTGTTTTTCTTAATGATTGCCTTTCTGACTGGTGTAAGATGTAGGGTTTATTTGTGATTTGTTTTGTTTTAATATTTAAGAGCTGGAGTTACAAGTGGTTGTGAGTTGCCTGATGTTGGTGTTGGGAACAAATTTGGGTCAAAGAATAGTACAGGCTCTTAATAGCTGAGCCGTCTCTCCAGCTTCTCAATGTAGTTTTGATTTACACTTCTCTGATGGCTAGTGAGGTTGGATTTTTACCATGTTTGTTGGCCATTTATACTCCATCCTCTCAGTACTGCCTGCTTATTTCCTCACCCACTTTAATGATTGGGTAGTTTGGTTTTGTTATTGTTTGACCTATTTATTGAGCAAATAAACATGCCAAGTCCTATGCCAGGCATCTGGCATACTCTACTGGACAGAAAGATCTCTGCCTTTCCTCAGCTAGCCGCTCTTCAAAGCATCTCCCATGGGAACATGTTGATGTTTAACCGGAGATCTAAACTGGAACACTATTGAGATTAAAATGTGTTGCTGTCAATAATTAAGCTACATAAAGTGGCTCACTCTCAGACATATCAATATGTATTGACCCATTTAGAGAAAGCATGCACATGGAGCGGGAGAAATGGCTCAGTGGTTTAAAGTCCAGACTGCTCTTGCAGAGGAACATTTGGTTTCTACCACACAGGTCAGGCAGCTTGAAATTGTCTGTAACTCTAGCTCCGGGGACCCAAGGTTGCCATCCAAGAGCACTGGTACTCATATACACATACTCATACACAGACACACAGGCATACAAATAATTTAAAAATAAAATGATTTTTTTCTGTGCCTTGTTGTTATACCTATGTGAGGGGGTTGAGTCCCGTGGAACTGGAGTTACAGACATTTGTGAGCTGTCACATAGGTGCTGGGAATTGAACCCAAGTCCTCTGGAAGAGCAGCCAGGGCTCTTAAATGCTGAGCCATCTCTCCAATTCCTAAAAGAAATATTTTTTTAAAACATAAATATAGGGCTGGCAAACAGTTCAGGATGGTGCACTTATTTAGCATGTCCTAGGTTCAATATACAGCATGGGGTGTTGGGGGAGACAAAAGTGAAAGTCAAGGATAATCCAAACCTATACTTTGTCTCTACAAATCCACGTTTAGTATTTGTGTATTAGATTTGTTTTATGTAAGTTTACTTTAAAAAAATCAGATTGTCAGCCATGCATACTGGCACATGCCTATAATACCAGCACTCAGGAGGTGAATGTTTCTGGAGGACTTCTCTCTAGGTTCCACCAAGCCCCGCAGTCCCACAATCCACGTATAAAATAATCACTCAGATGCTTATATCACTTATAAACTGTATGGCTGTGGCAGGCTTCTTGCTAACTGTTTTTATATCTTAAATTAACCCATTTTTTTTTTTTTTTTTTTTTTTTTTTTTTTTTTTTTTTTTTGGTTTTTCGAGACAGGGTTTCTCTGTGTAGCTTTGCGCCTTTCCTGGAGCTCACTTGGTAGCCCAGGCTGGCCTCGAACTCACAGAGATCCGCCTGCCTCTGCCTCCCGAGTGCTGGGATTAAAGGCGTGCGCCACCAACGCCCGGCCAAATTAACCCATTTTTATAAATCTATACCTTGCCACATGGCTGGTGGCTTACCGGCGTCTTCACATGCTGCTTGTCCTGGCGGTGGCTGCAGTATCTCCCTCTCTCTCTTCCTGTTTCCCCAATTCTCCTCTCTCCTTGTCCCGCCTATACTTCCTGTCTGGTCACTGGCCATCAGTGTTTTATTTATATAGAGCAATATCCACAGCACTTCCCCTTTTCTTCTTTTTTTAAAAAGGAAGGTTTTAACTTTAACATGGTAAAGTTACCTATAACAAAACAATTATTGAGCAAGAATTACAGTTAAAATATTAAAGATGTCCTATCTATCGTATATTTGTGAGTTTAAGGTTTTATATCTAACTTATCTTTTATCATAACTGAGGAAATTACAACTATCTAGTCTTTAACCACATCGAAGACCTGAGAAGGAACATAATGGTAACTGAGAAATGATAGATGGATGTAAGCAACTTTTGGGGATCTTATAAGAGTAGACCAAGACAGCTGGTAGCCTGGACAGTCACCTAATGTTTCTCAGCATTGTTGGTGCATTCAAACTGGCTACAGGTATCTGTAGACCATTTTCTACAGAGTATCTGACAGACCATTTTCATAAGCAGGAATTCTGAAAGACCATCTTACCCTGTCTTGGCAGAGTACAGTGGTCGCTTTCCTTGTGTCCCGCTTGTCCAGAAAGGACAGCATTGTCTTTGTACTGTCAGCCGTCAAAGCAAGGGCAGTTCTTTGCCCAATAGGCCATTTTGTGCCAAGAAGACAAACTTCCAAATGAAAATGTCTTAGAAGCCCAACATTCTCTCGGGATCAAATTGGTGCAGCCAGGAGCAATTATGTCTCTCATGTTAACAGAATTTTAAGTTATTTAAATGCCATATTCTCTAGGTCTATGAAGTGCTTGAAGATTACCTATCTATCTGAAATATATCTATGTATACTTAGAAGACTTAACTAACATGGCTACAATTATGATTATCATAGATGACTAATTATTAATCTATTTCTTAATTTTCCATTACAATTTTAAATGAGTTACATAAACATAATACCTCAAACAAGAATAGAAATATATATATACAGTATAACAAAATTAAGTTTAAATTTGTATCAATAAACTAAAATCTATAGCAATGTAAAACATTTTAAACAAGTTGTTACTCTTTAAAAGTAGGTTCACTAATCTACCCTTTCATCCTATCATATTTAAACTATCTCCTTTTCTTTAGAAAGAGATTATATTTATAATCAACCTGTTTTAAATAAAAATATTGGTTTTTCTCTGTCCCACACCAGAGGGCTCTTTTGATTTGGGACACAAGAATCTCTTAACATTTTTTTTTTAAAGCAATATGTCTGTGTTTAGAGGGGGAGTGAGCCAATTCCACCTCTAAAGCCAGCTTGGTAAATTCGGAATTTGGGCGTAACATCTCTTACTACTTCCTGCTGGAGGGGGGCGCTGTATCTTATGGGGATGCAAAGAAAATTTTAGGCCTATGGGGTAGTCCTTGAGGCTGTATTGTGTGAACCAGTTGCCTTGAAACCGCTCTGGATGTTAGATCATCTGGGCCATGGTGTCATCGGAGACCTTTCACGGGGTCTTGGCTGTGAAACCTGATGTATCTTAATCTGGAACAAATCCACAGCCTCTGGCTTTCTGTGGAAACAAAAGCAGAACCTCTTTTCCAAAGCAACATATCCTTAAATCCAAATTTTGAAGTCAAGGTACCTTTAAAATATATATATTGGTTTAATTTAACCTCTTTTTCGATCAAATGTTTTTTTGTAGTTAAAAATCCCAAAGACAACACAATCCAGATTGTCTGTGTGATATTCATCTTTATGTGGCTTTTTTATATTAATTTATCTTTTTTTTTTGTCTCTTTCAAGCGTACGTATTGTGAATCTATTGCTTTAAACTGTAGTATTCTAAGACTGAAACGGCACTGTGGCTGCTGGCTCCGCCCATTTCAGCTTACCAACATGGCGTTTTCCGCCAGTTCTGTGAGTCATCAAGTCTCAGAAATAGTGGGTCTAAGCTTTTATCAAAGCAGCGTGTAGCCCAGAAACCTTTTTTTTTTTTTTTTTTTATAATACTAGTAAAGACTAAATCTACCAAACAGCGTAATGTGCCACTGGCAGACACCTCATTTTCACCATACTGCTGGTCAAACACAAACGCCAGGAACCCGCCAGTGTTCAAACCTGCGTTTTGTGGTGTCCAGCTGCCTTTATGAGACATGAAGCAGGAACCTGTTTTTGGCTCTGTTTAGAATTGGTTATTAAATATTTTTAGGTTTAAGGTGGAAACTCGAGCCATTGGGTGCCATTTGTTGCTGGAGGGCTTCTCTCCAGGTTCCACCAAGCCCCACAGTCCCACAATCCATGTATAAAATAATCACTCAGACGCTTATATCACTTATAAACTGTATGGCCGTGAAAGGCTTCTTGCTAACTGTTTTTATATCATAAATTAACCCATTTTTATAAAGCTATACCTTGCCACATGGCTGGTGGCTTACCAGCATCTTCACATGCTGCTTGTCCTGGCGGTGGCTGCAGTGTCTCCCTCTCTCTCTTCCTGTTTCCCCAATTCTCCTCTCTCCTTGTCCCGCCTATACTTCCTGTCTGGTCACTGGCCATCAGTGTTTTATTTATATAGAGCGATATCCACAGCAGGTGAAAGGGAAGATAATCAAGATTATTCCTTAATGCCTAGTGAGGTGGAGGCCAGTCTGAGACACATGAGACTCTATCTCAAAAAGACAAAAGGATTGGTAGAGTGTTTGTGTAGCATGCACAAAGCCCTGGGTTCCATTCCAAGAACTACATATACCAAAACATGGTATTCCTGAAAGGGCAGTGTTTGGAAGGTGAAGGCATGAAGATCAAGAGTTCAAGGCCAGGGCTGCAGAGATAGCTCAGGGTTAAGAGCACTAGCTGCTCTTCAGAGGTATCTGGTTTGATTCCAGCACCCACATGATGACTCACAACTGTTCATAACCCTCATTCTAGGGTATATGACCTCCTCTTCTAGCCTTCATAGGCACTGCATGCAGACAAAATACTCATACACATAAAAAATAATTAAAAGATTATTGCACGTATATACACATACAAATCCAAAAGAAAAAAAAAAGCACCATTCTGATATTCTGAAGGGAAGGAAATTAGTTCAGGGTAGAGCACCTGCCCAACACACACAATACAGATGTGACACACATCTATAAGTCCGCTACTTGGGAGGTTGAGGTAGCAGAATCACAAGTTTGAAGCCAGCCTCAACTACACAGTGAGTTCCAGGCCATCCTGAGATACAGTGGGACCCTGTTTCAAAAACCAAAATCAAATGAAAACAACAACAAACCACCAAAACTATAGGTTGGGGCTGTATCTTAGTGGTAGAGCACAGCACCTATCTGACATACATAAGGCAGCGGTTGGTTCTATAACTCAAAACTGATGGGGCAGGGGACTTTTTCAAAATGTAGTTCATGTGTATAGTATGTGTGTATGTGTGCATTTGTGTGAGTGGGTGGGTACACACTTGCACATGTGGAGGCTAAAGGTCAATAGTGGTCTCTTTGTGTTCTGATTTAATTTTCCAGGCAGGGTATTTCATTGAACTAGGAGCTCATGGATTAGGCCAGACTGGCTGGCCAGTAGGTCCTAGGGACCCCAGTGATGGGTGCTGCCACCTCAGCTTTTTAACTGGAATGCTGGAGATTTAGACTCAGATCCTGATGCTTGCTTGCACTGAAAGTATCTTAGTACCTAGATCATTTCCCTAGCTGCCACCACCACCACCACCACCTGCCTTATCTTATTTTATGTAACAGGGTGTCATTATTTTTGAGACAGGATCTCAAGTATCCAGGTTGTTCTCAAACTTGCTCTGTAGCCAAAGATGACCTTGAACTCCTGATCCTCCTGCTTCTACCTCTTGAGTGCTGAGATGACAGGCATGCACCATCATGCCGAGTTTATGTACAGTCAAGTTATGCAGTGCTAGGAATGGAATCCAGGGTGTTGTGCATGGTAGGCAAGCATTAAAACAATGGAGCCATGCCCCCAGCCCTCACTGCTAACGTTTGAATATGTCCCTACAAAGCTCATGATGTAACAGGCACTTAGAAACTGCTTTTGTTGCCCCAGCAAAATGGCTTAGGCAGTAAAGGCACTTACTACCCACCCTGATGACCTGAGTTTGAGCCACAAGACCCTCATGGTGGAAAGGCAGAACTGACTCTCACAAGTTGTCCTCTGACCTCCATGTGTAGGCAAACACTCACACATATTAACAAAAACATAAATGCAATATTTTTGAGACAAGGTTTCTCTGTGTAGCCCTGGATGTCCTGGAACTTGCTCTGTAGACCTTGAACTCAGAGATCTCCCTGCCTCTGCCTCCTGAGTGCTGGGATTAAAAGCCACCACCACCCACTTTGTGCGTGTGTGTGTGTGTGTGTGTGTGTGTGTGTGTGTGTGTGTGTGTATATTTGCTGGAAATGTGAGGGCAAGCTGGCAAACGAACAAACAAACAAACAAAACACTCTTCTTCCATTGTCCTTATATAGGCTTCCCAGTAGAAGGTGTGACCCAGATTAAAGGTGTGCCTTCCAGCCTCAAGATCTGTATTATAGTTCATTACAAATAGAGTCAAGTTGAAGACCAAGAATAGTCATTATACCCCATAAGTAGACATTTTGTTTATTATTATTATTATTATTATTATTTGGTTTTTCAAGACAGGGTTTTTCTGCGTAGCTTTGCGCCTTTCCTGGAACTCACTTGGTAGCCCAGGCTGGCCTCAAACTCACAGAGATCCGCCTGGCTCTGCCTCCCAAGTGCTGGGATTAAAGGTGTGCGCCACCACCGCCCGGCTTGTTGTTGTTATTATTAAGACAGGGTCTTTCTACATAGTCCTAGCTGTCCTGGAACTCACTATGTAGACCAGGCTGGCCTCAAACTTACAGAGATCCTCCTGCCTCTAGAGGCATGCACCATTACACTTGGCCAATAAAAACCTTTTTTAAAAAAGTCTACTCTACAGGTACTGTGGAACATTACCTTTACTTGATGAGCCATCTTACCAGCCCACAAGTGGCTATTGTGAGGCTAGAGGACTGAAGAATAGCCAGAGAGATAGCTCAGTGATTAAGAACATTTGCTGCTGTTGCATAGTATCTGGGTTCAGTTCTCAACACCCAAAAAGTGGCTCATAGCCATCTGTAACTGCAGTTCCAGGGGTTTTAATTCCTTTTTCTGGCCTCTGTGGCACCATAAGCCTATGGTACATACACACACACACACACACACACACACACACACACACACACACACACACAGGCAAAACATTCATACTCATAAGATTTTTTAAAAAATTTAAAGAGGGCTAAAGATGGATAATTTGGCAGTTGACCTGAACTATTTCGTGTGTGTGTGTGTGTGTGTGTGTGTGTGTGTGTGTGTGTGTGTGTGTGCTGAGATGATTTTTCTTAGCCCTGGCTATCCTGGAACACACTCTGAAGACCAGACTAGCCTTGAACTCAAAGATGTGCCTGCCCCTCTGCCCCTGCCTCTCCATTGCTGGATTTAAAGGTGTGCCCTACTACACCTGGCTGGACTTGCAACATTTCAAACTGTCTGCAATTACTAAGTTGTAGTCAGTCACTTGGCAGCACAGAATCTTTAACACAGGTGTAGTGTTTTCCTGGGAATTTCGGCTCAAAACCTACAGTTACCTTGAATTCCAGGTAGATTAGATCTTCACAGGACAGAGGATCCCAAAAATGAGAGCAGCTATCTTTCTTGGGGAGGCTGCACTCTGGAGCAGATCATCCTGTAGGAAACCAGATTGGTCCCCTGCATTGGTTGGTGATGATGCTAACAGATACTAACAGTAGTTTATAGTTTAACAGATTGACATCTTATCAGCCACTAGAGAGGAGAAGCTCAGACCATTTCTAGACCAAAACTACTTGGTTATACACAAATCTTGCCCTTCCTCTATCTGAAGCCAAAAGGTCACATCAATTCCCTAAAGAGGAACTTGTGGTCACTGGGTCCCTTTTGAGTTTTCCTCTCTCCATAGGCACCGATTAAGCATCCTTTCTCTGCTTGACACCATTATTTACCTCTTTAATTGGTGTATTAGGATGGCTGAGCCTGGCTGGTTGAAACTTCAGGAGCAGTGCCTTTTGCCTCAAACTCTAGTTACAGTTATGTTGGAAGAGGCAGGAGGATCAGAAGTACAAGAATAGCCTATTTCACAACAAAAATAAAAACAAAACAAAATCCAGGGCTGGAGAGATGGCTCAGAGGTTAAGAGCACTGACTGCTTTTCCAGAGGTCCCAAGTTCAATTCCCAGCAACCACATGGTGGCTGACAACCATCTGTAATGAGATCTGGTGCCCTCTTCTGTATACATAATAAATAAATAAATAAATCTTTAAAAAAAAAAATCCAAGGTGTTAGAATTTAACCTCCAAAGTCATATGTTAACAGTGTTGGATTAGATGAACTCAAGGCAGTGAACTTAAGATGGCATTAGTGGCTTATTTGTTTCAGTGGTTTTTTTATTTTGGTTTGGTTTTTGGTATTTTGTTTTGTTTTTTTAGTTTATTCTCTGTAGGGTTGTTTGGTAGGTGTCACATGCAATAGTTTGCATGGAGGTCAGAGGACAACTTTCTGGATTCAGTTCTTTCTTTCCATGCTCTCTTATTTCATTTACATAGGCTCCAGTGATCAAATTATTCAGAACATCAGAGGCAAGCACTCTACCCACTGAGCCATCTTGCTAGTCCTGTTCATTATTTTTGGTTGTTTATTGTTGTTTGAGACATGGTCTTGTGGAGCCCAGGTTGGCTCCACTTACAATTTAGCCAAGGATGATTTTGAACTGGATATCCTTTGGCCTCTGCCTCTGAAATGCTGGGATCACAGTGTATTATCATACCTAGATGTTTGCAACAAGATCTGATAATGTAGACTTGTCTGGCCTAGAACTGTCCATAGCCTCAAGTTTCCTTTGATCCTCCTGCCTCAGCTTCCAAAATGGTGGGATTATTGACATGCACCACCACAAAAGGTTTCCTTTTGTTTACCTATTTGCTGCCAGATCCTACCTCCCCATGAGATTACTGACTCTGTCTTTTTCAATACTGTATTGCCAACACGTAGTATGTGTTTATTAAAAGATGGATTAAAAGGCTTTTCTTGTCTTCAACTCCCTAATTTCAACCCAAGGATTAATATGATCTGACTTGTTTTTAAAACTACCTCTGAGCCAGAAGAAGAGACATGTGCCTGTCATCCTTAGCACTTGGAAAAAGGAAGTAGGAAGATCCATTTAATGTCATTTCCTGCTACATTGTGAGTTCAAGGTCAACCAGGGCTAGTAGAGATGCTAAATAAATACTCTTTCCAGTGACCTTAGGAAAAACAATGGACTGTGAGTGATGAGGTCAAAGGAGGGAGAGCAGAAAGGAAGGAACTGCTTAGTCTAGTGATGAGGTCATGACTAAATGGTAGCATGAAGTGGATGAGAAGCAATCAGAACCAGTATATCCTAGTGGCAAGGTCCCACTGCCACAGCCTGGGTTCAGGTCCTGAGATGGGGAAGGGGGGTGGGTGGGTCGGCTCAAAGAAATGAACTACCAACCACCAGGTGAGTTTCACACAAGTGCTGGGCTCTGAATAGATCCAGCAGTCTTTATTTATACATCCAAACAAGCATGTTTTTCCCTACTAACAAATAAGTTTTTCCCATCCTCCAATGTTAAACTCTGACAAAATATGTCAAATATCTTTCTTTTTCCCCAACTTTTACATCAAAACATCTTTTAAACCCAAAACAACATTTATTGTTTTGCTAGCTTGGCCAAATATCAAGCCAGGTACATCTTGTCTTTACAAAACTAAAAGGTGATAAACATGGGAATGCATTTTCAAGAACAATATTGTTCAAAACTTAACAAAGCATATTTACCAAAATAGGGGTAAATTGCCTCCGATTCTCTCAGCACTGAATCAGGACAGCTCCCAGAGTTTGGAGTGACAGCTAGCATCTCCAGTCAAGAAACCTGAGAAGCATCAGATCCCAAAGAATTTTAGGGGGAAATATTTGAGAAAAAATTGAGTTTTTTTCATACATGACTGACAAAATGACACTAAAAACCACCAAGAGAATCATCAATATTATGAGAGAGAAGAGAGTGTGCAGGTTTCATAGTCCCAGCAGCATAATGTGCTGTCCTGAAGTACAATGGTCCTTGCTGGGTGAGACTGTTGCCATAGGCTTTGCCTCATCTGGAGAGTCATTGGACAAGCACTCATATGCTGCTCTAAAACTAGGCCGCACAGCTCCCAACATTCTAGTTTGTTTCTCTGTTGCTGTGATAAAAATGCTGAGCAAAAGCAAGCAGGGAAGGAAAGGGTTTATTTGGCTTACATGTTACAGTCCACAATTACCAAGGAAAGCCAAGGCAGGAACTCAAGACAGGAACCTGGAAGAAGGAACTGAAGCAGAGATCACAGAGGAACACTGCTTAGTGGCTTGTTTCTAGGCTCATGTACAACTGTGTTTCTTATACAGTTAAGGCCCACCTGCTTAGGGATAGTACTAAATGAAGCATGCTAAGCTCTCTTATTTCATTTATCAATCAAGAAAATGTCCACAGACACAGCCATAGGCTAGCCTGATAGAGACAATTCAACTGAAGCTCAGTCTTCTCAGATATATAAAGTTAATAAACAAAACTAGCTGAGAAATAAAGGAGGAAAAGGGACAGAATAAGGCATTTAAGGATGACATGTGGAAAAGAACAGCTGTAGACAGAGAAGTACTTGACCTCTGTCATTGACAGGGTGGAGGAAGGATGGATATGAACAAAGAGTTCATATTTGTGTCTGGAATGCCTAAGACACCTCAAGGATGACATCCAAGTGTTAATAAGAATTGCTCTAGTAGGGGCTGGAGAGATGGCTCAGTGGTTAAGAGCACCTACTGCACTTGGGCAGGTCACAATCATCTGTAACTCCAACTCCAGGGAATATGATACCTTCTTTTGGCCTCTGCAGGCAGGCACTGTTATATATGTGGTGTACACACACATACAATTAAATAAAAATAAAAGAGGAATTAGAGGGGTGAAAGTGTTGGGTGGGAATGATGTATGAATGAAATTCTAAAACAATAATGAAATAAATGTAAGAAAATAATAAAATAATATAAAAAGTAATTGCTACAATAGGGCTGGGATTGTAGCTCAAGTGATAGGGTGCTTGCCTGGGATGAACCAAATCTGGAATTTGTTCTACAGCACTGTATAAAACTGGGTATAGAGACACATGCCTGGAAACTCAACACTCAGAAGGTAGAAGCTGGAGAATCAGTAGCTCAATGGATACATAAGAGTTTCAGGTAAGCCTGGGATATATGAAACCCTGTATCAAAAACAAAATCAAACAGGACTCAATGGGCCACTGCAACAAAAAAGAATAAATGAGTGAGTGAAAAGGGCAAAAATATGGAAGAAGAGCATGTTGGGAGGTGTTCAGGGAAAATGGAAAAAGGAAGTTGCAAGTGGCTGTGGTCAAGATACATTAGATGCATGCATGAAATTGTCAAGTAATGAGTTTAAAATATCCTAACAGCAATACCACCCCCTCAAAAACCAGAAAATAACAACCAACAAAAACAAATGAGCAAACATAAACCTAAGCCATGGGGAGATGGCTCAGTTGGTATCGTGACTGCTGAATCAGGTCCCCAGAACCAAGAACAGAACAACAGAAACAAGTGTTATGTAACTACCACGTGGGCTCTGCAGTTATGTTATTCTTCACTCAACAGATGTTCAGCACAAGAGTACAGCAATGATTTGTACACAATCCCTGCCCTCTTAGGACGGATATTCTGCTAATGCTACAGAAACTTAGGTCAGGGCTGATGGGGGTGGCCTCAGTGGCCAAGCACTTGCCTATAGATCATAGGTTTGGTCCCCTACTCCAGAAAGAGAAACAAAACAAGAAACTAAATGGATCAAGAAACTGATGTACGTTTTGTGGTTAATAACATTGAGAAAGACAGCAATACATTTTCAATGTGTGCCACAGCTTTCCTGAGAGTAGATGTCAGATACACATGAAAAGTTAATCACAGAAGGTAATAGATGAATTTGTATACCAAAATACCATTTTGTACATTAAAAGAAAAATACAAAGTAAAAATACACACACACACACACACACACACACACTTTTGAGACAGAGTCCATGTAGTCCTGGAACTGGATGTGTAGACCAAGTGGGCCTTGCACTTACAGAGATCTTCCTGACTCATCTTTCTTTTGAAAGGTTCTCATGAAGCTCCTATTAGCCTTGAGCTTGCTATACACCTATAGATGAGCTTGCACTTTTGACCCTCCTATCTCTACCTACTAAAGGTTGTGGTTACAGACATACCTGTCATATATATAAAATTTCTGGTGATGATATCCAGGGTTTGGTTCTTGTTAAGCAAGCATTCTTCTCACCATTCTCTTTAATTGGAATATTGAGCCAAGTAAGCTAACCTTACCTATTGGGCTACGAGAGCCTGGGTTTTTCCCAAACTCTAGTTACAGCACCAGTTTCCAATATAACATTTCCCTCTTACCCTGTTTTAATTCCCTATATAGATTTTATTACCCCATAGCATTAATATATGCTTTAGCTGGGTATGGGGGCTGTCTTAGGGTTTCTATTTCCATGAAGAGACACCATGACCATGGCAACTCTTATAAAAGAAAACATTTCACTGGTGCTGGCTTACAGTTTCAGAGGTTTAGTCCATTATCATCATGGTGGGACATGACAGCATGTTGGCAGACATGGTGCTAGAGAAGGAGCTGAGAGTTCTATATCTTGATCCAAAGGCAACAGCGTAGCACGAATTGTTAGAAGGTCTTATTAATAAAAACAAACCCAAAGCAGTTACTGGGGTGAATGCTGGAAGATCAGAGAAGCAGAACAAGCCACAGCCACGTCACCTTGCCAATTCCTCAGCTGATCCTGTTTCCTCAGACTGGATGCCTCTGAGTCCTCATCCAGAATGAATCTCAGCTGAACTTCTGCTAAAAGTCTAAAAGCTTAACCAGCTTTAGCTCCTGCTCCTCACACCTTATATACCTTCCTACTTTCTGCCTTCATTTCCTGGGATTAAAGCCGTGAGTCATCATGCCTAGCTGTTTCCAGTATGGCTTTGAATTCACAGAGATCCGGATGGATCTCTGCCTCCCAAGTGATAGGATTAAAGGCATGTGTGCCACCATTTTCTGGCCTCTATGTCTATCTAGTAGCTGTTCTGTCCTATGACCCCAGATAAGTTTATTAGGATGCACAATATATTGGGGGACACAATATATCACCACACAACAGAAAGTGAACTGTGTGCCACGCTGGGTATAGCTTGAGCATATATGAGACCTCAAAGCCCAGCTCCACAGTGACACACTTTCTCCAACAAGGCCACACCTACTCCAACAAGGCCATATCTCCTAATAGTACCACTCCCTATGGACCAAGCACTCAAACACATGAGTCTATAGGTGATATAACTATTCAAACCACCATAGGGGCACACATCTTTGATCCCAACACTACTGGGGCAGAGGCAGGCAGAACTCGGTGAGTTCAAGACTAGAATGGTCTATACAGTGAGTTCCAGGACAAGTAAGACTATACAGAGAGACTCTGTCTCCAAAAAACCTTAAAAAAAGAAACATGAAAAATGATGAAAAGTAGAGAAAAGAGATTAAATTAATATGGTGGGGAAAGGAATAAATAAAGGACTATCATGATCCCACTTAACTCTGAGGTACTGATATCAGCTTTAGATGATTTACAGAATTGGGTCAAGGGGTATATATAATTAGGGATGAGGAGATGCAACCATACAAAGCCAGGTGTGGCACGGTGCACTAGCACTCTCAGCTTTAAGGGTCAAAGACAGACGGATCTCAGGAGCCTGCTAGACAGCTAATCTAGCCAAATCAGTGAGATTCAGGTTCAGTGTTCAAAACTGAGGTGGTAGCTATTGAGGAAGACACCTGACATCAACCTTTGACCTCCATAAGCTTGTTTACACATACACACACAAAACCACCTCCATATATGAACATGCACATACATATACCACATACACATAAGAAGAAAGTAGTAAAAGTCAAATAGCAATCTCATTGTGTTATGCCCAGATTATGACCCCCCAAAGAATCCACCGTAGACCTTTGGATATCCAGAATGCAACAGCAAGGTTTATTCTGCAGATACAAGTCTAGACAGGGACTCATTCCTACACCCAATACAGTGAGGCAGGGAGGAGTCCCTCTTTCTTGGGGAAGTTAGTTTTTATAGGCAAAACCCATAAAATTTCTTAGAGGGGAGGGAGTTAGTACGGGTCCATCCTTGATTGGTCAAGTTTTTCCCGGGCCTGGACTTTATCTTATCTGTTTGCCCTGTCAGGAGTTTTACAACTCATCTCCAGGGTCTGGTCTTGTTATCTCTGGAGAGTGGCATCTCGTGGTTAATTGGTTACCATCAGACATCCTGACTCTGTCCTTTTGTTCCTGGGGCTGGCGCCATCATTTCTGGGGACTTGAAACTGGCCTGGCCTAGATCACAGTCCCCAAAGCCGCCACTGAAGACTTTTAGGTACAGAATGCAAAAGTAAGGTGTTTTCTAAGTTTACAAGTCTCCAGGGAGGCTCTTCCAAACCTCTCACTCACAGCAGGGAGGTTGGAAGGAGCCTCCCTTTTCTTTGTGAGGCTAGTTCTTAAAGGCACAGACCATATAATTTATTTTAACCCGCCTCCCTTTTTAGTCTTTTGGTCGAATATCCTGACTGTTTTCCAAAGTCCCTGTAGCAGATACAGCCACCTGGGGAAAAGGGGTCTAAGTTCTTATCTACACTTAGGAATCCTGGTTTAAGCTTCTCTTTGTCTGTAGGGGATAGAGTGGGGGGTTTTACTGAGGTATCACATTTCCCCCCTTTCTTTGTTCCTAGAGGGGCTCAATCATGAGCCCCTAACTTGCTCTAATTTAAGAGATTCTCATGTTCTCACTTCGGGGTCTGCATATGACTCATATTCGGTGGTCCTGACTTGTGTATAACTCCGTTGTACCATGAGTTATATGCTGCCTAGCCTCTGTTTTATAAATTGTACTAGTCTGTTAAGTATATAGGGCCTGAGTAAGATAATGAGGATCACAGTGGGCCCTATTAGAGTTGCCTCTATGTTAGGGAGCTTTTTTGACCCAGCATTTCAGCCTTACTGAAGAGGGAAAATGGACGAAGTGTTTTCTTCTGGAACTGCTTCAAGCTGGCACTGGGGCGCAGTTGTCGGGCAGGGGGCAGAAAGTTGAAATGCTGGTCAAAGACTGGGCAAGGGGCATTTGTCAGAAGCATGTAGCTGCCTGACCCCATAGGGACAGGGAAGAATCATGTTAGCTGGGCTGGTCCACGTCAGCTTTTAGCAAGTCTGGAGCTCACAGTCGTCTGGAGCAGTGCAGTCAGCAACTGAAGCTTGGAGGTGACTGCCAGCCAAATGGAGATCTGTTGAGACAAATTTAAACTAGAAACAGAAGTTAAAATTTATGAACTTATTTGAAACCCCTAGGTCCATATCTTTAGTAATGGGAAAAGTCCATTACTAGTCCCAAAACCGTGAGAGAGGAAAATATTATCTTTAGGAATACTTATCTGGGGTCCTTCCGACCTCTGTGAAGTGGATCTAGGTTTTATGACTCTTTTGATCCTTTGAGGCCTACTTACAAAATGACATAAAAGTTTTAGATACATTAGTATTACTAATCTGTACTGAAATCCATATTGTAAACAAAGCAGGTAATGGGTATCTGTAAAACAGTAGAAGTGGACTCATACCTTTGAGTCCCAACAAGAACTACAGATTTGGGTTAAAAGCTTGTGCATTTTTCTTCTGTCCAGAAAGCCAGGTATAAATTGGACAGAGATTTTTGGCCTCATGAGAAGCATTTTTAGGTTTATATTTACATATATTTAGATGACATCTAAAACAAATTTAAAACGTTGAGCTTGTAACTGAACAATAAGTAGTCATTGCTCTACCAGCTCATCAGGGCTCCTAAATGTTAAGCTCTGAACCATAGAACAAGAGAGTAATCTGAAACATACTTTATCTTAAATCATTTTTTTTTGAGATCGTCAAAGCTTAGAAGTTTTTTATCCTAAAAGTGAACTAACAAGCTAGTTATCTCCTTGCAGAAGGATCTGGTTGATGCTCCCATGCTGACAAAGTTAGAGCTAGCCTAGCCATCAGTACTATCAGAAATCTGAGAAGGATAATATCTGAGTGCAGACCAAGAAGCTTCCAATCCTATAAATTACAGGGACCAATCCCTACCCAGGTCTCTAGAGCGTTGGAGGCACCAGTCAGAACAGCATCAATCTTCTTTCATCATCCGGCCCATTACGATCCTGTTTCCTGACTTCAGCACCAGCAGTTCCATCACAAGCTTCCCATGGGCTCCAGCTCCCCATTGTGTGGAGGAGGAGACTAGGGTGAAGCTGGGGTGGGAGGAGATGATACCACTGACAGAGCATCTCCAGGAATGTTCTCTTTTACCTTTAGACCTCTTAGGGCAGAGGCTGAGAGTCCCTGAGCCATCAGCAGCTCCCAAAAATGCGCCACCTCCTTCTGCAGCTCTCGGGTAAGCCAGGCATTGGGGCATCTTGCCCTGTGGTCAGTGTAGCCATGATCCAGGCAGAGACGTTGTGGTACCTTGTATGTAATCTTCTTTGGAGACCTTGGGTCACTGCTAGGATTGGAAGCCTGTCTGATATAATAAGCTTTTAGATCAACATTTAAATGCCATATTCTGCAGATCTCTGAAGTATGAGGGCTGTCCAAGTGTATCTGAATAGACAAACTTTGATTCTAGTTACTTGTTTCAAGCTCAACCCTGAAAACATATGCAAGGGACTGAGTAAATAAGTAAACATATCCCTGTAATATTATACCAGTATTTATTTATCCTGATTATAATTAAAAAAAAAACTCATTTATGACTGACTATTTATGTTCTTTAATAGTCTACAAAAGTAGCCTAAAAACAATGCTTTTAAGTTGAAGCTCTTCTAGCATCAAATACAGGTTCAGTAAAGAAACCAAAATAAAATATCATTATATAACATTCTGAAGCCTGAACATACCTTGGGTAAGAAGAAACATTTTTTAAGCCATTGGTTTTTAACTATAAAAACTGTTCTTAAAAGACTGAGATCTCTCAAATGTCTTTCACCATTGCAACTAGACTCTTTTTGGAACTCTAGTCCTGCCATACATTTGCAAATCTCAGCTGTTTCCTATGATTCCTTTATGTTGCAAAGTTTGGCTGCCAGAGCAAGGTATATTCCTGTATATAAAAAAGCATTTAGGTGCAGCTTTAATATTAACCAAATAAACATATGTTGCCATCTATTTAAATTTCCTAGAAACTTGCTGTTGAACACTTGGTAAAGACATAAGTACTTAGGTGTTAACTCAAGTAGATCTTTATAACCTTAGTAAAAGATGGCTGCTAGCCACATGGCTGCCCATGAGGTCACCAGCCAAGATGGAGGGAGCCACATGGTTGCTGTTTAAAGCTCATTTTTTTTAAACAGTAACTTGCACGCATACACACAGTTGGATCCAAGTTACATACATACATATATACAGTTAAAGCTTGCTTACATTTTCAAGTCACATACCTGTATACATACACACATAAGCAGTTTGCAGAATCATTAGCCATTCTTAAGATGAAAACCAGTAAGAATTAACTTTTAAATTCAGTACTTGCAGGTATAAGAAACCATAACAAACAGTTTACATCACATCCCCTCTGACCTTCTACAACCTTCTATGTACCTTCAGTCCATTCCTTTGATCCCTCAAACATTTATGCTAGACAAATTTTACTTTTTCTTTAAACAGAAACTTTTACCAAAGTCCTTCTTGTGATTTCCCTCAGTACTCTAGAATATATTGTAAAGTTACAATATTTTAAACAAGAACAGAAATACATGCATATACCATAACAAGAATAACTCTCGATTTGCATCAGCACTATACCATAAACAAGAAACTGTTGGTTAAACTTATAACATAGCCGTGGTAGCTTATCAATCATAGGCAGTGACATTTTATTCTTGGAGGCAGACTTTTATAACTTATTTTAATAACTTGCATTTTATATAAAATCTTTATATCTTAGACCCTATATAAATTTTATTTAAACTTTTATCTTAACCAACAATAATTTGAAACCAATTTTTTTTTGAATGATGGCAAGTATTTGTAACACATTGAACTCAAATGACCAAAACCCATGTAAATTTTTATTTTTCCTGTGGAAACAAAAGCATAATTTTCCTAGTATCTTGAACTGGTAACATTTTTTTTTTTAAAGCAATATCAGGACAGAGAAGGGTTAACAAGAGAAATTCCTGGCTGGCAGAAGAGACCTTGAAGTTATCACAGTAAAGGAAGGGAGGGGGAGCAGTGGTCATAAAGTATGTCCTTGGCTGCCAGTGTTCCTGAAAAAAAAAGTTTTTGTTAACTCCTCTGACTGAAGTCAGATTCTCTGTTCAATGTTCACACAGTTTTCAGTTACAGGCAGCCATTGCCCTGTCCAGAGCAGGACATGAGAATCTTAGCCTGCCTGTACCGAGAGCACGCACTCCCACCCTTGTGAGAGCAGCCAGCTGCCTGCAGTCCTGATAGCAAGAGAGCTAGGGAGGGAGGGAGGTGAGTAGCAGAAACAGATGACATTACACAGACAATTCAAGTACCAGCACATCAGCACTGAGATGATGATGGCCTCACTCACAGCTAGCAAGCCCCTCGATTGTGGCTCAGACATCCCTCCAGTGGGCTAGGCAAAGGTCTAGTGGAGAAGGGGACTGTCCCATAGCGTCTGTCACAGTCAAGTCAACAATGAGAACAGTTAACATACTACACACAAGACAAAGGGCACACGAAAGAAAAACTTTGCCCCAACGAGACAACCAACAAAGCTCCAAGAACAACGACAGCCTGATGTGCTCTGGGGAGAGTGACCCTCCAGGCTCAATCACAGCAAAAACAATCCAGATTTCTGTCCTTGATCAAACAGACATCAGGGGGCTTTTACATCCCTGTCAGTTAGACATGCACCTTTTTTTCTTGGAAGAGAAACAGAGTGTAAAGTAACAATGACCACAATAAAACATACAAAAAACCCCACAAAATGGCTCTAACAATTTCCCGGGACAAAATACAAAGTGGCACTTTTTCCCACCATGGGGAAAGGTACCCAAAGATGCTCCTCTCCTAAGCACTCCCTGGAGGAGACTCCTAAAACCAAATGGTCACCTCTGAGGTGGCCCCAAATGGCTCGGGACTGGGGGGTCCCTTGCCCAAATCAGGGAATGAGACGTCTCTCTTTCCCTCTCAGGATCACTGTCCGGACACGTCTGTCCCAGTGAGAGCCTGCAAAGTACAAATCGAGCCTGCAAAGTACAAATGCTTCAAAGTACAAATCAGTCGACCGGCGCAAAACATAACAAGACAGAGACAGAGACAAGACAGAGAGCGCTCTTACCGGAAGATGTCAATAAACCTCTGGACCCTTGAGGGTCCCGGTGGGGTCTCTGGGGTTCCCGGCCAACGCACCAAATGTTATGCCCAGATTATGACCCCCCAAAGAATCCACCGTAGACCTTTGGATATCCAGAATGCAACAGCAAGGTTTATTCTGCAGATACAAGTCTAGACAGGGACTCATTCCTACACCCAATACAGTGAGGCAGGGAGGAGTCCCTCTTTCTTGGGGAAGTTAGTTTTTATAGGCAAAACCCATAAAATTTCTTAGAGGGGAGGGAGTTAGTACGGGTCCATCCTTGATTGGTCAAGTTTTTCCCGGGCCTGGACTTTATCTTATCTGTTTGCCCTGTCAGGAGTTTTACAACTCATCTCCAGGGTCTGGTCTTGTTATCTCTGGAGAGTGGCATCTCGTGGTTAATTGGTTACCATCAGACATCCTGACTCTGTCCTTTTGTTCCTGGGGCTGGCGCCATCATTTCTGGGGACTTGAAACTGGCCTGGCCTAGATCACAGTCCCCAAAGCCGCCACTGAAGACTTTTAGGTACAGAATGCAAAAGTAAGGTGTTTTCTAAGTTTACAAGTCTCCAGGGAGGCTCTTCCAAACCTCTCACTCACAGCAGGGAGGTTGGAAGGAGCCTCCCTTTTCTTTGTGAGGCTAGTTCTTAAAGGCACAGACCATATAATTTATTTTAACCCGCCTCCCTTTTTAGTCTTTTGGTCGAATATCCTGACTGTTTTCCAAAGTCCCTGTAGCAGATACAGCCACCTGGGGAAAAGGGGTCTAAGTTCTTATCTACACTTAGGAATCCTGGTTTAAGCTTCTCTTTGTCTGTAGGGGATAGAGTGGGGGGTTTTACTGAGGTATCACAATTGGTCATTAGATCTGCTCTGGTTCTTCAAGGTTGTCCAAAGAAGTTATCACCATCTTGCTTGAGGGATTGGTCACTGGCTAAAGACATCACTTCTGCTCTGGGGTGCAGCCTTGCTTTCATCATAGATACTTGCCCTTATCTAGAGGTGGAAAGTAATAGAAGGCTTTGTGTTTCTTGGAATCCAAGGTGATTATAGATATTAAGTCATTGGCTTCACTTTGTGCTTTCAGAATCATAAGATTGACAAGACATTCCTGAGTGATTAACATGTCTTTGCAGGCAAAGAGGAGTCTTTATCCAAAGCAAAGGAGACAGACACAAAATGAAGACAGAGATATCAGGCCTTCATCTTTCCCTTTATTATGCTGAGGGCCTAAGTGAGGAGTTAGCATATCTTAACAAAAGAGTGTTGTTTGTTAGATTTTTTTTCTTTCTCTCTTTCTTTCTTTAAATTTCTCTCACGGGTCTTTTTTTTTTTTTTTTTTTTTCTTTTCTTTTCGACAGGATTTCTCTGCATAACAGCCCTGGCTGTCCTGGAACTTGCTTTGTGAACCAGGCTGGCTTTGAACTCACAGAGATCTGCCTGCCTGCCTCTTCCTCCGAAGTGCTGGGATTAAAGCTGTATGCAACCATAAAATGTGAATGTGTCTGTACTTGGGAGTTTATGTGTACTGCATAAATACAGGACCCCAAGGCAGAAAGAAGGCATCAGATACCCTGGAACTGGAGTTACAGATGGTTGTAAATTGATATGCTGGTGCTGAGAATCAAACCTGAGTTCTCTGTAAGAGCAGGAAGTGATCTTAATGGATGAGTCATCTCTCTAGGCCCTGGTTTTTTGTTTGTTAGGTTGTTTTGTTTTTGTTTTGAGTAAGGGCCCCAAACTACCTTTTGGGTAGAATGACCTTGAACTCCTGACTCTCCTGCTTACAGCTCTCCAGTTCTAGTGGCATGTGCCACCACACTCAGTTTATGAGGTGCCAGGGGCTTGTGCATATTAGGCAAGCACTCTATTGCTTGAGCATTTTCAGTCTCAAACCAGCTTTTAAACATTTGTTATAGTGCCACTAAGAATTTTTTCCCTCACTTCAGTGCTAGGGATTGAAACTAAACCTATGCATTCTAATCAATTTAGCTGTGGGCTGAAGAGATGGCTCAATGGTTAAGATCACTGGCTCCTCTTAAACAAGATCCAGGTTTGATTCCCAGCACTCACATGGTGGCTTACAACTATCTGTAACTCCAATTTCAGGGGATCCAATATCATCCCTGGCCTCTACGGGCACTGCATGCATATAGTGCACAACAATCAAAACACACATACATGGAAAATAAATATAATTAAGCTGCATTCCTTTTCCATATTATTATTCCCAGCCTCTGAATAGCTTTTAAACAAAGACTTCATGGCACAAAGTGAACTGTTAATTGTGTATGTATGTGTTTAAGGAAACAATCCACATAATCTTAGGAATACATGTGCAGAGGAAGAAAATGAGATCAGAGAGGTAACTTCTAAGTTATTAGTGTACAAGAGGATCAGAAGTTCAAAGTTGGCCAGGGTGTGGTAACAAATGTCTTTTAATACCAGTGTGGGGGATGGGGGGCAGAGGTAGGTAGATCTCTGAGTTCTACACAGCAAGTTCCAGGCAAACTTGAGCTACAGTGAGGCCCTGAGCTCCAAATAAAACAGAAAAAAAAAAGAAAAAGTTCAAAGTAATCCATAAATACATAGTAAGTTTGAAGCCAGCCAGAGTAACATTAGGCCTTGTCTCAAAAAAAGAAAGCCAGGCTGGGAGGTGGCTTTATCCCAGTACTCGGGAGGCAAAGCCAGGCTTATCTCTGTGAGTTCGAGGCCAGCCTGGGCTACCAAGTGAGTTCCAGGAAAAGAAAAAAAAAAAAAGAAAGAAAGAAAGCCAGACAGGTCATCAGATCCACATCATTAATTCCAGTCCAGCCAAGGTTTACATAGTGAGAACCTGTCTTTAAAAATAAAAGAAAAAACATGAGTAATGGTGAAAAGCAGAAAACAAGAGGCTTAATCAATTTCTTGAGAAGTGGAACAAATAAAGGTCTAGGATCCCCATTTGTTTTGGAGGTACTAACATAACCTTTAGGTTTAAACAAAGAACTGGGGAACTGCAACCCAGAGAATGTTCCCCCAACCGACGCACATACATCCGGAAATGGTCATTTATGGGGCTAGAGTAAGAGGCCAGAGCAGACTCACTGACCTATGATGTCATCAGGACGTTAAAATCCTTAACATCACCTGGAGGTAGCTCAATTTCCCTTCCCGGACAGGTCCACTGGAAAGCCGAGTCTGAATCCAGACCCTCATTGGTTTCTCACTCCGTCAATCCACTTCATTGTTCAAGTCTTCCGCCCCGCCTTCCTCCTTCGGCTTCTGATAGGCTGCTGAGTCTGTCACTTCGAAAAGGTCCGCATTCCTTCCGCCTTTCTCCTGGAGACCGAGGGCTAGAAGGGTGGATCCCAGGAGGCTCCCACCCCCTTACACTCATCTCCTAAGTCTGATTGGCTTGCCCGGGTGCCTGTCACTAACGCTTTCACCGTTGACTGGCCGTCGGACCGCCGCTCTGCGCGGCGCCGGTTCCGCCCCCATTGGGTGTTTGTGGTGGGGCTGCGGAGTCGCCGATCCCGCCGGAAGCGCCAGGACAATGGGGACCCGGGACGACGAGTACGACTACCTATTCAAAGGTGCGCCCGGTGGACTACAGACGAGCAAGGGCGCTGTAGCGACCGGAGGGTCGAGGCCCCGCTAAGGGACGAGAGGGCTCAGGGTGGAGCCCGGGGCTCCAACGAGGCCTGTCCCCGGGTAGGGAGTTGGAGAAAGCCGCGACAAGCCGAGCTCGCTAGGTTTCAGGCCGTAGTGCGCAGCGGTGAAAAGAGGGAGGCTCAGAGAGGCCTATGGACCCCGGATGCATCGGGGCGGGGCCGAGGCCTGGAGGGGGTGGGGCCCGGAGTGGTAGGAGAGGCCGTTGGGGCGGGGCTTCTGAGGGGCGGGGCTTCCCTGAGTTTGGTCGGCGGGCTGCGTTGAACGCAGGGTTATAGGGAGTTAGGGCAGTTAGGGAACATTGTGGGCGTGCACAGGAAGCCTGATTGGTGTGAGTCTTCTAGGGCTGGGACTGGACTGGTAGGGGCGGGGCCTATCTTGGGGTAGAGCCTGGGTCATGTGGTTCAGGAGCCCTAAATTGTGGTGCCTTGGAATTGGGTGGGACGGTTCCTGTGTGTGCACTAGTTCAAACTCTGGGTAAGTGATGGAGATGTAGTTCTATTGGTTGAGAGCTTGCCCAGCAGTAGCATCCACAAAGCCATGGGATTTACCGCCACACTGTATAAACCTTGTGTGAAGGTGCAGACTTCCCAAGGAGGCAGAGGTAGGAAGATCAAAAGTGCAGAGGCCTGCCGGGCATTGGTGGCACACGCCTTTAATCCCAGCACTTGGGAGGCAGAGGCAGGCGGATCTCTGTGAGTTCGAGGGCAGCCTGGTGTACAGAGCGAGATCCAGGAAAGGCGCAAATCTACACAGAGAAACCCTGTCTCGAAAAACAAAAACAAAAAAAGGTGCAGAGGTCAGCCTTGATTACTGGAACCTTTTCTCAAAGAAAAAACACACGTGGATGGCATTGACCCAGTTTGTACACTATTCTGAGACTTTATAATAATGATCTCTTTTAATCCTCTTTATGAGTTTATACAGCCCATATTATCCAGGAAACAGGCCTGTAGGGGTGCACACCTAGAATTCCAGTATTTAGAGTTGGAGGCAGGAGAATCTTTTTCTATTTCAAAGCCATCCTGGGGCTGGTGAGGTACCTCAGCAAGTACCGATGTATGCTGCCAAGCCTGATAACTTGAATTCAGTCTTGGGGCCTACATGGTAGAAGAATCTGCAAGTTGTCCTCTGCCTCCACGTGTACTCCATGTCATATGAGCGCACACACATACATGCACACAGAATAAATAATGTAATTTGGCCAGTTGAGATGGCACACACCTTTAATTCTAGCACTCAGGAGGAAACTGAAGCAAACAGAGCTCTGTGAGTTCAAGGCAAGCAAGCCTGGTCTACATAGAGAGTTCTAGGAAGTGGAGTGGTGGGGGGGTGGCAAGTGAGACCCTATCTCAAAAAAAATTTTAAAGCTAACCTAGGTTACATAGCCATAGCCTGTTCTCAAAACAGAAGGGAAACTGGAGTTCAGAGAGGAACCTAAGGGTGAAGCAGGATTGGGCTCAGGACAGTTTATGGGTTTTTGCCACTTAGGGTATGAGCTTTGGGGCAAGGCTTTCAAGTTAGATCTGGAGCAAACAGGTGTCAGACCTCCCTTCAAGACATACGAATCCTACCAGCAGGAAGAGTTTTCCTACCTGGTGAGCATCCCCCATGTCACTGGGGTCCCTCATTTCTCTGCTGAGCAGATTTAGGGATCTCTGGCATTGTGACTCCTTCTATGCCAAGGTGGGCTTTTTGGTCCTATACTGTTCATGCTGGACTCCCCACCTAACAGTGGCTGGTTTCGAGAGCTAACTCCTGGGTACACAAGGGACACACTGTTGCTTTTCTGGGAGTATGTCCTGGTGCTCAAAGTCAGCCTTGGCTTCTTGGGATTGTGGAGGTAGTTGGGATAGCCCTATAGATTCTAGCAGAAGCAAAAGGCTTCTAGGCAGAGACAGAGTTACCACATAGCACCATGGGCTGATAGTGGGCTATATATACAGATGTGAGACTGATTAGTAGGTTAGGCTCCAGGTATTATTCCAGAGGCAGAGGACGATTTGGAAGGATTTTGGAGACCAGAGATTTGAAGGGCTCTGTGATGGTAGGTGGAGCAGACTCAAGTCCTGCTGTGGCAGGGACCTGTCCCAACTCAGCCCACCCTGAGGAAGCTTCAGGCAGGGCAGGGTATCTTTTCCCTTCAGTTCAACATATTCAGCATCTGTGGTCATTCCCTGCTTGTTTGTGACTTTTTGCTGTTATAAATAGCCTGGCATTGAAAGTGTGCCCAAGTCCTCTCTTTGCCCTGTGGGCTGTTTCCTTGATGTGCATTCCCAGAAGTGCAGTTACTAGGTCAGGGGCGATGGAGCTCCATTGCCATTCCTGGTACTTGTCTCCAGAGCTCACTTCCTGGAAACACCAATCAGCTCCTTCAGTAGCTGGCATGGGGGGAGTGCCTGCCTTCCCTGCTGCCCTCCCCCACTGGCCTCCTTTCCTGGTCTGGCAGGTGCCTTCTTCAGTTAATCATAGTAGCTCCTTAACCCCCAAGGTCAGCATCCCACCAGTGCTCACCCTAGGTCTCTTCTCCATTTTTTACATCTCATTTGAGGACCCTTTAACATTTATCCTTTTCATTCAGATTTTCAAGCTATTAAATTAGAAAAAGGAGTGGTGGGGAATTAAAAGGGAAGAGAGCTAGCAGCAGGCAAACTACTATCATCAATCACATCACTTGCCTGCATGTGGCAGATCCCCCCAGAATGTGAATACACTGCACCTGCCAGTGCCTTCTGAGACCCACAGCTTTCAGAAGCTCAGGCCTAGGGCCCGCCAACCATCATAACAAGGGTCATCGTTGGAGAAGCATTTCATATTTGGTGGCAAGAAGGTGAGGCCAAGCCAAGCCTACGCTACATATAGTGAGAGCCTGTCTCAAGAAAAACAAAACAAAATAATCTACAGTTGTGCTAGAAGTGTTGACAAGGACTGATCTTGTTACTCTGTGGCTCTCTCTGCCACCTCTAGAAACTTGGGAAAGATAGCATCTGGAGCATCACCCTACCCTCATTTCTCTGTGCTAAATAAACCAGCCTTGGCTGTCCTCACCTCCTCATCCTAGGCTCTGGTCACCTTTCCTTGACATGGAAGGCCACAAGGAGACAGTGGCTCACACACGTTTTTGGCAGCCACATCACACATTGGCTCCCTTGACCTTAAGGTGAAGGCCAAAAGGTCCCATGAGTGGGTGGCCACATGCCATTTGTTTTCCTCCATAAATAGTCTCTGCCCCAAGAGTAAGGTTGTTTATTTGTACCTAATTATAGATGCTCACGTTTATTCTCCCAATTTTCTCCTGTCACCACTGACCATTTTCCCAACCTGATGGTGGATCCCTAGAGATACCCCTGACTTCTCCTCTAAGGAACATTAAGTTAGGGGTGCCATATTGGGACCACCTAGGCCCCATCGTCAGACTCTTTTCCCAGAGTTCCCTGCCAGTTAGTGCCCACCCAGTTTTCAAGGACACATGTCATGTGAAAGGCCCAGAGACCCTGTTCTTTGGGTTGTGCCCACCCCTATCCAAGGACATAGAAGTGACTAGACCCCAGGGACAGGGCTAGCTCCAGCACTTACATCCCTCTGCCGAGTACATAAGGCTAGGTAATATGCCTGCCAGGCCTGCTGTGCTAGTGACTCCCACTAGCCCCAAAGAATACGGTCCCTGGAGCCTGGAATGGTTAGGACCCACTTCCTAGAGGAAATCTTCCCCACACTGAATAGCTGCTCAGTCAGCCTGAACATCAAAGGCTCCAGGGGTGCTACCCTGTCATAGGACAGGCTAGAGCATTCAGGGCTCTTGAGAGGTTCCAGATCTTTGTTTTTGCCAACTGGGCTTGCCTGCTCAGCACGCCAAATGGCATATCCAGGGGGACTATTTCCCAGCCAACAAAGCCACAGACTTCTTTGGAAATGCTGAGGGCTGTGTCCTCAAGGTCTTATTATTTGCCCAAGACAACTGGTCACTTGTTTTCTTGACAATGTCGTTTTCACATCTATTCTACATTCAGAGGCAGCCTAGTCACCACCCTGGTATATCAGGCACCCTGTGCCAGGGATAGCCTGAGCAGCCTATTCTTCCTGCTGTTCACCTGGGTATGGTTTGTGGACCCTCCATCTAGTCTGTGCAGTCTTGTTCTCAGTGGGTAACCTTGAACTGGGAATTTGTCTCTGTGTTGAGTAGCCCTAACTGCAGTGGGATTATTAACATTGTGTCTGGCCCTGAGTGGCTCTGAGAATTTGCTAAGCCTAGGCCTGAGAAGCATTTGGGTACAAGATTGACCCAAGGTCCAGTCATGGTCACAGTGCAGCTGCTGTGGCCAACAGTCCTGAAGGCTATGCAACAGAGACAAGACTTAGAAGATAGAGGGTGTGAGAGACCTACTGAGCAGGGTGAGTTTTCCATGTCATTCCTTTAGGCGTGAGAATGAGGAGCAAAGTTCTCCTGACTGTGGTAGCTCCTGTGGAAAGGAAGTGAGGGGTAGATGCTCTGGAGAGTGATTCCTGCAGTTCAGCTTGTTTCATGGCTCAGGAGCCAGTCATTGCCACAACCACCATGGTTGGGAGTCCTTGGCTCTGCCCTAGTCTAGCTTCACCTCTTTCTCTGAGCTTGGCATTTTTTTTTTTAATTAATTTATTTATTTATTATGTATAGTGTTCTGCCTGCATGTGTCCCTTCAGGCCAGAAGAGGGCACCAGATCTCATTACAGATTGTTCTGAGCCACCATGTGGTTGCTGGGAATTGAACTCAGGACCTCTGGAAGAACAGCCAGTGCTCTTAACCGCTGAGCCATCTCTCCAGCCCCTGAACTGGCATTCTTATACTGGGTACCCACAGAGTCTCAGGAAGATGCCGAGCCTATCATCACATGTCTTGTGGACCAGGCCATATGATAGTTGCTTGGAGAGGAGAAGCCTGACCTGAGTGAGGGGTCTCACAGACTGTTGGATCTTGAAGGATGAGCAGGAGTTTCTTGGCTATCCCTGAAGAATGCCCAGGTGGTGGGAAGCTGGGAAATAGGCAGGCTGAGGTGCACTGGGCTTCACTGTCTCCAGGAGGTAGAATTAGGACCTCTGAGTTGCATGCCAGGGATAAGGGGAGAATGGCAGGGTAGATGTGAGATTGAAATGGAAGAGAAAGCCCTTGTTCCAGAGACCTGAATTCAGATTCTGCCTAGATGACTTGCCAGGCAAGTTGCCCTGGACCTGCATTTCTTGGTGAATGAGGGGCAAATCTGCAAATAAACACAGGCCCTAGCTCCTGCTTTGCCTCCACACCCCTGAGAGCATGCTTTGGGTTCCTCATTCCTCATCTGAACCTCAGTTTCCTTTTTTAAAAAATGGACTGTGTGAGGTAGTGTATGCCATCTCTGCAACCTCTTTTTTGTCCCCCCTCTTATGAATATGTTTGTGGGTTTTTGTTTTGTTTTTGGAGTTTTTGTTGGTTTTATAGTTTTGTTTTTGTGGGGATTTGTTGTTTTTGTTTTGTTTTGAAATAAGGTCTCACTGTGTAGTCCTAGCTAGCCTGGGTCTGCTTCCTGGGTCTGCTAGGATTAAAGGCCTGAGCCACCACACCAGGCTTGTTTTGTTTTTGAGGACATCATGAAGCTTAGACCTGCTTTAGACTCACTATGTAGCCAGGGATGATCCTGAACTTATTCTGCATCCACCTCCAGAGTAATTCCAGGGTATACCACCAGGCTTGGCTTTATGCCCACCACACCTAGTTTAATGCAGTGCTGGGGATCAAACTCGGGGCTTTGTGCATATTTAGACAAGCATTCTACCAACTGAGCAGCATTGTCGATGCAGTTTGTCCTTTTAAACAGGGACTCAAAATGTAGCTCAAGCTGGCCTTGGATTTACTGTGTAGCCCAGGCTGCCCTTAAACTCATGGTTCTTATGCTGCAGCCTCCTGAGTCTTGGAATTATAGGCATGTACCATTATGCTTGCCTCAGTTTTCCTATTCTTGGCTCTAAAGCAACCAGCCCAGAAGGTGAAATGGGTTGGGTTCCCTGTTTTTTGCCATATCCTCACCTGTGCCCTGAGGGGGTTGACATAGGCATCTTCCCAGGGTGATCCAGGCATGTCTGGGGTCAGTTGAGGTAGGCAAGGAGGCTCTTCCAGCTGCTTTGGGGTGTGTTGATTCATTCCACAGACATTTGTTGGCACTTACCATGTGCCAGGCCCTATGCCAGGCCTGAGGATACAGCACGGAACAAAACTATCCAAGATTCATGCTTATAGGGCAGACTAGACACACACACACACACACACACACACACACACACCAAAACCAGACACGTGAGGGTTGCATGAGCTATGAAAGAAAAGCTAGGACAGAGAATGGGGAAGGTTGGGAAAGTAGGTTTATAATAGGGTTGTAGGTAGGATCTTCTTGGCATCCAAGGGGCTCTCAAAGAGTAAGGCGGGGGCCAGAGAAAGAATGGTCAGGGAACGGTAGTCTGTGTAAAGGCTCTGAGGCAGGACTGTGCCATGTGTTGGGAAAGAGCAAGAGCCCATATAGCTGGCTGGAGCGTGTGGGAGATTGAGGAAGAAACAGAAAACAGCTTAGGGCATGTAGGACCATGCCTTGTGGGCCCCAAGGAGCACGTGGGTTTTGATTCTTAGGTACTTAGGAGCCATTCTAAGTCCCTGCCCAGGGCAGACAGTGTAGACACAGGGCAGACATATGTCTTGTGGCTATGAGTACAAGCTTTGGGACCTCAAGAAAAGGTTGATACTGTGAGATGATGGCCTGGCCTTTGAAGGTGGTAAGGAGCAGGAATCTACACACACACACACACACACACACACACACTTTGTCTAGCAATTGAATTCATATAGACAAGTACATATACAGGACTGAGGATGTAGCTCAATTGGCCTAGAATTCATGAGACCCTGTGTTCCATCCCCAACATCATATACATGGTGGTAAATACCTGTAGTCCCCACATTTGAGAGGTAGAGGTAAGACAATCAGTAATTCTAAGTATTCTGCAGCTGCATAGTGAATTGGAGGCCAGCTTGGGCTGCTTGAGACCCTATCTCAAAAGAAAGGAAAGTATACATATAAGTATATAACCAAGTATATCTTCACTATCTGAAGTCACCTGATGAAACCCACATGGAAGCAGAACATTACTGGTCCTCAGAAGTGCCATGCAGTTTCCCTTCAGTTATGAAGGAAATACAAGATTGACCCTAGAATATGAGAGGAAGAAAGGACTGAAGATGACTATAAGTGGTTGGCCTGAGTACCTTCCAAGTTGCATGAGTCATTGTCTAAACTAGGGGGGATGGGGTGGTCACCCAGTGAGGTAACCAGGACAATATTCTGTTGTGCTGACTTGAAATGCTGGGGCTCTGTTTGATGATACAAAGGCAGAGGGCGCATCTGTCTGGGCTTGCAGAAAGGAGGTTAATGTAGGAATCATCAGCCTATAAGCGATATTTGCAGCCAGAAGCATGGATGGGATCACCTGGGGATCCAATCCTGTGGCTCCCTTATATTTTTCAGGTACAGGGATAGCCTGTAGCAGCTCTAAGATGGGGAGGCAATATGGGGTCAATGAAGCTCAGGAAGAAACAATGTGAGAGAAGGAGGGCTCTCTAAGCTGCTGCATGGGGACAAGGCACTGAGACTTAACCTTTTCCTTATAGCCACTGGAAGGTCTGTAGGTTGGTATGTTAATAGGGGGTAGGGACTGAGTCCCTCCTGAGGGCTCTTCCCATTTTGTGCTCCTCGCCCTGCTTGCCAGAGCCAGTGAGCTTAGCCTCAAGTCTGTAGCCTGCCTGTATCATCTCTACCCATACCTTGGAGTCCTGATCCCAAGATGGGTGCTCCTCCTACTCCCAGACCCTGGATAACCATGCTCAGTCTGGGGCTTAGAGGGTCCTGGAGGACTGGAGGCAGAGACAAAAGTAACAGAAGTATAGATAGCACTTTCTAGGGGTTAGATATGCAGAAAGGAGAAAATCAGGACAATGCCTAGAGGCATGAAAAGAGTGTATTCTTAGCCTGGCCTCTTGGTACACTCTTGTAATTCCAGCACTTAGGAGGCTGGGGCAGGAAAGTCAAAAGTTTGAGGTAAGAAAGGCTACATCATGAGACCCTGTCTCACTGTCTTCTTACCTTCCCCTCCACTCCCACAAAAATGTATTCTTTTCAGGCTGAAGAAATGACTCAGAGGTTAAGAGCACTGCTCTTCCAGAGGTCCTGAGTTCAATTCGCAGCAACCACATGGTAGCTCACAACCATCTATAATGAGATCTGGTGCCCTCTTCTGGCCTGCAGTTATACATGCTGTATACATAAATAAATAAATCTTTAAAAAAAAAATGTATTCTTTTCAAGAGAGAGAAACCAGAGCATATAAGCCAAGCAGCTCAGTGTAGCTGTAGGGAGCTCAGCTACCTGTTGGGTCCTGGTCCCTCCAGGCCTCAAGACTCCCAGGTGGGGCCTGGGTTCCTCCTGAGAGCTCTCCCCAGTGCTTGTCTCTCAGCCATTCAGTATGGCCAGTAAGCCTGGGCTCAGTCTGTGGCACAGCCATGCCTGTCTCTCCTTGGCTGGGATCTAGGGCAAATACCCTTCCTGCTCCTCAGGCCCCAGATGACCAAGCCTGCAACCCCCATGGCTCTCTACTGGTAGGCCCACCCTCAGCTACAAAGTCCCACTGCCTTCAGGGACCATAAGATTTCTGGCTAAGGTATCTGATTAGATGCCCACTGCCTATTACATCTGCATTGCATATGTGTGAGTACATGCACACATGAACACAGACATGTGAGTACGGATATGTGAGCATATATACATGTGAACATGTGCATGGTGAATCCTGCCCAGGCCGGAGCCCGGGCCCCACCCCAGAGCCTGGGTGCTGCAGCCCTTGTAGGCAGTATTTGCCACGCCAGGTTAGGACTCACTTTATAGCCTGGCACTAGTCAGTTCCCCTGCATATTCCATGTCTACTGGTGTCATGCCCTGTGTCCTGAGGAGCTTTAACCTGTAATACTTTATCTTTCCTAGCCATGTTGTCCTGATAACTATTCTGGAATAGATTTCCTTTTTGTTGTTGTTTTCAGACAATGTTTCATGTAGCCCAGGCTTACCTCAGGTTTGTTAAGTAGCCAAGGATGACCTTGAATTTCTTGTATATGTGGTTGGGGGTGGGGCATAGCTTTTTGAGACAGGGTCTCACTGTGTAGTCTTGAATGACCTGAAACTTGATATGTAGACAAGGCTAACTTCCTGAGTGTTGGGATTAAAAGCATGTGCTGTCATGATCTTGGGTCTCTGATCTTCCTACCTCCACTTCCTGAGTGCTGGGATTACAGCTTTGTTATTACAGGCATGCACCACCATGCCCAGTTTATGCAGTGCTGGAGATTGAACCCAGGCCTTGATTCATGGTAGACATTAAGATGGTTGGCTCCAGCTTCAAGGAGGCATGCACAGGGCTACATTGAGACCTTTTCTCCCTGTCACTGTTAACAACGCCAGCTTCTAGGCTTCAGGAAGTCATACACACTGACATGTGAACCTTATAAAGATGTGACAGTGATGGAACCCTCTAGGAGCACTGAGTAGAGTAATCCTCACCCCAGGCAGGAATGGTGACCAGCTCTGTCTAGGCTGCAGCCAGAACACATGTTCTTGCTGCTCATGGAACTGCCAGTTCTACAGATGAATGAGGGTTTGGTTGTCTGAAGCAGCTAGAGGAGAAGCATGGACAGGGGGAGAGTACACAACTGTCATAGGTATTTACCCTGATGAATGTTGACCCATCCTGTCCCCTGAACAACGCCTGAACAACACGCCCTGTGTCCCTTCTGTGTACTGCATGCTGGCCAGGTCCTGACTGTGTGCTCTCATTCCACCTTCCAAATAGGCTTACTGCCTTCTGTTCGCACATGTAGAACAGATGGGCCAGAGAGGTTAAGTGACTGGCTCAAGGTCACTCAGCTCCAGAGCTTTTTATGACCCTTCTTGACTACTCAGCCATCAGGCTCTGGGGTTAGTGAGTCTCAAGCCATCCTGTCTGCAGCGTGACCTGGGATGTCACCATGTCCTAACTGGGACAGCCTTCCTCTAAGAACAAGAGACAAGCAAAGGTATCTGTGCTGACTGTTTCTGAAGCTTCCATTTTCTTTGTGTTACCAGGGTATCTGTGGGTGGCAGTAACCAGAGAGCCACCATACAGATTTGATGGGTGGATGTGGGAAACATTGGGTACTGCCTGATCCTCACCTCTCCTCCTTCTCTCCTTGTTCCCAAGTGGTGCTTATCGGGGACTCAGGTGTGGGCAAGAGTAACCTGCTGTCACGCTTCACCAGAAACGAGTTCAACCTAGAGAGCAAGAGCACCATTGGCGTGGAGTTCGCCACTCGCAGCATTCAGGTGGACGGAAAGACTATCAAGGCTCAGATCTGGGATACTGCTGGCCAGGAGCGCTACCGTGCCATTACCTCTGCGTGAGTTTAGCTAGAGTTAAGACCTGGAGATAGCAAGGGTGTGTGGGCATGTGACACAGGAGCTTATAAGGGTATGTAAAGGTTGGACTGGAGTGTGGAGAGCTGAGATCAAGGAGCGGAAGGGTATCCTGAGAGCTGTGGAACCCACGGGCAGACCAGCACCCAGCCTTGGGTGTAACCTGGCACTGAGGTTATTACTGAGTGGATAGTGAGGGTCTGGCTTAGGCCCTCCTTTCTGACCCAGCCCAACTCAGGCAGCTTACCTGTCCTGGCATCATCTCCCAGTTTTGCATCACTGTAGCCTCCCAGTTACTGAGACCCACCCAGCCTGCCTCTTTATGTACCCTTGAGCCCCCTGGCTGCCCCCTCACCTCATTTGCTACGCTTTGCATTCACATCATACCGTGGCCTCATCACTGGTCCTTCATCCCCAGAGGATGGAAGTGGTCCCATATGTGGTCCAGGCCTTTATTCACAGTGGGCATTGGCACTTCTACCTGATAGTAGCTTTCTCCCTGCACAGCTGCTGTATCCTCTCCTATTCATGGCCTTGGGGTATCTTCTAGCCCTGAGCCCCAAATTCCCTCCTCAGTCTCTCCCATTTGTGAAGGGCCTCCTTCAAAGATATGATGGCTGCTTCTGTCCGGGCCCTGTGCTTAGACCAAAAAGCCACTATCCCCTGGGGTTCCCATGAGGCTGCTGAGGTTTATGCCTGCACTTACTCTGCAGGTACTACCGTGGTGCAGTGGGCGCACTGCTGGTGTATGACATTGCCAAGCACTTGACATATGAGAATGTGGAGCGTTGGCTGAAGGAGCTGCGGGATCATGCAGACAGCAACATTGTCATCATGCTGGTGGGCAACAAGAGTGACCTGCGCCACCTGCGGGCTGTGCCCACTGATGAGGCCCGTGCCTTTGCAGGTGAGCTTGTGGCAGACATGCCAGCAAATGGTGGGACTGTGCTCTGAGAACCAGACTGACGGATTCAGAGAATTGTCTAGAAGTCAGGCACCTGCTTCCTCCAATGTCATGGTTCATGTCATAGTGCCTGTGTTCAGCCTTTGTCCCTAAGCAGTTAAGTCAATCTCTTGATCCCAACCCTTAGTAGCAACTCTTATGATACTGGGTTAGGCAGGTGGGCAGGCATAGTCCTAGAGAGGGGTGTGGGGAGAGGAGTGTGGGAGCCAGACCCAAGAGAGAATTTTTTCTTTTCCAGAAAAGAACAACTTGTCCTTCATTGAGACCTCAGCCTTGGATTCCACTAATGTAGAAGAAGCATTCAAGAACATTCTCACAGGTAGGCCCAGTGTCTGGGTAGGTATAAGGACAGTGCCCAGTGTGCAGGTGCATTGCAAACCCAGTCCAGGCCTCCCATGTCACATAAAGTCAGGACATTTCTAGCCCTTGTTGATGCATGGACACAGAGGTCTTCACCCAAGTCCCTGTGATGGGCCCTTCTGGGGCTGCAGGGGAGGGAAGGAACAGCCTAGGCTAGTTAGGACCAGTTCTGTGCCCTGCCCCTGCCCACTTGGCTGTGCCTGGGAACCTCCAGGTGCCCAGCCGCCAATGCTATTTTACCCTGATGTGGTGGGGGTCCTTCACAGCATGGTGGGAATTGTCTTTGCTTCCTGTTGCTGTATAAAAAGGCAACTTGAGGGTTTATTTTGGCTGACAACTCAGGGTACTTGAAACAGCTGGTCGTGTCATCACAGTCAGGAAACTGGGGATGTGCACAAACTGATGCTCAGCTCCCTTTCTTCATTGTACACAGTCCAGCAACCCCTGCAGAGAATGGTCCTGCTTGTGTCAATTAAGTCATCAAGATCCTCCCCTACAGGCATGCACAGAGGGCCTTCTCCCCAGTGATTCTAGGTCCTGTCAAGTTGAGGATTAGGAAACATCCGGCCTGTGTCCTTCGGAGAGGTAAATTGCCTTGGGCAGGCACACAGCTGCTCACTACATCCTTCCTGTTGCAGAAATCTACCGCATTGTGTCACAGAAGCAAATTGCTGACCGTGCGGCCCACGATGAGTCCCCTGGCAACAATGTGGTGGACATCAGTGTGCCACCTACCACCGATGGACAGAAACCCAATAAGCTGCAGTGCTGCCAGAACCTGTGACCACCCTGCGCCTCCACCCAGCGTGCGTGCACGTCCTTGGTCCTTGGCCAGCCCCTCCAGTGTCCTCCCGTCCCCTCCCTTGTCCCTTTAGGACAGGCTGCTCCCACCCTCCAAGTGAGCTCCTCCTACCAGCCCACTGGCCCAGGAGGAGCAGGAGTCAAGTGGCCTCTCCTGTCCTGCCTGCTCGAGAGAAGCTAGAAGCCCCTTGCTTATGTACCTGCTCTTGGGTATCATGGGCATCTTGACAGGGTGGGGAGGTTGGTAGAATGGACGGGGCCAGCCAGAGGTGAGGAAGATGAGTGGAAGGACCCAGCTTCTCCTGTTTTACGTGGCAGACTCCAGGGAGCAATCACCTCCTTCCCTCTTTGGCCAATTGACCCAGCTGGCCCTGCATCCCCACCCCAAACCCTCTGAGCTGATACCCGAAGAGCCAGGCATTAGGGGCTGGGCAGGTGGACACTCCTGCCTACACCACCATAGCCAGCGCCAGCACGGCCTCCAGCATTCCCAGGCCTGCGCACTCCTGCTCCTGCCTGTAGATTTATGCTGGGAGAAGACCCCCCTCACACACACACACCTTGCCCCTCTCCATCCTCTGCACGCAGCGTTGTCCCCTGCCCGTCCCTTCTCTGTCTCGTCTCCCTGTCTGGTCAGGAACCTGTCTGCAAGTGAAGCAATATCTCCATGTTTTGTATATAAAACTGCTCTTGTAGCCTTTGGTTTTTTGTTATTGTAGAGAAACACAGATTCTTTATACACTTTGTAAAATTTACGCCAAACCCCAGCTCTCGAACTCTTATTCTTCCTGTAGCCCCTGCACTGTTGCCCGTTACTAAAATGTATAAGCCAACTTCTGTACAGAAACCTGCCACTCAGCCTCTGTCTTCTTTATCTCTACAAGGGGCACCTGATTCAGGGGCCCTTATTGGTCCCCAGTGGTACATTAGTCTAGTACTGCTGAAGGCAGTGGGTAGGCATGCTGAACTTGCATACTAGGCTATAAGATAAGGATCCTGGGCCCCAAAGAGGGGAGGGTGAGTCCTGTGCAAATGGCTCCTGTAGTAGGGAGGGGAAAAAAAAAACAACAAAAAACAAAACACTGGTGACCTGGCTTGGCAGCCTTAGCTTAGAACAGTTTAGGGAGAAGGACCCACCTCCCCAAAATAGCTTATATCCAGGATTGCCATGTCCAAGGGCGCCCCCTAGTGTGAATGGGAGGCATGAGCGTGCCCACAGCTTGCCATTTCTACCTGCTGCCAACAATGGCCTTATCTGGGTTCCTGGTAAGGAAGGCTTGCCTAGTAACTGTGTCTGATATCAGCCCCGCCTCCAAGGCTCTCTTTACTCAAGATTGACACTTTATGGGGCTAATGGAGGACACCAGTGACTTGAAAGGTGAGTGGCTCTTGATTTTCACTGCCTCTTCCCAGGACCCGTCTCCCCTGTCCTGTGCCCCAAGTGTACATAGTAACAAGATGTGTCCTTTTCCACCTCTAGAGGAAATCTTATAATCCAAGTACAGCAAACTGTTCTAGAAACCCTAGTCTCTGGATGAAGAGAACCTGGGGACGCCTTCTCTCCTGATTCAAAAATGAATGTAGCCCCCTTGACAGGCAAGGTAGGCAATCCCAGACACATCTCTGATCCACGCTGGTCACAGTGGCTCATACCTTTAAATCTCACACTTGGAAGTAGTGGCAGGAGATCCTGTTCAAGGCCAGCCTCAGCTACATGAGACCCTGTCCAAGAAAAGAAAGGAAAAATCAAAGAGCTCAAGGAAATTGAGATAGATCCCCAGGGCACGTCAGAAGTCAGGCTGGGCCAAAGCTGCTGATGTGAGGTGGAGAGTCTAGCAGACACAAGCAGGAGATGGCACAATCTAAGGCCCTGCTCACAATGACTGGCAGTGAGGCTAAATTACCCTAGGTTTGGCCAAGGCAGGACAGGTTAGATATGATGGATGGGGGCCAAGGTAAAGCAATAGGCACTGAAGGAGTTCAAGCAGATAAAAAGGTCATGAGCTGGAGAGATTGCTCTGATAAAGGTGCTTGATCCCTGGAACCCATTCAATGAAAGAACCAACTTCTACAAGTCCTCTGATCTCCATATGACACATAACTGAATATTTAAAAAAAAAAAATCAAAATTAGTCATTGGGCTGGGTAAATGGCTCTGGGTAAAAGTGCTACGTAAGTATAGATCCCAACATTCAATAGATCCCAGAACCCACTTAAAGCTAGAGTCACTAATCTGTAATCCCAGCAACCCTTCAGAGAAATGAGAGGCAGAGACGGGATATTCAGAAGCTCATGGGCCAGCTTCTGCAGGGATAGAGACATCCCATCTCAAACCAAATGGAAGGTGAGGGCTGCCTCCAAAAGTTGTCCTCTCACCTTAACCCTTAGGAGGATTTCTATATTTGCACACAAACGTGCACACATGCACCATGTGCAATGTACACACACACACAAAAGTGCATACATGGAATGTGCACACACAAGTGTACCCACATGCAGTGAACATACATAAACACATGAATGTATGGACATGCACCCACATGCAGTGTACACACATGCATACAACACCATATATATTGGTTGCAGGAAATGGAGAAATCAAGCTAGAACTGGTCTGTAAGCTTTCTGTCTATCTTTCATTGTGCCAGAAGCTATATAGGCTGCTAGGGGAGAACTGTCATCAATAGCCCTGACTATGGACCCTGCATGCTATAGTACTAACATGTTAGGCAAGATATGCCTGCTGGTGTAATAGTGTAGCATGGCTTTTATGTATAGCAATCACTCTCTGATTAAATCTAAAGCCCATTCCACAGAAGGGAATCCACATTTGGTACTGTAAGCCTGGTAAAAGCCTGCAGCTGGGGATGTAGGCTCTCAGGATGCACATGCCTGCATTCTTACACATATGCATATTCTCTCTCTCTCTCTCTCTCTCTCTCTCTCTCTCTCTCTCTCTCTCTCTCTCTCTCTCTGTGTGTGTGTGTGTGTCACACACACACACACACACACAAATAACATAAATAAAATTAGAGCACATAAACATTTGTTCATTCAAGCGTCAGCTGCTGTATCCAATAGGGATTAGACTAGAATTGGAGACAGAACATTCAGGGCTAAGTCTTTGCCAAACATAAGGTTGGATGTGTTATAGAATTGATAAGTATGTAACTTAGCCCACTTTGTCATACTGCAGCAAGAGACTGGAGAGACAAATACGAACATAAACACATGAAAGACAAAAACTGCTGGAAACCCTTGCCCACATGCAACAAACAGAGCAAGCTCAAGAAAGCCTACAAACTTTGGAGGCAGAGGCAAGAGGATCTCTGTGAATATGAGGCCAGCCTGGTCTACATAGCAAGTTCCAGGACAGCCATGACTACATAGAGAAAAAAAGAAAATAAAAGAAAAAGAAAAACCCAAGATAGAATGTGGGGAAGCAGGTTCAATGCAAATTACCTATAAAGAAAATAATGAGCCTTGTGGCACAGCACTTCTGAGCACATATTTTCCCCTCAGCTTACTAGCCTACTCCCATTCTCAGGAGTGCTTTTCTTCTTTGAACATTTATTTGTGTATGTTTTTGCCTGCATGTATGTCTGGGTACCACATGCATGCAAGCCACACAGAAGCTAGAAGAGGGTGTCAGATTCCTCTAGAACTGGAATTACAGATGGTTTTAAGCTGCCATGTGGTGCTGGGAATTGAATCTAGAGCCTCTAGTAGCCAATGCTCTTAACCACTGAGCCATCTCCAGCCTACTTTTTGTTTCTTCATAAACTTTTTCTTTCTTTATCTCTTTATGTATACATTGAGTTTGTAGTGTGTGTATGGTATGTGTTTGTATGTGTGTGCAGATGCACATACCTGTAGGGAGTAGCAAAGATGGTTAACAGGTGTCCTCTATCATTCACTGCTTGACTTTTTGAGGCAGGCTCTCTCCCCGAATGTGGAACTTGCATATTTTTTTCCTACTAGACTGGCAGTTAGCAAGCCAAAGCAATTCCCCTCTCCCTACAAACTTTCAGTGCTGAGATTATAGGTGTGTGCAGGATGAGACCTGGTTTGTTACATGGGTGATGGGATCCAAATTCTGGCCTTCATGCTTATACAGCAAGTGCTCTTAACCACTAAGCCATCTTTAAAGCCCCAGACTGTCTCTATTTCTCACTATATGTCCTAGGTGCAATTCTTTGTCCTAGACAGTAAACCCTGGAAACCTCAGTGGGTGTCCTCAAAACTGATCCACACCTGAAACAGTATGTTAGTGGTGTTGGGAAGTGTGGCCTTTGTGAGTTAACTAGATAGACGAGGTCATCAGAGTAGGGCTTCCATGATGGCATGGCAGCTTCATAAGATGAAGAAGAGAGACCCAATTTGGCACACTTATAGTGTTTCACACATTGCAGTTCCTTCTGCCACGTCACAAAGATGTAGAAAGTCCTCTACCAGATGTTGCTCTTAGACCTCCCAGTCACCAGGACAGTGCACTAAATGAGCCTCTATCTTTATTTATTTATTTATTTATTTATTTATTTATTTATTTATTTATTTATTTATTTATTGTGGGGGGGGCACTGGTGTGGAGGTCAGAGGACACTTTTCAGTAATTGCTTCTCTTCCTTCACCATGTGGATTCCAGGGATTAAACTGAGGTTATAAGGGGTGGTGGCAGGCACCCTTCCCTGCTGAATCATCTAACTGACCCTACTCTTTCCAATATCCTGCTTCCAAATCCTTTGTACAACAAAATAAAATTATCTTAGATGGCCAATAATGTGGTGATATTATGTTCCCCAAAATATTGTGCATCCTAATAAACTTATCTGGGGTCAGAGAACAGAACAGCCACTAAATATAGAGCCCAGAAAATGGTGGCACACATGCCTTTAATCCTAGCATTCCAGAGGCAGAGATCCGCCTAGATCTCTGTGAGTTCTAAGCCATACTGGAAACAGCCCAGCATGGTGACTCATTCCTTTAATCCCAGAAAGTGAGCCTTTAATCCCAGGAAGTGATGGCAGGAAGCAGAAAGCTATATAAGGCGTGAAAACCAGGAACTAGAGCTGGTTAAGCTTTTAGGCTTTTAACAGCAGTTCAGCTGAGAGCCATTTGGATGAGACTCAGAAGCTTCCAAACTGAGGAAACAGGATCAACTAAGGAATTGGCAAGGTGAGGAAGCTGTGGCTTGTTCTGCTTCTCTGATCTTCCAGCATTCACCCCAATACCTGGCTCCACGTTTGATTTTATTAATAAGAACTTTTTTAAAAAAAAGATTTATTTATTTATTATGTATACATCATGTATGACTGCAGGCCAGAAGAGGGCACCAGATATTATTACAGATGGTTGTGAGCCACCATGTGGTTGCTAGGAATTGAACTCAGGACTTCTGGAAGAGCAGCCAGTGCTCTTAACCTCTGAGCCATCTCTCCAGCCCCTAATAAGAACTTTTAAGATTCATGCTATACAATGTGGCCAGGAGTTTGATTGTTACGTGAGTTGAAAGAGACTGTTGGGCACATGAATAACTATTCTGAGACAGAGGTTTCCTGCAGTCAGAGAAGGAATATTCTGGGATAAGTTCTGAGGCTTGGTTAGTATTAGAAGGTTGTCCTGGCTAGTTTAATGTCAACTTGATACAAGCTAGAATCATCTGAAAGGAGGGAACCTCAATTGAGAAAATGCCTCCATAAGATCAGCTGTGGGGCTGGAGAGATGGTCAGTGGTTAAGAGCACTGACTGCTCTTCCAGAGGACAGGTTCAATTCCCAGCACCCACATGGCAGCTGACAACTGTCTCTTAACTCCAAGATCTGACACCTTCACATAGACATACATGCAGGCAAAGCACCAATGCAAATAAAATAAAAATAAATTATAAAAAAAAAAGATCAGCTGTAAGGCATTTTCTTAATTAGTGATTAATTGGGGAAGGCCCAGCCCATCTTGGGTGGTGTCATCCCTAGGCTGGTGATGCTGGGTTCTATAAGAAAGCAGGCTGAGCAAACCATGAGAAGTGAGCCAGTAAGCAGTACCTCTCCATGGCCTTTCCATCAATTCCTTCCTTGCTTGACTTCCTATCCTGATGTCCTTCAGTGATGGACCACGATGTAGAAGTGTAAGCCAAATAAACCCTTTTTTCCCCACTTGCTTTTTGGTCATGGTGTTTCATGAAAGCAATAGCGGGGTTGGGGGTTTAGCTCAGTGGTAGAGCACTTGCCTAGCAAGCGCAAGGCCCTGGGTTCAGTCCTCAGCTCTGGAAAAAAAAAATCAATAGCAACCCTAACTAAAACAAAGGGTTTTTGTTGTTGTTGTTTAGGGTTTTTTTGAATTTTTGGGGGTTGGGTTTTTTTTTTTAGATTTTGTTTTTGCTGTTTTGGTTTTGGTTTTGACAGGTCTTTCTGTATATCCCTGGCTGACCTGAAACTTACTCTGTCGACCAGGCTGGTCTCAAACTCAGAGATCCTCCTGCTTCTGCTTCTCAAGTGCTGGGATTTGTCTGTCTGTCTGTCTCTCTCTCTCTTTATGAGACAGGGTCTTGATGTCTAGCCCAAACTAGCCTCACACTTGCAACAACTGTCCTGCCTTGCCCCTCAAGTATAGGATTAAAGGAAAGTGCCACCACATCTGACTGAATTAAGAAGACCTAATTTACTCACACTTTTATTTTGTCATTTGAACTATTTTATCACCATTACTGAAATTACTATTATTGTGCAAGCATATGGTAATATTTGTGTGCACACATGCCACGGTGCATATGTGGAGGTCAGATGACAACTTTGTGGAGTCAGTTCTCTTTTTTTCACCTTCACATGGTGTATTAGATACTTTTCTGTTGTGACAAAACACCATGACCAAGGCAACTATCAGAGAAAGGATTTATTTGGGCTTACCATTCCAGAGGACAAGGGCCCATCATGGCAGGGCAGTGTGGCAGCAAGAAGCAGGCATGGTGCAGAAGTAATAACCTGATGAAGACAGGTAAGTGGTGTGCAGCTTTCAATTCTCCAATCCTGCCTCAGTGATGCCGTACCATATAAACCTCTTCCAACTGTAAACTCAGTGTCCAAATATCACAGCCTGTGGGGGACATTTTTCATTTAAACCACTACACATGGTTTCCAGCGATGGAATTTGGGTAGTCAGATGTATTAATTACTTTTCTTTTGCTGTGATAAAACACTGTGGCCAAAACAACTTATAGAAGGAAGAGTTTCTTATAGATTTACAATTCCAGAAGGCTAGGAGTCCATCATAGGAGCATGGCAAAAGGCAGGCAGGCAGGCATGACACTGGAGCAGCAGCTCAAAGCTCATGTCCTGATCCACAAACAGGGAGCAAAGAACAGACTCGGCTGTGGCTATAGGCTTTTGAGCCCCCAAGCCTGCCCCTCTTGATGTACCTCCTCATTAAGCACATCTTCTAATTTTTCTCAAACAGCTCCACCAACTGAGGATCACATATTCAAATATATATGCCTATGGGCACCACTGTCATTCAAACCACCTCTCCTCTCTCTCTCTCTCTCTCTCTCTCTCTCTCTCTCTCTCTCTCTCTCTCTCTCTCTCTCTCTGTATTCATGTGTTATTTGGGTGCCTTAGGCCATTTGAGCTGGCACCTTCCCTTTTGCTGAGGGTGCTGAGCTCACATTGACTGCCACTTGAATTCTGGATAGCACCAAACTCAAGCCTTTGCTCTTAATAGCCGCTGCCACCACCACCTGGCTTCATGTAAATAATTTATTAAGGGGCTGGAGAGATGGCTCAGAGGTTAAGACAACTGACTGGTCTTTCAGAGGTCCTGAGTTCAACTCCCAGCAACCACATGGTGGCTCACAGCCATCTATAATGAGATCTGGTGCCCTCTTCTGGCATGCAGGCATATATGCAGGCAGAACACTGTATACATAACATTGTACACATAATAAATAAATAAATAAATAAATAAATAATCTTTTAAAAATTTATTAAATTAGTTTATCTTGAAATAGTAACAACAGCTGGCTACACCTGTGAGGCTGAGAACCTGGTAGTTGCTTGGTCCTTGAGACTGGATGCCTCAGCAATTGGAGTAATTCCACAATATCCATCATTCTCACACTGGAGAGGTAGACAACATACAGTCTAGGCTGCCACCTGTGGCCATGTAGGTGTCCAAGGACCATGCCACCATAGGGGCCATACCAATTTGAGTGGTCTGCTCTGCCACCTGGTACCATGGTGATGTCTAAGACAGAGTTGCAGCTGAGGCGCATGAATGGGTCCATGGCTCTGTGGCAGCCGGGGTCTGAGTTGATGTAGGTGGCTCCTATTACCCTCAAAGGCCATGTGGATGCTCAAGATCTAGGTCCCTACCTGGGGTCATGTTGGTGTACAAGGGCCACACTGCTCCTGGGACCATGCTGATCTGAGTGGCTTACACCTGAGGTAATGGTGACATCCAGGCCTGGCTGCTGCTGAGGACCATGTTTGGATCTGTTATCCTATTGTAGCTGGGGTCTGTGTTGAAGTCGGAGGCCTGTGTTGCCATCAAAGGCTACATGGAAGCCTGGGGTCTGGGCTACAACCCGTGGTCTTGGTGTTCAAGGGCTATGATGCCACCAGAGCCATGCTGATCTGAGTGGCCTGTGTTGCCACCCAGAACCATGGTGCCATCTGGGCTGGAGCTGGGGCTGAGGGCTGTGTTTGATGCAGTTGTGATCTGGGTTGATGTCTGTGGCCTGTGTTACCACAGAGGTATAGGTGTTGTTTTTTTTTTTTGTTGTTGTTGTTTTAACTCTTTGGGGGTGCTGCAAGCCACAGAAAAATGTAATGTAATTCAACTGCTGTCACAAAGAAGTCAAGGACTTCTCCAAAGGTCAAGCCATGGCTTAAATCTTGGTGATATCTTAGCTTATGTGTGTGTGTGTGTGTGTGTGTGTGTGTGTGTGTGTGTGTGTGTGTGTATTGGTTGGTTCCTACAGTGATTTTCTTGTATGCTTCCAAGAACTCCTAACAGTGTATTTATCTAAAATACCTATCAGGCATCCAAGACCAAACCATCTCCTGAGCTAAGGTAACACCCTTATGGAAAAAACACCTGTTCTCTAGGTCAGGAGGACAGCTTTATTTCTTGTGCTATCTGAGACTCTTCTTTTCTATTACTAACATTATAGACTCCTAACTTCTTACCTAACCACTCATAGGAATGTAGTTGAGCATACAAATTCCTTTTTTTTTTTTTTTCTGATATACTAACTGATCATTAGCTCTCAGTTGACCTCCTTTTTTTACCACTTCCCTTTTGGGTTGTGAAAGAAAGCCTGACAGTCACTGCCTAAGGAAAATTCTTACCTGCCTTTATGACCCTGTAGCAATTCAAGCCTGGTGACCTGGCTGGACGGGGAGCAGTGCTATTGCTTGGGTTTATAACTGAATTCCTAGAGAACAGAACTTGAGAGATTAACTGAGGGGTATAAGGAGATTCAGAGGAGGAATTTGGGGGAGAGAACTTGAGGATGAGATAGAGAAGAGAAAAGAGAATGGAGGAACTAGATGGGTAAGAACTGGAGAGAAACAAACTAGGTGGGAAAGAACTAGATTGAAGGACTAGAAGAGAGTACTAGAGGAACAGGATGAAAGATGAGGAAGAGCCTAATGGGGAGGAAAAAGATGAGGAAGAAGGAGATGGGAGAAGAGCTAAGATGGAAAGGAACTAGATGGGTGAGGACTTAGATGGGACAGAACTAATATGAGAGAATTAAGATAGAACTTAGAGGGGACAGCAGATAAATGTAGAAAGAAATCAGGCAAGAAATGAGCTAGACATGAGAACAGAATAGAAGCAGTGTAGAGAAAAAACTGACTCAAGAATAAAGTGTATGGACTAAAGAGTTTCATGTACATAGATTTATTTCTTATCATCAAAGATTAAATTATCAGCTGGTTGTAGATTCTTTCCGGACCCTGGGAGGGGACTGGATCCCCATAGTCCCCAATACTGTGGGATGATAAACACAGGATCTCCATGACTTAGGGTGGCATTGGGATATCCAAGAGGAATTTTGATGAGGGTCCAGTGATGATGGTATACCAGAATCCAGAGGCCTTGAACCAGACCAATGAATGACTCATTGCAATGAACATTTTGCAAGAAAAGCTGATTGGACAAAAGGGTATACTGTGTGACACACCATGGCTCCCAGATGCCACTAAGATGAATGAAGAGGTGTTGGAGATGTGGGAAAGAGGAACAAACAGGATGTTTGTTTGTTTGTTTGTGTTTTTATTTTATTTTTTTTAAATTTTCTTTTGGAGTTGATGCTGCAGGGGTGAAGGGTGGATATGGGAGGACTAGGAAATGAGTGGAATTGGGATGCATGATGTGAAATTCCTGAAGAATCAATAAATTATGTTAAAAAACAACCATCACATTATTATTATTATTTTGTGTGTATATGATGTATATGTGTAGATATGGACATGGTGTACACGTGGAGGCCAAAGGACAACTTTTGAGAGTCATTTCTTCTATATGTTGTGGATTCTGGGGATGAACTCAGGTCATCAGGCTTATTCATCAAATGCTATACCCACTGACCCATCTTACCAGTCCTTTGTTTTTTTAGGGAAAGTGGGAGGGGGGGGGTCTCACACTGTAACTCAGACTAGTACAAATAGAGGTCCTTTTCTAGTACCTTCATGAGTGTCTGGATTACAGATGTGCTCCACTGGCCTGGCTTTACATTTTTGTCAGATTCAAAAGAAACTGGACAAATGGCCATCTGTGGTGCCTATGAACATATCCAAGTCCAAGCTGGCCTCCAGACTCTCTCAACATCACAGATACCTGTTACAGTGTCCAGGATGGCATTCTGGCTTTTCTCAGCTCTTCTCACCCTATCTCTTACCCTAAACTTCTTCAGCTCATGGGCTTTATTCCCACAGCTTCTCATTCCCTTATAGCCCTGCCATTTCAGCTATACACTCCCTTGGCCCCCTCTTCTGTTGTCTTCCTCTCTTGGCTCCCCTCTTTCTGCCCCTCTCTCTTGGTTTCCTTTGCCCACCCTTTCTTCTCTTCCTCTCTCTCCCCACCCACCCCCCATGGCCAAGTCTAGTCTGCAAGCCATGTTCAATATACTACTTTCCCTGTCCTGGACTCTTCCAGATGCCTCTAGCTGTACTAACCCTCATATCTATAATAAAATACTT